>NW_027649854.1:190000-612500 GCF_965287045.1 Carcharhinus amblyrhynchos | reverse complement strand
GATTCCCTACTTTCAGGGATCTATGTACACATACACCTAGATCCCTCTGTTCATCCACACTATTCAAAGTCCTCCCGTTAGCCCTATACTCGACACATCTGTTATTCCTACCAAAGTGAATCACCTCACACTTCTCCGCATTAAACTCCATCCGCCACCTCTCGGCCCAGCTCTGCAACCTGTCTAAGTCTCTCTGTAAACTATGACAGCCTTCCTCACTATCTACCACACCTCCGACTTTGGTGTCATCAGCAAACTTACTAATCCACCCAACTATACCCTCATCCAGATCATTAATAAAAATTACAAACAGCAGTGGCCCCAAAACAGATCCCTGAGGCACACCACTCGTAACCGAACTCCATGATGAATAGGAATGGGTATTAAGGCTGCTAGTTTTATCAACATTCAAGATTTCTCTACTACCTGACATGTAACATCACCGTCAAAATTTAACTGCAGCTTTGTGCAGTCCAGGCCATTAAAAATGTTTTGTATTTTAGCTTGAGTTTTCCTTACCCTCAAATGATCCTTCCATTGTTTGCTGGAGCAGACGAGTGAAGGAGCAGAGAGACAGCTAAGATTTTACCTGTTAAAAACCAGTTTAAAATAAGTTTAAAGCACTTTGTTCTTTGTAGAACTGTTTAAAGCATTTATTTATTGTATTTACTGCTTTAAGAATTCTGAGGGAGTGGTTAGCAGGCAGTTGTGGTTCATCAGATTTAAATCTGCGCCAGGTTTAAAAGGAGGCCTGGTGTAGACAGCGGGCAGCGTCGGAGCAGGCAGCGGAGTGAGTGGGAAGCAGAGTGAGCTATTAGGGCTTAATATCAAAAAGGGCTTGAAGGAAAAAAGGCCAGGTGAGTTCGTTTGAAAAACAAAAAAAACAAAAAAAAACAAAAAAAACAAACAAAAAAAATTTTTTCAAAACTACTACAGTAAATAATGGAGGGGCATGTGATGTGTGGTTTCTGTATGATGTGGGAACTGGTGACTCCAGGGTCCATCCCAGTGACCATGTCTGTAGTAAGTGCAGGTTGCTGGAGGAGCTCCAGCTCAAGGTGGATGAGCTGGCCTCTGAGCTACAGTCACTGAGGCTCATCAGGGGGAGAGAGGGTGCCATTGTCAATGGGGTGCAAGTGACATCCACCCCCCCTAGACTGGCTAACTCTAAGGGTCAGGGACAAGAGGGGGCTGCTGGGAGGAGGAAGTGGGGTGAGGAGCGGAGGCCTCAGCCTCTTAATCTGCATAACAGGTTTGAGGTTCTTGCTTCCAGGCTGGACAAGAACGAGGCAGGTGAGGTTGGTGAGCAAACTGCACACGGTACAGTGATGCAGCAGGACATAGGCAAAGAGAAGGGGAAAAGGAACGTAGTAGTAATTGGGGATAGTGGGGTGAAGGGTATTGACACTGTCCTTTGTCACAATGACAAAGTGCACAGAAGGGTGTGTTGTCTGCCTGGTGCTTGGGTCCGGGATGTCGCAGCTGGGCTGCAGAGGAACCTGGAGTGGGAGGGTGAGAATCCGGTCGTTGTGGTACATGTGGGTGCCGGTGACGTAAGCAAAATGCGGACTGAGGATCTGGGGAGGGAGTTTGAAAAGCTGGGAATGGAATTAAAAAGTAGAACCGACAAGGTGGTTATCTCTGGGCTACTGCCTGAACTGAGTGCAGACGGGTGTAGGGTTGACAGGATTAAGGAAGTGAATGGGTGGCTCAGGGATTGGTGTGGGAGGAATGGGTTTGAATTTATGGGGCATTGGCACCAGTATTGGGGTAGGTGGGACCTGTTCGGGAGGGATGGGGTTGGTCTGAACCATGCTGGGACCAGAGTGTTGGCGAATCGAGTAAAGAGGACTGTAGACAGGGCTTTAAACTAATTGGGGGGGGGAGGGTGTGAGGGTAGGTGACCTTACGAGGTCTAAAGTTAAGGAGAGTGTACATGTAAGGGAAGAGGCCGAGGATGTCCCAATAATAGAGGGAGTAGGGGGCGTGAGTATAGTTGGTGGCGTTGCGGCAAATAGGGTCCAGGTGAAGGCTGGGATGAAAGCACTTTATCTGAATGCACGAAGCATTCGGAATAAAGTGGATGACCTGGTGGCGCAGATCGACACAAATGGATACGATCTGGTGGCCATTACAGAGACGTGGCTGCAAGGTGACAGGGACTGGGAGCTGAATGTACAGGGCTATCAAGTGTTTAGGAAGGATAGACAGGAGGGAAAAGGGGGGGGGCGTAGCTCTGCTGATTAAGGATAGCATCAGGGTGGTAGCAAGGGATGATATTGGAGCCAAGGAGCAGAGGGTGGAATCGTTGTGGGTGGAGATTAGGAACAGCAAAGGGAGGAAGACGCTGGTGGGTGTCGTCTATAGGCCCCCGAATAATGATCTGGAGGTGGGGCGGGCTGTTAACGCGCAAATAAGTGCGGCATGCAGGAATGGGACGGCCGTAGTTATGGGGGATTTCAATCTGCATATTGATTGGTCGACCCATGTTGGACGCGGTGGGCTCGAAGAGGAGTTCTTGGAATGCTGCCGGGATAGTTTCCTCGAACAGTGTGTGTTGGAACCGACGAGGGAGCGAGCTATCTTGGATCTGGTGCTATGTAATGAGGCGGGTAGAATTAGGGACCTTGTGGTGAAGGATCCTCTTGGGGAGAGTGATCATTGTATGGTGGAGTTTCTGGTGCAGATGGAGGAGGAGAAAGTGGGTTCCCGGACACGCGTCCTTTGTTTGAATAGAGGGAAATACGGTAGGATGAGAGAAGAATTGGCGAATGTGGACTGGGAGAGCGCGTTAGAGGGAGGGTCTGTTAAGGAGCAGTGGAGGATCTTTAAGGAGATCTTTCTTGGTGCTCAACGGAAATTTATTCCGATGGTCAAAAAGGATAGTAGGAAGAGAGGTAATAAGCCGTGGATAACGAAGGAGGTGAAGGAAAGTGTTAAATTAAAAGCGGAGGAATTTAGAGTAGCTAAGAGTAGTGGGCGAGAAGAGGATTGGGAAAGGTTTAAATGTCAACAAAGATTGACAAAGAAGTTGATAAGGAAGGGTAGGAGAAACTATGAAGCTGGGCTAGCGCTTAATATAAAAAAGGATAGCAAGAGTTTTTATAAATATATAAAAAGGAAGAGGCTGGCTAGGGTGAATGTTGGTCCTTTAGAGGATGAGAAAGGGGACCTAGTGGTAGGGGATGGGGATATGGCTAAGGTATTGAATAACTTTTTTGTTTCTGTCTTCACGGAGGAGGACGTGAATAATTTGCCGGGTGTTAGCGATAGAAAGGTGGTAGGACTGGAGGGTCTTAATGACATTACTGTTACTAGAAAGGCGGTGCTCGACAGACTGGAGGGGCTGATTGTGGACAAGTCCCTAGGACCGGATGGAATGCATCCGAGGGTTCTGAAAGAAATGGCGGAGGTGATAGTGGATGCCTTGGTGGTTATTTTCCAAACGTCGCTGGATTCCGGGGAAGTGCCAGATGATTGGAAAACGGCTAATGTTACGCCGTTGTTTAAGAAGGGTGCCAGGCAAAAGGCGGGGAATTATAGGCCGGTTAGTTTAACATCTGTGGTAGGTAAAATGTTAGAATCTGTCATTAAGGAGGAAATTGCGAGGCATCTTGAAGGGAATTGCTTGATAGAGCAGACGCAGCACGGTTTCATTAAAGGGAAGTCGTGTCTGACAAATTTACTGGAGTTCTATGAGGATGTGTCTAGGGCAGTGGATAGAGGAGAGCCGGTGGATGTGGTCTTTCTAGATTTTCAGAAAGCGTTTGACAAAGTGCCTCACAAGAGGTTATTGCAGAAGGTTGAGGGACATGGAGTTGGGGGTAAGGTGTTAGCGTGGATAGAAGATTGGTTGTCAAATAGGAGGCAGAGAGTGGGGGTCAACGGGTGCTATTCGGATTGGCGGATGGTGACTAGTGGAGTGCCCCAGGGGTCGGTGCTGGGGCCTCAGCTTTTTACCATTTATATAGATGATCTGGAGGAGGGAACCGAGTGTAGAGTGTCGAAATTTGCTGATGACACCAAGATTGGGGGAACGGCAAATTGTGCAGAGGGTGTGGAGAGTCTGCAGAAGGATCTAGATAGGCTGGGCGAATGGGCCAGGAAATGGCAAATGGAATTTAATGTTGGCAAGTGTGAGGTGGTCCACTTTGGTAGGAAAAATGGTAGGAAGGACTATTACTTACGAGGCGAAAAACTGCAGCAGGCGACGGTGCAGAGGGACCTCGGGGTCCTTGTGCATGAGTCGCAAAAACCCAGCTTGCAGGTGCAGCAGGTGGTCAGGAAGGCGAATGGGATGCTGGCCTTCATAGCGAGGGGGATTGAATATAAAAGTAGGGAGGTCTTGCTGCAGCTGTATAGGGCATTGGTGAGGCCTCAGCTGGAGTACTGTGTGCATTTTTGGGCGCCGCACCTGCGCAAAGATATTTTGGCCTTGGAGGGAGTGCAGAGGAGGTTTACTAGGCTGATACCGGAGTTGAGGGGGTTGAGCTATGAGGAGAGGCTGAATAAACTGGGCTTGTACTCGTTAGAGTTTAGTAGAATGAGAGGAGATCTCATTGAGACGTATAAGATGATGAATGGGATGGATAGGATAGAGGTGGAAAGACTCTTCCCGCTCAAAAAAGACAATAGGACTAGGGGGCACAGCCTCAAGATAAAAGGGGGGCGGTTTAGAACAGAGTTGAGGAGGAACTTCTTCACTCAAAGGGTGGTGAATCTCTGGAATTCTCTGCCCGTTGAAGTGGTGGAGGCTGCCTCGCTAAATATTTTTAAGACACGGGTTGATGGGTTTTTGATAGGAGAGGGGATTAAGGGTTATGGGGAGAGGGCGGGAAGGTGGAACTGAGCCACAACAGATCAGCCATGATCTTATTGAATGGCGGGGCAGGCTCGAGGGGCTGGATGGCCTACTCCTGCTCCTATTTCTTATGTTCTTATGTTCTTATCTCCTCCTGTGCTATTCACAACACCTCCTTTCTATACCTTATCAGCAATACCACTTGATGAACTTCTGCCTATTTTTCATATGCCTGAATGTATAAAGGTCTCCATTTCCGTTTTTAGACCTCATTTTTATGGTAATAACATTCTGGTATAACTCAGATTCCTCTTCCGTGTACAGTTTCTGATACAACTGTTTTATTTCTCTATGTTTCTGTTGTGAATCTGTCAACTTTCCCAAGTTAAAAATGTCCATCTCATCCCCTACGAAACCAGGTTAAGGGGCTGCAATTGCAGCTTGAGGACCTTCGGCTCATTCGGGAGAGTGAGGAGGTTATAGATAGGAGCTACCAGCAAGTAGTCACACCAGGGCAACGGGAAGAGGGCACTTGGGTAACTATTAGGAAGGGGAAACCTCGGGTGATGGAGAGCACTCCGGTGGATGTCCCCCTTCAAAATAAGTACTCCGGCCTGAGTACTACTGGGGGGGACAGCTCATCTGAGGGAGGAAGCGATGGCCAGGTCTCTGGATCTGAGCCAGTGAGTCAAAAAATCAAAAAAGAGAGCAGAAAGGTAGTATTAATAGGGGACTCCACAGTGAGGGGGGCGGACAGGCGTTTTTGTGGACGTAGACGGGAGTCGCGGATGGTGGTTTGTCTCCCTGGGGCTGGGATTCGGGATGTCTCTGGGCGGGTCCCAGACATCCTGAAAGGGGAGGGTGAGGAACCAGAGGTTGTAGTGCATATAGGTACTACTGACGTAGGCAAGAACAGGGAGGCACTCGTGAAAAGGGACTATAGGGAACTGGGTAGGCAGCTGAGGAAGAGAAAAGCGAAGGTAGTAATCTCAGGATTGCTGCCTGTGCCACGGGAGAATGAGGGAAGAAATGAAATGAGGTGGAGGCTGAATGCGTGGCTGAGGGACTGGTGTAGAGGGCAGGGATTTCGGTTCCTAGATCACTGGGACCTCATTAGGGGTAGGTGGGACCTGTACAGCAAGGATGGGTGGCACTTAAATCCCAGGGGGACGAATATCTTGGCGGGAAGACTGGCTAAGGCGACCAGGGGGACTTTAAACTAGAAAGGATGGGGGGAGGGAATTGTGATGGGGAGACTGGGACGGAGGAGGTTAGCTCCCAGGTAGGGGAGGACCGCAGGCAGTATGGGAGGGAGGTTAGACAGGGGGTGGAGAAGGGAAATGCCCAGACTGAGGGGCTGAAGTGTATATATTTTAACGCCAGGAGTGTAGTGAATAAGGTAGATGAGCTTAGGGCGTGGATTGCTGCTTGGGAATGTGATGTGGTGGCCATTACGGAGACTTGGATGTCTCAGGGACAGGACTGGGTACTTCAGGTGCCGGGATTCAGATGTTTCAGGAAGGACAGGGAGGGTGGCAAAAGAGGTGGCGGAGTGGCACTGTTGATCAGGGACAGTGTCATGGCTGCAGAGAAGGTGGATGCTGTGGAGGGACTGTCTACGGAGTCTCTGTGGGTGGAAGTTAGGAACAGCAAAGGGTCAATAACTTTGCTGGGTGTTTTCTATAGGCCGCCCAATAGTGACAGGGAAGTTGAGGTGCAGATAGGGAAACAGATCCTAGAGAGATGTAGTAATAACAGAGTTGTCGTGATGGGAGACTTTAATTTCCCAAACATCGACTGGAATATCCCTAGGGTAAGGGGTTTGGATGGGGAGGAGTTTGTTAGGTGTGTTCAGGAGGGGTTCCTGACACAGTACGTGGATAAGCCTACGAGGGGAGAGGCTGTATTTGACCTGGTGCTGGCTAATGAACCAGGACAGGTGATGGATCTCTCGGTGGGAGAGCATCTTGGGAATGGTGATCATAATTCTATCTCCTTCACAATTGCATTGGAATGAGATAGGATCAGGCAGGCTAGGAAGGTGTTTGTCTGGAGTAAGGGAAGATACGAAGAAGTCAGGAAGTTACTTGGACAAATAAACTGGAAGGAGGCATTCTTAGGGAAAAATACCGAAGGAAGGCGGCGGATATTCAAGGAATGTTTGTCTGGAGCTATGCATGACAACGTTCCGATGAGACAAGGGGGTTTTGGTAGGTCGCGGGAACCGTGGTGCACGAAGGCTGTGGTGAACCTAGTCAGGAGGAAAAGAAAGGTGTACAAAAGGTTCAGGGAGCTAGGAGAGGTTAAGGATCTTGAGGAGTATAAGGACTGTAGAAAGGAGCTTAAAAGGGAAATTAGGAGAGCCAGAAGGGGTCATGAGAAGACCTTGGCGGGTAAGATTAAGGAGAATCCCAAGGCCTTCTATAAATATGTGAAAGGTAAAAGGATGAGAAGAGAAGGGATAGGACCTATAAAAGGTGAAGGGGGAAAGGTCTGTGTGGAACCAGAAGAAATGGCAGAGGTGCTCAATGAGTACTTTGCCTCAGTATTCACGGTGGAAGCTGATCTGGGAGATTTTGCTACGGATTTGCAGCAGATGGAAAAGATTGAGTTTGTGGATATTAAGGTGGAGGATGTGTTAGAATTCTATCAAGATAGATAAGTCACCGGGACCAGATGGGATATACCCCAGGATACTGTGGGAGGCGAGGGAAGTGATTGCAGAGCCCCTGGCGATGATCTTTGCGTCGTCAATGGAGACGGGAGAGGTTCCGGAAGATTGGAGGAGTGCGGATGTAGTCCCTATTTTCAAGAAAGGGAACAGAGATAGCCCGGGAAATTACCGACCGGTGAGTCTGACCTCAGTGGTTGGTAAGCTGATAGAGCGACTTCTGAGGGACAAGATCTACGAGCATTTGGAGAGGTTTGACATGATCAGGAATAGTCAGCATGGATTTGTCAAGGGCAGGTCGTGCTTTACGAGCCTAGTTGAGTTCTTCGAAAATGTGACTGAACACGTTGACGAAGGAAGTGCCGTGGACGTGGTGTACATGGACTTCAGCAAGGCGTTTGATAAGGTCCCCCATGCAAGACTTCTTGAGAAGGTGAGAGGGCATGGGATCCAAGGGTCTTTGGCCTTGTGGATCCAGAACTGGCTTGCCTGCAGAAGGCAGAGAGTGGTTGTGGATGGGGCTTTTTCTGAATGGAGGTCAGTCACCAGTGGAGTGCCCCAGGGATCTGTTCTAGGACCCTTGCTGTTTGTCATTTTCATAAATGACCTAGATGAGGAAGTGGAGGGATGGGTAAGTAAGTTCGCTGATGACATGAAGGTCGGTGGTGTTGTGGATGGTCTGGAAGGATGTCAAAAGTTGCAGCAGGACATAAATAGGATGCAGGACTGGGCGGAGAAGTGGCAGATGGACTTCAACACGGATAAATGTGTAGTCGTCCATTTTGGCAGAACCAACGGGATGAACGAGTACACTATCAAGGGCAGGAGTCTGAGTAGTGTTGAGGAGCAGAAGGATCTTGGGGTCCAGGTCCACAGGACTCTTAAATCGGCCTCGCAGGTGGAGGAGGTGGTCAAGAAGGCGTATGGTGTACTAGCCTTCATAAATCGAGGGATTGAGTTTAGGAATCGGGAGGTAATGCTGCAACTTTATAAGACCCTTGTCAGGCCTCATTTGGAGTACTGTGCGCAGTTCTGGTCGCCTCACTATAGGAAAGACGTAGAAGCTATTGAAAGGGTACAGAGGAGATTTACAAGGATGTTGCCTGGACTGGGAGGCATGCCTTATGGAGTTAGGTTGAGGGAGCTGGGACTCTTTTCCCTGGAGAGACGAAGGTTGAGAGGCGACCTGATAGAAGTTTATAAAATGTTGAGAGGAATGGATAGGGTGGATTCTCAGAGGCTATTTCCCTGGGTTGAAATGGTCGCTACGAGAGGACACAGATTTAAGGTGCGGGGAGGAAAGTACAGAAGTGATGTTAGGGGTAAGTTTTTCACTCAGAGGGTGGTGAGTGAATGGAATCGGCTGCCGTCAGTGGTGATGGAGGCGAACTCGCTGGGGTCTTTTAAAAGACTTCTGGATGAGTATATGGGGTTTTATGGGATTGGGGGTTATAGATAGGTGTTGATGTGATCGGCGCAACTCGTGGGCCGAAGGGCCTGTTTGTGCTGTAGTGTTCTATGTTCTATGTACAATCATTTGATCAAAAATTATTTTTGATAATTGAACTTCAACCTTCTTACCTTTACTGTTTGATTTCTCCTCGTGTTTTAACCTGTGACTGTGTGACCATATGACTGCACAATCAGGAAAAATCCCAGGATATGTGTCTTTCAACACAGTTGTTTGATTCTCTATTGGCTTTTCAACTACAGTAGGCATCACTCCCACCTGTGATCCAGTTAAATCATTACGCAAGATAAACTGTTCCTGGGCAAGATAATTTCTCTATTACCCCTAGTACCACTTCACCACTCTTCACTGGACTCTTCAACCTCACCTTATATAATGGATGTAATTATAAGGAACAGCGGTTAGCTCTGCTGCCTCATAGCATCAGGGATCAAGGTTCAATTTCAGTCTCGGGCGACGTCTGTGCGAAGTCTGCATGTTCTCCTCATGTCTGCGAGGGTTTTCTCCAGGTGCTTGGGTTCCCTCCCGCAGTCCAAAAGACATGGATTGCTCATAATAAATTGACCATTAGTGTTTGGGGAGATTAGCACAGTAAATGTGTGGGGCTATGGGGATGGGGATGGGGCTTTTCTGGCGATAGAAACTTATAAAATTCTAACAGGGGATTAGACAACATAGATTCAGAAAGATTGTTCCCAATGGTGGTGGAGTCCACAACTAGCTAATAGCTCTGAGGAGAGAACAAAGAACAAAAGAACAAAGAAAATTACAGCACAGGAACAGGCCATTCAGCCTCTAAGCCTGCATTGACCATGCTGCCTGACTTAACTAGAGCTCCCTACGCTTTTGTGGACCATATCCCTCTGTTCCCATCTCATTCATGTACTTGTCAAAACGCCCCTTAAAAATCATTACCATATCTGCTTCCACTACCTCTCCCGGCAACAAGTTCCAGGCACCCACCACGCTCTGTGTAAAAAATCTGCCTTGTACATCTCCTTTAAATCTTGTCCCTTGCACCTTTAACCTGTGCTAGGAGGGGCATGAGAAGTCCTTGGTGGGTAGGATCAAGGAAAACTCTAAGGCTTTTTACTCTTATGTGAGAAATAAAAAAATGCCAAGGGTGAGGTTCGAGCTGTACAAGGATAGTAGAGGGCACTTGGTCCTGGAGTGAGACGAGATGGGAGAGGCGATGAATGAATACTTTCCTTCAGTGTTTACAGAGGAGAGGAGCCATGTTTTTGAGGATGAGAGTGATACAGACTAATAGGATGGAGGAAGTTAATGTCCTGAGGGAAGATGCATCAACAATTTTGAAAAACCTGAGAGTCGATAAATCCCCTGGGCCAGATGTATCCTAGGGTTGTTTGGGAGGCAAGGTTTGAGATTGCAGAGCCTTTGGCTTTGATCTTTGGGTCCTCACTGTCCATGGGGATAGTGCCAGAGGACTAGAGATTGGCAAATGTTGTTCCTCTGTTCAAGAAAGGAAATAGGAATGACCCTGGTAATTATAGGCCGGTCAGTTTTACGACAGTGATCGGTAAGTTAATGGAAAAGGCCGTGAGGGATAGGATTTTTGACCATTTGGAAAGGTGCAGCTTAATCCGGGATAGTCAGCATGGATTCGTGAAGGGTAAATCTTGCCTCACAAATTTGATTGAATTCTTTGAGGAGGTAACTAATTGTGTAAGTGAAAATAGAGCAGTTGATGTCGTATACATGGATTTTAGTAAGGCGTTTGATAAGGTTCCCCATGGTAGGCTCGTGAAGAAACTAAGGAGGTGTGGGATAGAGGGAAATTTGGCCAATTGGATAAGTAACTGGCTGTCTCATAGACGACAGAGGGTAGTGGTGGATGGAAAATTTTCAGACTGGAGACCAGTTACCAGCGGTGTGCCACAGGGATCAGTGCTGGGTCCTCTGCTATTTGTGATTTTTATTAATGATTTGGAAAGGTGGGTTAGTAAATTTGCTGATGACAACAAAATTGGAGGGTTAGTAGATGAACATAGAACATAAAACATAGAACATACAGAATAGTATGGACCCTTCAGTCCCCGATGTTGTGCTGAGCTTTGTCTGAAACCAAGAGCAAGCTATCCCCTCCCTATTATTCTGGAGTGCTCCATGTGCCTATCCAATAACCGCTTGAAAGTTCCTCAGGTGTCCGACTCCATTATCACAGCAGGCAGTGTATTCCACATCCCAACCACATTCTGAGTAAAGCATCTACCTCAGACATCCCTCTTATATCTCCCACCATAGAAACATAGACCAGTACAGGCCCTTCGGCACTCAGTGTTGTGCCAGGTCGAACCTGGTTAAACATACTTAGAATTTGAAAGCAGTAAACAGGATAATTTTCGTAGGTGAATAAGGGCTTTGAAAATAGACCAGACATATGAAGCTCTCGGAGAAATGATTACCTTGAAGGAATTTAAAATTTCACTTCCTGATGTAGTGAGTACTCATGTGGAAAAGCCACCATCCTCCCACCAGTCGTGGACCCCCCCTGCCCCCCCCCCCCCCGCCCCAAAACCAAACAGGGATTCCCCTCCCCCACTGATTGCGGACAGCCCTCCCCCCTGGTTGTGGGCCCCCCCCCTCCCCCACCGTTACAGACTTCTACCCCCACTGACTGTGGGGGCCCCCCCCCAAAACCAATCGCAGACCTCCTCTTCCCCACCGATTGCAGACCACCCTCTTCCATCCATTGTAGACCTTCCTCCCGATTATGGACCCGCCCATCACAGTCCCTCCTCCCCCACTGATCACAAACTCCCTCCCTCCACTGATCGCTGACCCCATCACCCCTCACCGATCACAGACACCCCCCCCCCCCCCCCCCGGCCACTGACTGCGACTCCCCCTCCTGTACCAATCGTGGACCCTCCTGCCTCATCGAGCGCAGGCCCCCTCCCGTCCCCCCTCCCAAATTGCTGGCTGCGGGTGCCCCCCCCCCCCCCTCACCAAATACAGACCCTCTTCCAACACCGATTACGGACCCCCACTTCCCCACTGATCGCAAACCTCCTTCACGACTGCTCATGGACCCCCTCCTCTCACTGATCTGGACCTGCCGCCCTCCCCTCAGTGATTGTAGAACATAGAACATAGAACATTACAGCGCAGAACAGGCCCTTCGGCCCACGATGTTGCGCCGACCAGCTTTTAAAAAAAACACTAACCCACTAACCTAAACCAATCCCATTTCGTCCATAAACCTATCCACGGATCTCTTAAACGCCCCCAAACTAGGCGCATTTACAACTGCAGCAGGCAGGGCATTCCAATCCCTCACCACCCTCTGGGTAAAGAACCTACCCCTGACATCCATCCTATAACTACCACCCCTTAATTTAAAGCCATGCCCCCTCGTGCTAGCTTTCTCCATCCGAGGAAAAAGGCTATCACTGTCCACCCTATCTAAACCTCTAATCATCTTATATGTTTCAATAAGGTCCCCTCTTAGCTGCCTTCTTTCTAGCGAAAACAACCCCAAATCCCTCAGTCTCTCCTCATAGGACCTCCCCTCCATACCAGGCAACATCCTGGTAAACCTCCTCTGCACCCTCTCCAAAGCCTCCACGTCCTTCCTGTAATGTGGGGACCAGAACTGCACACAATACTCCAAGTGCGGCCGCACCAGAGTTGTGTACAGTTGCAACATGACGCTGCGACTCCTAAATTCAATCCCCCTACCAATAAACGCCAAGACACCGTATGCCTTCTTAACAACCTTATCTACTTGATTCCCTACTTTCAGGGATCTATGTACACATACACCTAGATCCCTCTGCTCATCCACACTATTCAAAGTCCTCCCGTTAGCCCTATACTCAACACAGTGTATGCAGTGGCTGGGGGTGGGGGTGGGGGTCGGGGCGGGGGGGGGGGGGCCTCTGCCACATTTCCCCCCCCCCCCCCCCCCACCCCACCCCCAACATCTGCTCTCAATTTCTCAGCGAGCTGAATGGCCTCCAATTCCACCTGTTCATGGGGAGCAGGTGACTTACATAGAACATAGAACATAGAACATAGAACACTACAGCACAAACAGGCCCTTCGGCCCACAAGTTGCGCCGACCACATCACCTACCATCCTACAGACCTATCTATAACCCTCAATCTCATTAAACCCCATATACTCATCCAGAAGTCTTTTAAAAGACCCCAGTGAGTTCGCCTCCACCACCACTGACGGTAGCCGATTCCATTCACTCACCACCCTCTGAGTGAAAAACTTACCCCTAACATCACTTCTGAACCTCCCTCCCCGCACCTTAAATCTGTGTCCTCTCGTAGCGACCATTTCAAACCGGGGAAATAGCCTCTGAGAGTCCACCCTATCTATTCCTCTCAACATTTTGTAAACTTCTATCAGGTCGCCTCTCAACCTTCGTCTCTCCAGGGAAAAGAGTCCCAGCTCCCTCAACCTAACTTCATAAGGCATGCCTCCCAGTCCAGGCAACATCCTTGTAAATCTCCTCTGCACCCTTTCAATAGCTTCTACATCTTTCCTATAGTGAGGCGACCAGAACTGCGCACAATACTCCAAATGAGGCCTGACAAGGGTCTTATAAAGTTCCAGCATTACCTCCCGACTCCTAAACTCAATCCCTCGATTAATGAAGGCCAGTACACCATACGCCTTCTTGACCACCTCCTCCACCTGCGAGGCCGATTTAAGAGTCCTGTGGACCCGGACCCCAAGATCCTTCTGCTCCTCAACACTACTCAGACTTCTGCCCTTAATAGTGTACTCGTTCATCCCGTTGGTTCTGCCAAAATGGACGACAACACATTTATCCGCGTTGAAGTCCATCTGCCACTTCTCCGCCCAGTCCTGCATCCTATCTATGTCCTGCTGCAACTTTTGCCATCCTTCCAGATCATCCACAACACCACCGACCTTCGTGTCATCAGCGAACTTACTTACCCATCCCTCCACTTCCTCATCCAGGTCATTTATGAAAATGACAAACAACAAGGGTCCCAGAACAGATCCTTGAGGCACTCCGCTGGTGACTGACCTCCATTCAGAAAAAGCCCCATCCACAACCACTCTCTGCCTTCTGCAGGCAAGCCAGTTCTGGATCCACAAGGCCAAAGGCCCTTGGATCCCATGCCCTCTCACCTTCTCAAGAAGTCTTGCATGGGGGACCTTATCAAACGCCTTGCTGAAGTCCATGTACACTACGTCCACGGCACTTCCTTCGTCAATGTGTTCAGTCACATTATCGAAGAACTCAACTAGGCTTGTAAGGCACGACCTGCCCTTGACAAATCCATGCTGACTATTCCTGATCATGTCAAACCTCTCCAAATGTTCGTAAATCTTGTCCCTCAGAAGCCTCTCCATCAGCTTACCAACCACTGAGGTCAGACTCACCGGTCGGTAATTTCCCGGGCTATCTCTGTTCCCTTTCTTAAAAATAGGAACTACATCCGCAATCCTCCAATCCTCTGGAACCTCTCCCGTCTCCATTGACGACGCAAAGATCATCGCCAGGGGCTCTGCAATCTCTTCCCTCGCCTCCCACAGTATCCTGGGGTACATCCCATCTGGTCCCGGCGACTTATCTACCTTGATAGAATTCAAAAGTTCCAACACATCCTCCTCCTTAATATTCACGTACTCAATCCTTTCCATCTGCTGCAAATCCATAACAAAATCTCCCAGATCGGCTTCCACTGTGAATACTGAGGCGAAGTACTCGTTAAGCACCTCCGCCATTTCTTCTGGTTCCACACAAACCTTTCCCCCCTCACCTTTTATCGGTCCTATCCCTTCTCTTCTTATCCTTTTACCTTTCACATATTTATAGAAGGCCTTGGGATTCTCCTTAATCTTACTCGCCAAGGTCTTCTCATGACCCCTTCTGGCTCTCCTAATTTCCCTTTTAAGTTCCCTCCTACAGTCCTTATACTCCTCAAGATCTTTAACATCTCCTAATTCCCTGAACCTCTTGTACACCTTCCTTTTCTTCCTGACTAGGTTCAACACATCCTTTGTGCACCACGGTTCCCTCGACCCACCAAAACCCCCTCGTCTCATCGGAACGTTGTCATTCAGAGCTCCAGACACACATTCCTTGAATATCTGCCACCTTCCTTCGGTACTTTTCCCTAAGAACGCCTCCTTCCAGTTTATTTGTCCGAGTAACTTCCTGACTTCTTCGTATCTCCCCTTACCCCAGACAAACACCTTCCTAGCCTGCCTGATCCTATCTCGTTCCAACGCAATTGTGAAGGAGATAGAATTATGGTCACCATATCCAAGATGCTCTCCTACCGAAAGATCCATCACCTGCCCTGGTTCATTCGCCAGTACCAGGTCAAGTACAGCCTCTCCCCTCGTAGGCTTGTCCACATACTGCGTCAGGAAACCCTCCTGAACACACCTAACAAACTCCTCCCCATCTATACCCCTTACCCTAGGGATATTCCAGTCGATGTTTGGGAAATTGAAGTCTCCCATCACAACAACTCTGTTATTAAAACATCTCTCCAGAATCTGTTTCCCTATTTGCACTTCAACTTCCCTGTCACTATTGGGCGGCCTATAGATTACACCCAGCAAAGTTTTTGACCCTTTGCTGTTCCTAACTTCCACCCACAGAGATTCTGTAGACAATCCCTCCACGACATCCTCTTTCTCTGTAGCCATGACACTATCCCTGATCAACAGTGACTTACTGGTGACAACTTCCCGGCAATGTCATCGAGGCAGGTGAACCTGGACAAATAAGTGCCGGGCTCGCTCATCACATTGAAATTGACATGTTAATAAATTAACCAGCCTTGTGCCCATCTCTGGTAAGAGGCTGACCGCATCGGAATCCTACTGGTGTAAAATCACGATAGTCACGAAAACCAGTGCCAATTACTTCATGCCTCATTTTATGACCACATTGCACCCAATAATGGACATGACATAATCATAAAATTCCACCCCATTAGTTTATTCAAAGCCTTCTCCCTGGTGATGGTTATTGCACTAAATTCCTCTGCATTAATATAAGGTTAGGGTTCATGGTGGGAGATAGAGGAGGGATGTCTGAGGTAGATTCTTTACTCAGAGAGTGGTTGGGGTGTGGAATGCACTGCCTGCTGTGATAATGGAATCAGACGCTTTAGGAACTTTCAAGTGGTTATTGGGTAGGCACATGGAGTACACCACTATGATAAGGAGTGGGATAGCTTGAGCTTGGGTTTAGATATAGCTCAGCACAACATTGAGGGCTGAAGGGCCTGTGCTGTACTGTTCTATGCTTCTATTAATGGCAGTTTTTTGGAAAAATCTTCATTATTCTCGACCGTGAAGACAGAGGCAAATGTTGACTTAGTGCCTCTGCCATCTCTGTGTTCCCTTTTAATACCAATATCATCCTCCTCATTTATGGGACTTGGGTGTAGCTGGCTGGTCAGTATTTATTGCCCATCCCTAGTTGCCCCTAAGGGGATGGTGGCACATTGCTTTCTTGAATCGCTGCAGTTCATGTTCTGTGGGTTGACCCATAATGCATTAGAAAGGGAGTTCCAGAATTTTGACCCAGTGACGGCGAAGGAACAGTGATATATTTCCAAATCAGGATGATAACTGGTTTGGAGGGGATATTGCAGATGGTGATGTTCCCATGTATCTGCCCTTGTCCTTCTGGATGGAAGTGGTTGTGGGTGTGGAAGGTGCTGTCTAAGGATCTTTGGTGAATTGCTGCAGTGCATCTTGTAGATAACACACACTGCTGCTACAGAGTGTCAGTGGTGGAGGGAGTGAGTATTTGTAGATATGGTCCCAATCAAACGGGACTGCTTTGCCCTGGATGGTGTCGAGCTTGTTGAATGTTGTTGGAGCTGCACCCATCCAGGCAAGTGGTGAGTGTTCCATCGCAGTCCTGACTTATGCCTTGTAGATGACGGACAGGCTTTGGGAAGTCAGGAGGTGAGTTACTCACTGTAGTGTTTTCGGACCCTGACTTGCTCTTGTAACCACTTGTGTTTATGTGGCGAGTCCAATTGAGTTTCTGGTCAAAGGTAACCCCAAGGATGTTGACAGTGGGGGATTCAGTGATGGCAACAGCATTGAATATCAAAGGGCAGTAGTTGGAGTATCTCTTATTGGTGATGGTCATTGCCTGATATTTGTGTGGTGCAAATATTACTTGCCACTTGTCAGCCCAAGCCTGGATATCATCCAGATCTTATTTCATTTGAACATCTCGGGATTTACTTCCCCTTTATATATTTGTAGAAGCTTTTGGTATCTGTGTTTTCTGTTAGTTTCCTTTCATAGTTCATCTTAGCTCACTTGATTCTATTCTTAATCTTTTGGTGAATCTTAAAGTTTTCCCACTCCTGCTGTTTACCACAGGCTTTTGCAGTTTGGTATGTCCCAGTCTGACCTCCTTGTCTAGACCTGGAACTCTTCCTCCCTTCCTTTCACAATTTCTCTCAGGAAGAGTTGTGTATGATAAAGTCAGGCTGTTGCTTCACTATCCTGAGACAGCTGTCCTAATTTTGTCCCAAGCCCCCAGATGTTAGAAAGGAGGATTTCACCGATTCGACAGAGCTGGTTTTGCCGTTGTCTTATCAGTGCCCTGGTCGATGCCGGCTAGGCCACCTGGTTTCATTCCTTTTGGTTTTCTTAGCAGCAAGTTCGATGCAAATACGTGGCTTGCTAGAGAATTTCAGAGTCAACCACATTGCTGTGGATTTGGAGTCAAATGTAGGCCATAAGAACTTAAGAAATAGGAGCAGGAGTAGGCCATCTGGCCCTTCGAGCTTGCCCCGCCATTCAATGAGATTATGGCTGATCTGAAGTGGAACAGGTCCACTTTCCCGCTTTCTCCCCATAACCCTTAATTCCCCAGTCCATCAGAAACCTATCTACCCGTGACTTAAATATATTTAGCGAGGTAGCCTCCACCACTTCAATGAGCAGAGAATTCCAGAGATTCACCACCCTTTGAGTGAAGAAGTTCCTCCTCAACTCTGATCTAAACTGCCCCCGCCCCCCTTATCTTGAGGCTGTGCCCTCTAGTCCTGCTGTCCTTTCTAAGCGGGAAGAATCTCTCTACCTCTACCCTATCCATCTCCTTCACTATCTTATACGTCTCTATAAGATCCCCCTCAGCCTTCTAAACTCCAGAGAGTACAGACCCAGTCTATTCAATCTCTCTTCATAGGCCAGAGTGGGTAAGGACGGCAGGTGTCCTTCCCCAAAGGACATTAGCGAATCAGATGAGTTTTTACAACAATCAACAATTATTTTATGATCATTATTGAACTTTATATCATGATGTTATTTAAATTGCATTATTTGCTGTGGTAGGATTAATCATGGAATCTTTAATTGCAGAAGGAGGACATTCAGCCTATCGAGTCTGCGTCGACCACAATCCCACCCAGGCTCTATCCCTGGAATCCAATGCAATTACCTTAGCTAGTCCGCCGACACTAAGGGACAAATTTGCGTGGCCAATCAACGTAACCCACACATCTTTGTATTGTGGTAGAAAACCAGAGAACCCGGAGGAAACCCATGCAGACTCTGCACTGATAGTGACCCGAGCCAGGAATCGAGCCCAGGTCTCTGGTGCTGTGAGGCAGCAGTGCTAACCACTGTGCCACTGTGCTGCCCTTTGAACCCTGGGTCCCCAGAGCATTATCCTGGGTTCTGGATTATTAGTCTAGTGACAATACCACTCTGCCACTGTCTCCCTCTGTCCTTAGCTTTAAACTAAGATGTCTCACAACATCAGGTTAAAATCCAACAGGTTTATCTGGAATCACAAGCTTTCAGAGCACTGTTCCTTCATCAGATGAGTGCTCCAAAAGCTCATGATTCCAAATAAACCTGTTGGACTTTAACCTGGTATTGTGAGATTTCTTACTGTACCCACCTGAGTCCAATGCCGACATCTCCACATCTTAGTTTTATAAAGAGGTAACAAAGCAAAGGAGTGGTGTTGAGACTATAGAAATTGCTTTAGGAAGTACATGCTAAAGAATGTATTACATGGAGGGAGTTCAGTGTGCTGAATCCTGAGTTACAAAGGCATTCTTACGATGGTATGGATCTAATTATTCTTGACATTGGGCAGTTGGATCTAATCTGGTCATTTCACATATTGAACCAGGTTGCAAACTCCAGGGATAAGAAAATCACATTTAAATCCAATGTGCAGGGTCCTTACGGTAAAGTTGAGTATATTTCTCAGACATTGGGTGAATGGGTTCTAGTCTACACAAACAGAGTCATCAATAAAAGGATAGAAACCTCTTTATTAGAAAAACAGGGTCACACAGTCTTAATGTCATGCAACTTGAGTGACTTCAGTCAATAAGAAAAACATTCTTAGGAGTAAATA
Source organism: Carcharhinus amblyrhynchos (assembly GCF_965287045.1). Classification (NCBI taxonomy): domain Eukaryota; kingdom Metazoa; phylum Chordata; class Chondrichthyes; order Carcharhiniformes; family Carcharhinidae; genus Carcharhinus; species Carcharhinus amblyrhynchos. The sequence continues at coordinate 593,184 of NW_027649854.1, read as the reverse complement.
CAGATAATATTTACAGTTTTTTTGGCTTTCCATACAATAATTTCTGAAGGAAAGCTCAGCCGTGTTAAAAAGTGAATATTCCATCAATAATTGGATGCACAGAGTGATCCGAATAATGGATAACATCAGCGTCCCGAATAATCTCCACCTGGAAAATACACAATAATCAGTTTAGCCAGTCAACTAATCCAAAAATGATGCTGAAGTCATTGAGATCCAGGATGTGTCTGACCTTCTTGCCAGTCTGTAACTCTCTGTAATCTGTTACTACGGGCCTGATTTTACCACTTTGACTCTAAGTGTCGAATCTAGGAGTGTTTCAGATCTGACTTTTAGACCTGTTCTCAGGCGCCTCCATACGCACTCTGTCTGATACAAAATCAGCGATTCTCAATCACACTGTGGGCGGGGCTTATCACGCCCAAAACCCTGCAGCTCCTATTAGTGCCTCCAACTGCACATGCGCAGGAAAAAAATAGAAAGATGCTCCCCTGCTACATCGCTCCCGGTCCGGATAACATGACCCCTCAGCCCCCCACGGACACTGTCCCATCCCCGCAACATAACTGACCCTTACCTCCCCACATCCCGCTACACAGACTGATCACAGGCCCCTCCCCCCCTCAGTGGAGTGGCAGAGGACCCCCCCCCCCCGCCCCCAGTTCCCCTCAGCGCCCACCAGAAAACCAACCTGTTTCCACACACATCCCCCACCCCCCACCACCGATCTAAGTCAGGGAGCCACCGGAAGCTCTGAACTTACCTCTTTGGGGGCTGGAACGCTCGAATCGGACCTTTGCAGACCATGTCTGTTTCGTGCTGAATCTGGTTGGGCGAACGCCGTGGTAAAGGGGGAAGTGCCAGTAAGTTTGCATGTTCAGTGCATTAAGTCAAATTAAATGCACGCAGATACATTTAAATTGACGTTGAGCCCGTTTCAGGTGCGGTCCTGATCGTGGCCAATTTAGGCACTTGGTAAAGGAGGAACTAGCACGGAGACGGTCATGTTCAGGCTACTCATCTCACGCCCGACTTTACCAAATTTCCGTGCCCAAAAACAGCATCTAGATGGTAAAATCAAGTACCTTCCTTACCAATTCTGACTGCTTCACCATCCAAGACAAAGTTGCAAGTTCCATATGTATTGTGACAATAACCAAATTTACCTCCTCACTATTCTCATCGATCTCTCCACTCTCTAAATTGTCAGAATCTTTATCCAAATTTGTGTACTGGATGAGCTGAATATTGGGAAAATGGATTTGGTCCCTTCTAGAAGTGCTTTCTGATGCTCCACTCGATCCTCTCCCTGACAACCTTCTGGGGCTGAACTCGGTTATTCAGTATCTCAGTGAAATATTTGATTCCAAGAATAACTTTCAAGTCTAGTCCACATAAAGTCATTAAAGTCCAGCTATTTCCAGCTCTGTGTTATCAGCTCACCTCATCCCTGGCTCATCCAGTGCTGAAATCTTCCATCATAACTTTGTCACTTCTAGAGTTGACTACTCCAATACTTTCTTGTCTGCACACCTCCTCCCTTCCTCCCCCCCACCCCCCATCTTTTACTCTGTAAACTTAAGCCCAGATAAATCTTGCTGCCAGTATCCTACTGAGAACCAAGTTTTATTTGGCTATCACCCAGGTGCTTAAGGGTCTCCAATGACAATGGATGCTCCCATCTTTGTTTCAAATCTCTCCCATTATCCTGCTTCTCTCTACCCTTTTAACTTTTTCTAGTCCCATCTTTGAAGTATTTGTACTTTTCCTACTTCATCCAATACATCTCCTAGCTTCTATTGGTAATTGTTTCCATAGCTGCCCAAGTGCAAAGTTCTGAAAAGTCCTCCATAATCCTCTCCAAATCTACACTTATTTCTTTCCCTTTAAGGTCTTCTTAAAGCCACATTTAACATAGAACATAACAGCGCAGAACAGGCCCTTCGGCCCACGATGTTGCGCCGACCAGTTAAAAAAAAAACAACAATGACCCACTAACCTAAACCAATCCCTTTTCGTCCATAAACCTGTCCACAGACCTCTTAAATGCCCCCAAACTAGGCGCATTTACAACTGCAGCAGGCAGGGCATTCCAATCCCTCACCACCCTCTGGGTAAAGAACCTACCCCTGACATCTGTCCTATAACTACCCCCCCTTAGTTTAAAGCCATGCCCCCCGTGCTAGATTTTTCCATCAGAGGAAAAAGGCTATCACTATCCACCCTATCTAAACCTCTAATCATCTTATATGTTTCAATAAGATCCCCTCTTAGCCTCCTTCTTTCCAGCGAAAACAACCCCAAATCCCTCAGCCTCTCCTCATAGGATCTCCCCTCCATACCAGGCAACATCCTGGTAAACCTCCTCTGCACCCTCTCCAAAGCCTCCACATCCTTCCTGTAATGTGGGGACCAGAACTGCACACAATACTCCAAGTGCGGCCGCACCAGAGTTGTGTACAGTTGCAACATAACGCTACGGCTCCTAAATTCAATCCCCCTACCAATAAACGCCAAGACACTGTATGCCTTCTTAACAACCTTATCTACTTGATTCCCAACTTTCAGGGATCTATGTACACATACACCTAGATCCCTCTGCTCCTCCACACTATTCAAAGTCTTCCCGTTAGCCCTATACTCAACACATCTGTTATTCCTACCAAAGTGAATTACCTCACATTTCTCTGCATTAAACTCCATCCGCCACCTCTCGGCCCAGCTCTGCAACCTGTCTAAGTCTTCCTGCAAACTATGACACCCTTCCTCACTATCTACCACACCTCCGACTTTGGTGTCATCAGCAAATTTACTGATCCACCCAACTATACCCTCATCCAGATCATTAATAAAAATCACAAACAGCAGTGGCCCCAACACAGATCCCTGAGGCACACCACTTGTAACCGAACTCCATGATGAATATTTACCGTCAACCACTACCCTCTGTCTCCTATCCACTAGCCAATTCCTAATCCAGTTCCCTAGGTCACCCCCAATCCCATACATCTGCATTTTATGCAGAAGCCTACCATGGTGAACCTTATCAAACGCCTTACTAAAATCCATATACACCACGTCAACTGCCTTACCCCCATCCACCTCTTTGGTCACTTTCTCAAAAAACTCAATAAGGTTAGTAAGGCACGACCTACCCGCCACAAAACCATGCTGACTATCTCCAATCAACTCATTACTCTCCAAATAACTATAAATCCTATCCCTAATAATTTTTTCCAAAACCTTGCCCACAACAGAAGTGAGACTCACCGGTCTATAATTCCCGGGGAAGTCTCTGTTCCCCTTCTTAAACAATGGGACAACATTCGCTAACCTCCAATCATCTGGTACTATACCAGAGGCCAACGACGACCTGAAGATCAGAGCCAGAGGCTCTGCAATCACTTCTTTAGTTATCATTTCAAATATTTGCTATTTAAAACAGCACAAGACCCACAGCAGGAGTAGATTACATGTCCCATTGAACCCAATTACCTGTCCCATTGACCCCGATTACTTGCCCCATTGACCCCGATTACTTGTCCCATTGACACCGATTACCTGCCCCATTGACCCCGACTACCTGCCCCATTGACCCCGATTACTCGTCCCATTGACCCCGATTACTCGTCCCATTGACACCGATTACCTGTCCCATTGACCCCGATTACTTGTCCCATTGACCCCGATTACTCGTCCCATTGACACCGATTACCTGTCCCATTGACCCCGATTACTTGTCCCATTGACACCGATTACCTGTCCCATTGACACCGATTACCCGTCCCATTGACACCGATTACTTGTCCCATTGACACCGATTACCCGTCCCATTGACACCGATTACTTGTCCCATTGACACCGATTACCTGTCCCATTGACCCCGATTACTTGTCCCATTGACCCCGATTACTTGTCCCATTGACACCGATTACCCGTCCCATTGACACCGATTACCCGTCCCATTGACCCCGATTACCCGTCCCATTGACACCGATTACCCGTCCCATTGACACCGATTACCCGTCCCATTGACCCCGATTACTTGTCCCATTGACCCCGATTACCTGTCCCATTGACACCGATTACCCGTCCCATTGACACCGATTACCCGTCCCATTGACACCGATTACTTGTCCCATTGACACCGATTACCTGTCCCATTGACACCGATTACCTGTCCCATTGACACCGATTACCTGTCCCATTGACACCGATTACCCGTCCCATTGACACCGATTACTTGTCCCATTGACACCGATTACCCGTCCCATTGACACCGATTACTTGTCCCATTGACACCGATTACTTGTCCCATTGACACCGATTACCTGTCCCATTGACCCCGATTACTTGTCCCATTGACCCCGATTACTTGTCCCATTGACACCGATTACCCGTCCCATTGACACCGATTACTTGTCCCATTGACACCGATTACCCGTCCCATTGACACCGATTACTTGTCCCATTGACACCGATTACTTGTCCCATTGACACCGATTACCTGTCCCATTGACCCCGATTACTTGTCCCATTGACCCCGATTACTTGTCCCATTGACACCGATTACCCGTCCCATTGACACCGATTACCCGTCCCATTGACACCGATTACCCGTCCCATTGACACCGATTACCCGTCCCATTGACACCGATTACCCGTCCCATTGACACCGATTACCCGTCCCATTGACACCGATTACCCGTCCCATTGACACCGATTACCCGTCCCATTGACCCCGATTACTTGTCCCATTGACCCCGATTACCTGTCCCATTGACACCGATTACTTGTCCCATTGACACCGATTACCTGTCCCATTGACCCCGATTACTTGTCCCATTGACCCCGATTACTTGTCCCATTGACACCGATTACTTGTCCCATTGACACCGATTACCTGTCCCATTGACCCCGATTACTTGTCCCATTGACCCCGATTACCTGTCCCATTGACCCCGATTACTTGTCCCATTGACCCCGATTACTTGTCCCATTGACACCGATTACCCGTCCCATTGACACCGATTACCCGTCTCATTGACACCGATTACCCGTCCCATTGACACCGATTACCCGTCCCATTGACACCGATTACCCGTCCCATTGACACCGATTACCCGTCCCATTGACCCCGATTACTTGTCCCATTGACCCCGATTACCTGTCCCATTGACACCGATTACCCGTCCCATTGACACCGATTACCCGTCCCATTGACACCGATTACTTGTCCCATTGACACCGATTACCTGTCCCATTGACACCGATTACTTGTCCCATTGACACCGATTACCTGTCCCATTGACACCGATTACTTGTCCCATTGACACCGATTACCTGTCCCATTGACACCGATTACCCGTCCCATTGACACCGATTACTTGTCCCATTGACACCGATTACTTGTCCCATTGACACCGATTACCTGTCCCATTGACACCGATTACCTGTCCCATTGACCCCGATTACTTGTCCCATTGACCCCGATTACTTGTCCCATTGACCCCGATTACCTGTCCCATTGACCCCGATTACTTGTCCCATTGACACCGATTACCTGTCCCATTGACCCCGATTACTTGTCCCATTGACCCCGATTACCTGTCCCATTGACCCCGATTACCTGTCCCATTGACCCCGATTACCTGTCCCATTGACCCCGATTACTTGTCCCATTGACACCGATTACCTGTCCTATTGACACCAATTACCTGTCCCATTGATCCTGATTACTTGTCCTATGGACTCCACTCCACCATTCAATACGATCATGACTCATCCTCCCAAAATGAATCACCTCACCTTTTCAGAGTTAAATTCCATTTCCTACTGTTCTACCCACCTGTATCATCCTGTAATCTAAGGTAATCCACCTTGCTTTTTACCACACCATCAATATTTGTCATATGTGAACTTATGAATTAGACCCCCATCTGGAACAAAGAAAGAACAGTACAGCACAAAAACTGGTCTTTCGGCCCTCCAAGTCTGTGCTGATCATGATGCCCTAACTAAACTAAGAGAAACCTTCTGCCCTTACACGGCCTATATCCCTCTATTCCGTCCCTATTCATTTACTCAGCACCAATGCCTGCGGAACACCACTAGCTACAGATCTCCATTCTGAAAAACACCCCCACCGTTACTCTCTGTCTTCTATAACAAGCCAATTCTGTATCCATCTAGCCAGCCCACTCCGAATCCCTTGTGACTTTAGTTCTTGTATCAGCCTGTGATGCGGGACCTTGTCAAATGTCTTACTAAAATCCATATAAACCACATCCACAGCCCTTCAGTCATCAATTATTTTTGTCACCTCTTCAAAAATCTCAATCAAGTTGGTGAAACATGACCTTCTCGTACAAAACAATGCTGCCTGTCACTAAGTAGTCCATTTTCTCCCAAATGTGCATACATCCTGTCCTTCACTATCTTCCCCAAAAGCTTCCCCATCAGAGACATCACGCTCACCGGCCTATAATTTTCTGGGTTATCCTGGCTTCCTTTCTCAAACAATGGAAAAACACTGGCTATTCTCCAGTCTTCTGGAAACTCACCAGTGGCAAAAAAGGATGTGAAGATATCTGTTAAGAACAAAAAAAATTACAGCACAGGAACAGGCCCTTCAGCTCTTCAAGGCTGCACTGACCATTCTGCCCAACTGAATTAAAACCCCCTACCCTTCTGGAGCCCATATCCCTTTATTTCCATCCGATTCATGTATTTGTCCAGACGTCCCTTCAAATTCACTGTTGTATCTGCTTCCACTACATCCCATGGCAGCGAGTTCCAAGCATCCATCACCCTTTGTGTAAAAAACCTGTCTCATATATCTCCTTTAAACCTTGCTTCTCATAATCTTGTAGACTTCTATCAGGTCATTCCTCAACCTCCGCCGTTTCAGTGAGAACAAACCAAGTTTCTCCAACCTCTCCTCATAGCTAATGCCCTCCATACCAGGCAACATCCTGGTAAATCTTTTCTGTACTCTCCTCAAAGCCTCCATATCTTTTTGGTAGTGCAAAGGGATCTGGGTGTACAGGAACACAGGTCACTGGAAGTAGCAATGCAGGTGGAGAAGGCAGTCAAGAAGGCATGCGGCATGTTTGCCTTCATCGGCCGGGGTATTGAGTTTATAAATTGACACTTTATAGAACCTTAGTGAGGCTGCACTTAGAATATAGTGTTCAATTCTGGTTGCCACACTACCAGAAGGATGTGGAGGCTTTGGAAAGAGTACAGAAAAGGTTTACCAGGATGTTGCCTGGTACGGAGGGCATTAGCTATGAGGAGAGGTTGGAGAAACTTGGTTTGTTTTTACTGGAGCGACGGAAGTTGAGGGGAGACCTGATAGAAGTCTATAAGATTATGAGAGGCATGGACAGAGTGGATAGTCAGAAGCTTTTTCCCAGGGTGGAAGAGTCAATGACTAGATGGCATAGGATTAAGGTGCGAGGGGCATGTTTTAAAAGAGATGTACGAGGCAGATTTTTACACAGAGAATGGTGGGTGCCTGGAATTCGTTGTCGGGGGAGGTAGTGAAGCGGCAAATGGTAGTGACTTTTAAGGGGCATCTTGACAAATACATGAATGAGATAGGAATAGAAGGGTATGGTCCACGGAAGGGTGGAGATTTTAGTTAAGTCAGGCAGCATGGTCGGTGCAGGCTTAGAGGGCCGCAGGACCTGTTCCTGTGGTGTAATTTTCTTTGTTTTTTGTTCTTTTGTTCTACAAAGCTTATTGGCAACGTGACTTGCCAATTTATTAAACTCAATGCCTGGTCGATGAAGGCAAGCACACCGTTTGTCATTTTTATAAATGAGCTGGATGAGGACATAGAAGGATGGGTTAGTAAATTTGCAGATGACACTAAAGTCAGTGGAGTTGTGGACAGTGCGGAAGGATGTTGCAGGTTACAGAGGAACATAGATAAGCTGCAGAGCTGGGCTAAGAGGTGGCAAATGGAGTATAATGCAGAGCAAGGCGTTTGATAAGGTCCCCCATGCAAGACTTCTTGAGAAGGTGAGACGGCATGGGATCCAGGGGGTTTTGGCCTTGTGGATCCAGAACTGGCTTGCCTGCAGAAGGCAGAGAGTGGTTGTGGATGGGTCTTTTTCTGCATGGAGGTCAGTCACCAATGGAGTGCCCCAGGGATCTGTTCTAGGACCCTTGCTGTTTGTCATTTTCATAAATGACCTGGATGAGGAAGTGGAGGGATGGGTTAGTAAGTTCGCAGACGATACGAAGGTTGGTGGTGTTGTGGATAGTCTGGAGGGATGTCAGAAGTTGCAGCGTGACATAGATAGGATGCAAGACTGGGCGGAGAAGTGGCAGATGGACTTCAACGCAGATAAGTGTATAGTGGTCCATTTTGGCAGGACCAATGGGATGAAGGAATACAATATCAAGGGTAGGACTCTTAGCTGAGTTGAAGAACAGGAGATCTTGGGGTCCGGGTCCATAGGACACTTAAATCGGCCTCGCAGGTGGAGGATGTGGTCAAGAAGGCGTATGGTGTACTGGCCTTCATTAATCGAGGGATTGAGTTTAGGAGTCAGGAGGTAATGCTGCAACTTTATAAGACCCTTGTCAGACCCCACTTGGAGTACTGTGCGCAGTTCTGGTCGCCTATGGTCCACATAGGATGTGGAACCTATTGAAAGGGTGCAGAGGAGATTTACAAGGATGTTACCTGGATTGGGAGGCATGCCTTATGAAGATAGGTTGAGGGAGCTGGGACTCTTCTCCCTGGAGAGCCAAAGGTTGAGAGGTGACCTGATAGAGGTTTATAAGATGTTGAGAGGAATAGATAGGGTGGATTCTCAGAGGCTATTTCCCAGGGCTGAAATGGTCGCCACGTGAGGACACAGGTTTAAGGTGCTGGGAAGCAAGTACAGAGGAGATAGAACATAGAACACTACAGCACAAACAGGCCCTTCGGCCCACGAGTTGCGCCGATCACATGTTAGGGGTAAGTTTTTCACTCAGAGGGTGGTGAGTGAATGGAATCGGCTGCTGTCGGTGGTGGTGGAGGCGAACTCGCTGGGGTCTTTTAAAAGACTTCTGGATGAGTATATGGGATCTAATGGGATTGGGGGTTTATGGATAGGTCTGTGGCTTAGTAGGTATAGAAGTGATCGGCGCAACTAGTGGGCTGAAGGGCCTATTTGTGCTCTAGTATTCTATGTTCGAAGTGTGAGGTGATTCACTTTGGAAGGAGTAACAGGAATACAGAGTACTGGGCTAATGGTGAGATACTTGGTAGTGTGGATGAGCAAAGAGATCATAGTGTCCATGTGCATAGATCCCTGAAAGTTGGCACCCAGGTTGATAGGGTTGTTAAAAAGGCATACAGTGTGCTAGCTTTTATTGGTAGAGGGATTGAGTTTCAGAGCCAAAAGGTCATGTTACAACTGTACAAAACTCTGGTGCGGCCGCACTTGGAGTATTGCGTACAGTTCTGGTCGCCGCATTATAAGAAAGATGTGGAGGCATTGGAAAGGGTGCAGAGGAGGTTTACCAGGATGTTGCCTGGTATGGTGGGAAGGCCTTATGAGGAAAGGCTGAGGGACTTGAGGCTGTTTTCATTAGAGAGAAGGTTAAGAGATGACTTAATAGAGGCACACAAGATGATCAGAGGCTTAGATAGGGTGGATAGTGAGAGCCTTTTTCCTCAAATGGTGATGGCTAGCACGAAGGGACATAGCTTTAAATTGAGGGGTGATGGATACAGGACAGATGTCAAAGGTAGGTTCTTTACTCAGAGAGTAGTAAGGGTGTGGAATGCCCTGCCTGCAGCAGTAGTGGACTAGCCAACATTAAGGGCATTTAAATGGTCACTGGATAAACATATGGATGATATTGGAATAGTGTAGGTTAGATGGGCTTTAGATTGGTTTCAAAGATCAGCGCGACATCATAATGTTCTATACGTATTCCTCCTTGACCACCTTCTCCAACTGTACTGCCACATTCAGTGACCTGTGCAACTGTACAACCAGATCCCTCTGCCTATCAATACTCATAAGGGTTCTGCCATTTACTGTGTATTTCCTATCTGTATTAGACCTTCCAAAATGCATTACCTCACATTTGTCCAGATTAAACTCCATCTGCCATCTTTCGGTCGCCGCACATACGCAAGGATATTTTGGCCTTGGAGGGAGTGCAGAGGAGATTTACTAGGTTGATACCGGAGTTGAGGGAGTTGAACTATGAGGAGAGGCTGAATAAACTAGGCTTGTACTCGTTAGAGTTTAGAAGAATGAGGGGAGATCTCATTGAGACGTATAAGATGATGAATGGGATGGATAGGATAGAGGTGGAGAGACTCTTCCCACTCAGAAAGGACAGTAGGACTAGAGGGCACAGCCTCAAGATAAAGGGGGGGCGGTTTAGAATGGAGTTGAGGAGGAACTTCTTCACTCAAAGGGTGGTGAATCTCTGGAATTCTCTGCCCGTTGAAGTGGTGGGGCTGCCTTGCTAAATATTTTTAAGACGCGGGTTGATAGGTTTTTGATAAGCGAGGGGATTAAGGGTTACGGGGAGAGGGCGGGAAAGTGGAACTGAGACACGACAGATCAGCCATGATCTTATTGAATGGCAGGGCAGGCTCGAGGGGCTAGATGGCCTACTCCTGCTCCTATTTCTTATGTTCTTATGTTCCGTCCAAGTCTCCAACCAATCTATACCTTGCTGAATCTTCTGACGGTCCTCATCGCTATCCACAAATTCACCAACCTTTATGTCATCTACGACCTTACCAATAAATCCAGTTACATTTTCCTCCAAATCATTTATATATATTACAAACAGCAAAGGTCCCAGCACTGATCCTGGGGAACGCCACTTGTCACAGGCCTCCATTCAGAAACACGACTTTCCACTGAGTCATCGAGTCATAGAGGTTTACAGCATGGAAACAGGCCCTACGGCCCAACTTGTCCATGCAGCCTTTTTTTAATCTAAACTAATCCCAATTGCCCGCGTTTGGCCACATCCCTCTATACCCATCTTACCCGTGTAACTGTCTAAATGCTTTTTAAAAGGCAAAATTGTATCCCCCTCTACTACCACCTCTGGCAGCTTCTTCCAGACGCTCACCACTCTCTGTGAGAACGAATTGCCCCTCTGGATCCTTTTGTATCTCTCTCCTCTCACCTTAAACCTAAGCACTCTAGTTATAGACTCCCTACCTTTGGGAAAAGACTTTGACTATCTAACTGATTTATGCCACTCATTATTTTATAGACCTCTATAAGATCACCCCTCAGCCTCCTACGCTTCAGAGAAAAAAGTCCTAGTCTATCCAGCCTCTCCTTATAACTCAAATCATCAAGTCTTTGTAGCATCCTGGTAAATCTTTTCTGCACTCTTTCTAGTTTAATAATATCCTTTCTGTAATAGGGTGGCCAGAACTGCACACAGTATTCCAAGTGTGGCCTTACCAATGTCTTGTACAACTTCAACAAGACATCCCAACTCCTGTATTCAATGTTCTGACCGATGAAACCAAGCATGCCGAATGCCTTCTTCACCACTCGGTGAAGTTCACCTGTGACTCCACTTTCAAGGTGCTATGAACATGTACCCCTAGATCTCTTTGTTCTATAACTCTCCCCAATGTCCTACCGTTAACTGAGTGAGCCCTAGAACATAGAACATAGAAGTTCTGCCCTGGTTCAATCTGCCAAAATGCATCACCTCACATTTGTCTAAATTAAACTCCATCTACCATTCATCAGTCCACTGGCCCAATTGATCAAGATCCTGATGCAACTGGAGATAACTTTCTTCCTGTCCACTATGCCACCAATCTTGGTGTCATCGACAAACTTACTAACCATGCCCCCTATATTCTCATCCAAATCATTAATATAAATGACAAATAACAGTGGACCCAGCACTGATCCCTGGGGCACACTGCTGGTCACAGGCCTCCAGTTTGATAAAAAAATCCCTCCACAATCTAGCTCCTGCCAAGAAGCCAATTTTATATCCATTTAGATACCTCACCTCGGTTTTTTGAACTCTAGAAGATCACCTTACCTCATTTAGACTGCTACCCACTGTCTTCTATGACTGAGCCAGTTTTGTGTCCACCTTGCTAGCTCACCTCTGATCCCATGCAACTTCACCTTCTGCCATGAGGGACCCTGTCAAAGGCCTTACTGAAGTCCGTGTAGCCAACATCCACTGCCCTACCCTCATCAATCATCTTCAACACTTCCTCGAAAAACTCGATCAATTCCGTGAGACATGACCTCCCCTTCACAAAACCTTGCTGTCTCTTGCTAATACGTCCACTTATTTCCAATTGGAGTAAATCCAATTGGATTTAAGCCATTAAGGAGACTTGGATGTCTCAGGGACAGGACTGGATGCTTCAGGTGCCGGGATTCAGATGTTTCAGGAACATAAGAAATAGGAGCAGGAGTAGGCCATCTAGCCCTTCGAGCCTGCCCCGCCATTCAATAAGATCATGGCTGATATGTCGTGGCTCAATTCCACTTTCCCCCCCTCTCCCCATAACCCTTAATCCCCTTGCCTATCAAAAACCTATCTACCCGCGTCTTAAATATATTTAGCGAGGCAGCCTCCACCACTTCAACGGGCAGAGAGTTCCAGAGATTCACCACCCTTTGAGTGAAGAAGTTCCTCCTCAACTCCGTTCTAAACTGCTCCCCCCCTTATCTTGAGGCTGTGCCGTCTAGTCCTACTGTCCTTTCTGAGTGGGAAGAGCCTCTCCACCTCTATCCTATCCATCCCATTCATCATCTTATATGTCTCAATGAGATCTCCCCTCATTCTTCTAAACTCTAACGAGTACAAGCCTAGTTTATTCAGCCTCTCCTCATAGTCCAACCCTCTCAACTCCGGTATCAGCCTAGTAAACCTCCTCTGCACTCCCTCCAAGGCCAAAATATCCTTGCGTAAGTGCGGTGACCAAAACTGCACACAGTACTCCAGCTGCGGCCTCACCAATGCCCTATACAGCTGCAGCAAGACCTCCCTACTTTTATATTCAATCCCCCTCGCTATGAAGGCCAGCATCCCATTCGCCTTCCTGACCACCTGCTTGCTGCACCTGCAGGCTGGGTTTTTGCGACTCATGCACAAAGACCCCGAGGTCCCTCTGCACCGTTGCATGCTGCAATTTTTCGCCATGTAAGTAATAGTCCTTCCTACCATTATTCTTACCAAAGTGGACAACTTCACACTTGCTAACATTAAATTCCATTTGCCAGTTCCTGGCCCATTCGCCAAACCTATCTAGATCCTCCTGCAGACTCTCCACACCCTCCGCACAATTTGCCGTTCCACCAATCTTGGTGTCATCAGCAAATTTCGACACCATACACTCTGTTCCCTCCTCCAGATCATCTATACGAATGGTAAATAGCTGAGGCCCCAGCACCGACCCCTGGGGCACTCCACTCGTCACCAACCGCCAATCCGAATAGCACCCACTGACCCCACTCTCTGCCTCCTATTTGACAGCCAATCCCCTATCCACGCTAACACCCTACCCCCAACTCCATGCCCCCTAACCTTCTGTAATAACCTCTTGTGTGGCACCTTATCAAACGCCTTCTGAAAATCAGGAAACACCACATCTACCGGCTCTCCTCTATCCACCGCCCTAGACACATCCTCATAGAAGGACAGGGAGGGAGGCAAAAGAGGTGCTGGAGTGGCACTGTTGATCAGAGACAGTGTCACGGCTGCAGAGAAGGTGGATGCTGTGGAGGGACTGTCTACGGAGTCATTGTAGGTGGAAGTTAGGAACAGCAAAGGGTCAATAACTTTCCTGGGTGTTTTCTACAGGCCACCCAATAGTGACAGGGAAGCTGAGGTGCAGATAGGGAAACAGATCCTAGAGAGATGTAGTAATAACAGAGTTGTCGTGATGGGAGACTTCAATTTCCCAAACAACGACTGGAATATCCCCAGGGTAAGGGGTTTGGATGGGGAGGAGTTTGTTAGGTGTGTTCAGGAGGGTTTCCTGACACAGTACGTGGATAAGCCTATGAGAGGAGAGTCTGTACTTGACCTGGTGCCGGCTAATGAACCAGGACAGGCGATGGATCTCTCGGTGGGAGAGCATCTCGGGGATGGAGATCATAATTCTATCTCCTTCACGACAGCATTGGAAAGAGATAGGATCAGGCAGGCTAGGAAGGGTTATGGGGAGAGGGCGGGAAAGTGGAACTGAGCAGCGACAGATCAGCCATGATCTTATTGAATGGCAGGGCAGGCTCGAAGGGCTAGATGGCCTACTCCTGCTCCTATTTCTTATCTGGAGTAAGGGGAAATATGAAAACATCAGGCAGACAATTGGATGAGTAAACCAGAAGGAGGTGTTCTTGGGGAAAAGTACTGAAGGAAGGTGGCGGATTTTCAAGGAATGTTTGTCTGGAGCTCTGCACAACAACGTTCTGAAGAGACAAGGAGGTTTTGGTAGATCGCTGGAACCGTGGTGCACGAAGGTTGTGGTGAACCTGGTCAGGAAGAAAAGAAAGGCGTACAAAAGGTTCAGAGAGCTAGGAGATGTTAAGGATCTAGAGGAGTATAAGGCTTGTAGAAAGGAGCTTAAAAAGGAAACTAGGAGAGCCAGAAGGGGTCATGAGAAGGCCTTGTTGGGTAAGATTAAGGAGAATCCCAAGGCATTCTATAAATATGTGAAGAGTAAAAGGATGAGAAGTGAAGGGATAGGACCTATAAAAGGTGAAGGGGGAGAAGTCTGTGTGGAACCAGAAGAAGTGGCAGAGGTGCTTAATGAGTACTTTGCCTCGGTATTCACGGTGGAAACTGATCTGGGCGGTCGTACTGCAGGTTTGCGGCAGACTGAAAAGATTGAGTACGTGGACATTAAGAAAGAGGATGTGTTGGAACTTTTAAATTCTATCAAGATAGACAAGTCGCCGGGTCCGGATGGGATGTACCCCAGGTTACTGTGGGAGGTGAGGGAAGTGATTGCAGAGCCCCTGGCAATGATCTTTGTGTCATTGATGGAGACGGGAGAGGTTCCAGAGGATTGGAGGATTATGGGTGTGGCTCCTATTTTCAAGAAAGGGAACAGGGATAGCCCGGGAAATTACCGACCGGTGAGTCTGACCTCAGTGGTTGGTAAGTTGATGGAGAGGATAAGAACATAACATAAGAGCATAAGAAGTAGGAGCAGGAGTAGGCCATCTAGCCCTTCGAGCCTGCCCTGCCATTCAATCAGATCATGACTGATCTGAAGTGGCTCAGTTCCACTTTCCCGTTTTCTCCCCATAACCCTTAATTCCCTTGCCTACCAAAAACCTATCTACCCGTGATTCTGAGGAACAAGATTTATGAGCATTTAGAGAAGTTTAGAATGATCAGAAATAGTCAGCATGGTTTTGTCAAGGGCAGGTCGTGCCTTACGAGCCTAGTTGAGTTCTTTGAAAATGTGACTGAACACATTGACGAAGGGAGAGCGGTGGATGTGGTTTACATGGACTTCAGCAAGGCGTTTGATAAGGTCCCCCATGCACGACTTCTTGAGAAGGTGAGAGGGCATGGGATCCAAGGGGCTTTGGATCCAGAATTGGCTTGCCTGCAGAAGGCAGAGAGTGGTTGTGGATGGGTCTTTTTCTGCATGGAGGTTGGTCACCAGTGGAGTGCCCCAGGGATCTGTTCTCGGACTCTTGCTGTTTGTCATTTTCATAAATGACCTGGATGAGGAAGTGGAGGGATGGGTTAGTAAGTTCGCCGACGATATGAAGGTTGGTGGTGTTGTGGATAGTCTGGAGGGATGTCAGAAGTTACAGCGTGACATAGATAGGATGCAAGACTGGGCAGAGAAGTGACAGATGGACTTCAACACAGATAAATGTGTATTGGTCCATTTTGGCAGGACCAATGGGATGTAGGAGTACAATATCAAGGGTAAGAGTCTTCGCAGTGTTGAGGAGCTGAAGGATCTTGGGGTCCTGGTCCATAGGACTCTTAAATCGGCCTCACAGGTAGAGGATGTGGTCAAGAAGGTGTATGGTGTACTGGCTTTCATTAATCGAGGGACTGAGTTTAGGAGTCGGGAGGTAATGCTGCAACTTTATAAGACCCTTGTCAGACCCCACTTGGAGTACTGTGCGCAGTTCTGGTCGCCTCACTATAGGAAGGATGTGGAAGCTATTGAAAGGGTACAGAGGAGATTTACAAGGATGTTGCCTGGATTGGGAGGCATGCCTTATGAACATAGGTTGAGGGAGCTCCGTCTTTTCTCCCTGGAGAGACGAAGGTTGAGAGGCGACCCGATAGAGGTTTATGAAATGTTGAGAGGAATAGATAGAGTGGATTCTCAGAGGCTATTTCCCAGGGCTGAAATGGTCGCTATGAGAGGACACGGGTTTAAGGTGCTGGGAAACAAGTACAGAGGAGATGTTAGGGGTAAGTTTTTCACTCAGAGGGTGGTGAGTGAGTGGAGTCGGCTGCCGTTGGTGGTGGTAGAGGCAAAATCGCTGGGGTCTTTTAAGAGACTTCTGGATGAGTATATGGGATTTAATGGGATTGGGAGTTACAGATAGTTCTTTGGCCTGGTAGGTATGGATATAATTGGCGCAACTTGTGGGCTGAAGGGCCTGTTTGTGCTGTAGTGTTCTATGTTCTATCCTGTGTCGAAGAATTCTCTCCAATAATTTCCCTACCACTGACATAAGACTCACCAGCCTGTAATGACCTGGATTATTCTTGCTACTCTTCTTAAACAAAGGAACAACATTGGCTATTCTTGAATCCTCTGGGACCTCCCCTGTAGCCAGTGAGGATACAAAGGTTTTTCTCAAAGTCCCAGCAATTTCCTCCCTTGCCTCTCTCAGTATTCTGGTGTATATCTCATCAGCCCCTGGAGACTTGTCTACCTTAATATTTCTCAAGAACCCCAATACCTCCTCCTTTTTGATCTCAACATGTCTCAAATTATCTACACACTCTTTCCCAGACTCATCATCCACCAAGTCCTTCTCTTTGTTTAAGGCCTCAGCCATTTCTCCCCTTGCCTCCTGCAGTAACCTGGGATAGTTCCTATCCAGTTTCGGGGACTTGTCTACCTTAATGCGATTTTGGATACTCAACACTTCCTCCTTTTAATATATTGATATTCTCTCGAGTGTTCACACACCTATCTCTGATCTCAATATCCATCATGTCCTTCTCCTTGGTGAATACCAATACAAAGTACTCATTGGCTCGAAGGGCCAAATGGCCTCCTCCTTCTTCTATCTGCCATGTTTCTATATTTCTATTAAGGATCTCGCTCACTCTCTGTAGTTCCATGCATGACTTCCCTCCATTGTCCTTGAATGGGCCTACTCTTTCTCTCGCTGCCCTCTTGCTCCTAATATATACATAAAAAGCCTTGGGATCACTCCCTTTTTTAACAAAAGATCTTACTTACATAACAATACTATTAACTTACCTCCCTTATGCAAACTTCACAACCCTTACCCTACTTTATTACAATGACCCTGACATTCACTTATTTGTGATGTTTCTCAGTTAATCCTTCTTCCAAAAACAAAACACTTCTTAACATCGTGATTTCTTCATTGCAACGCTGATTGCAAGGACATCATTCCTGGACCCTGTCTCCAGCTGCAGCTCCTGGAAGCCACAAAAGTAGTTTTCTTTTTTATTTGTTTATGGGATGTGGATCTTGCTGGCTAAGCCTTGAGCTGAATGTGTAACTGGGCCTTTTCAGAGGGCAGTTAAGAATCAACCACAAAGCTATGGCTCTGGAGTCACGTTAAGGTCAGACCAAGACAGCAGATTTCCCATTTCCTTCCCTAAAAGGCATGAATGAACCAGATGGGTTTTTACAACAATCAACAATGGTTTCATGGTCAAGAGAAGATTCTTAATTCCAGATTTTTAAAATTGAATTCAGAAGTATTTAGATATTCACTTGTGCTGCCGTAAACTCCAGGGTTTAGGACAAACATTGGAAAATGGGATTGGTGTAGTCAGATCTTTGCTGACCAGCATAAACCTGATGGGCTGAATGGCCTCCTGTGCTGTAAACACCGATGGAAGATCAGCTGGTTGAGAAGAGGATCTAGAGGAAATAGAAGGCAGCGAATTGTGCACCTTCTCAGCATTGTCTTCCCCTGCAGGAGATGCAGCCATGATGGCAATGTCAAAGTGGGGGTCCGGAACTACACCAAGCTCTTCCTAACACATCATTAACCAGCAGGCCACAAATCACCACCTCCGGAGATGGACTGCTACAAGAAAAGAAGGAAGTGCAAACCCAGCAGTGTAACTGTTTCCTTATTCTCCATTGCAGTCCTTTGTGTGAATCACAACATTACTTTCCAACTCTGGAACATTATCCATGATACCTTTTTGCTATTTCTCCTAAGTATCTTGTAGCCAGAATGGAGAACTTCCCTCTTCAAGCCACGTCTCTGACATAGTGCTATATAACCCCCCAATCTGGTGATATGTGTATGAAGCTCACATGCCTTTCATCTCTAACAGAACAAGTTTGGTGGGCGGAACAGTGGCCAACACTGCTGCCTCACAGCGCTAGGGATCTGGGTTTGAATCCTGGCTTGGATGACTGTATATGTGGAGCTTGAACGTTCTCCCCACATCTGCATAGTGTCAGGGAACTAGTCAGGGTAAATGCATGCAGTTATGGGGATCAGGCCTGGGTGGGATTGGGTTCGTGCAGACTTGATGAGCTGAATGATCTCCTTCTGCACTGTAGGGATTCTATGAACTGTCAGATGCTGCATGGTTCCTCTCAGTGCAAACTGGTACTTACCCTGGCAGCTGCTGCATTCACAGCTTTGAATAACTGGCAGAACAACAGGCTCCACATTTCCATTCTCACATTCCAAGTTCATGAACCGCACTGGGCTTTTAGGGTCAAGACGGTAACTGCAGCATTCGCAAACACTGTGCAGGTATGGTTCCTGTAACAAACACGTGGCACATAAGGTTCATAGAAACATAGAAGATATGAGCAGCAGGAGGCCATTCGGCCCCTCAAGCCTGCTCCGCCATTTATTACGATCATGGCTGATCATCCAACTCAATAGCCTGATCCTGCTTTCTCCCCATAACCTGTGATCTCATTCACCCCAAGTGCAATATCCAGCCGCCTCTTAAATACATTCAATGTTTTGGCATTAACTACTTCCTGTGGGAATGAATTCCACAGGCTCACCACTCCCTGGGTGAAGAAATGTCTCCTCAGACTTAGATAGGTTGCAGAGCTGGGCCGAGAAGTGGCGGATGGAATTTAATGCGGAGAAGTGTGAGGTAATTCACTTTGGTAGGAGCAACAGATGTGTCGAGTATAGGGCTAACGGGAGGACTTTGAATAGTGTGGATGAACAGAGGGATCTAGGTGTGTGTGTACATAGATCCCTGAAAGTTGGGAATCAAGTAGATAAGGTTGTTAAGAAGGCGTACGGTGTCTTGGCGTTTATTGGTAGGGGGATTGAATTTAGGAGTCGCAGTGTAATGTTGCAACTGTACACTACTCTAGTGCGGCCGCACTTGGAGTACTGTGTGCAGTTCTGGTCCCCGCATTACAAGAAGGATGTGGAGGCGTTGGAGAGGGTGCAGAGGAGGTTTACTAGGATGTTGCCTGGTATGGTGGGGAGGTCCTATGAGGAGAGACTGAGGGATTTAGGGTTGTTTTCGTTGGAAAGAAGGCGGCTAAGAGGGGATCTTATTGAAACATATAAGATGATTAGAGGTTTAGATAGGGTGGATAGTGATAGCCTTTTTCCTCGGATGGAGAAAGCTAGCACGAGGGGGCATGGCTTTAAATTAAGGGGGGGTAGCTACAGGACGGATGTCAGGGGTAGGTTCTTTACCCAGCGGGTGGTGAGGGATTGGAATGCCCTGCCTGCTGCAGTTGTAAATGCGTCTAGTTTGGGGGCGTTTAAGAGATCTCTGGATAGGTTTATGGACGAAAAGGGATTGGTATAGGCTAGTGGGTCATTGTTTTTGTAACTGGTCGGCGCAACATCGTGGGCCGAAGGGCCTGTTCTGCGCTGTAATGTTCTATGTTCTATGTTCACCTCCGTCCTAAATGGTCTACCCTGAATCCTCTGACTGTGACCCCTGGTTCTGGACTCCCCCACCATTGGAAACATCCTCCCTGCATCTACCCTGTCTAATCCTGTTAGAATTTTATAAGTCCGTATGAGATTCCCCCTCATTCCAGTGAAAACAATCCTAACCTAGTCAATCTCTCCTCATACATCAGTCCCACCATCCCCGGAATCAGCCTGGTAAACCTTCACTGCACTCCCTCGAGAGCAAGAACATCCTTCCTCAGAAAAGGAGACCAAAACTGCACACGATACTCTAGGTGTGGCCTCCCCAAGGCCCTGTATAATTATAACAACACATCCCTGCTCCTGTACTCGAAACCTCTCACAATGAAAGCCAGCATACCATTTACCTTCTTTACCACCTGCTGCACCTGCATGCTTACCTTCAGTCACTGGTGCACAAGGACACCCAGGTCCCTCTGCACACTCCCCTCTCCCAATTTACAGCCATTCAAGTAGTAATCTGCCTTCTTGTTTTTGCTTCCAAAGTGGATAACCTCACATTTATCCAAATTATCCTGCATCTGCCATTGATTAACCCACTCACCCAACCTGTCCAGATCATTCTGAAGGATCTCTGTATCCTCATCACAGTTCACCCTCCCACTCAACTTGGTATCATCTGCAAGAACTTGGAACGTTACATTTTGTTCCCTTATCTAAATCATTAATATATATTGTGAATAGCTGGGGTCCCAGCACCGATCCCTGTGGCGCCCCACTAGTTACTGCCTGCCAATTTGAAAAGCACTCATTAATTCTTACTCTTTGTTTCCTCTCTGCCAACCAGTTTTCTATCCATCTCAATACACTTCCCCCAATTCCGTGCACTTTAATCTTGCACAATAATCTTTTGTGCGGGACTTTGTCAAACGCTTTCTGAAAGTCCAAATATACCACATCGACTGCACCCCCCCTCACCTCGTCATCTCTACTAGTTGCATCTTCAGAGATTTCCAACAGATTTGTCAAGCATGATTTCCCTTCATAAATCCATGTTGCCTTTAACTGAAGCTGCCACTGCGTTCTAAATGATGTACTACAAAGTCCTGGATAGTGGATTTGAGAATTTGCTCCACTACCAATGTTAAACTTTGTTCCTGTAACACACACACATTTATGGGCTTTCTTAATTATAGTGTTCACATGGAGGGACTAGGACAGGTTGTCTGGACACCTAAAAACTTGAAGCTCTCGTACCAGTTCATCAGATTCTCTATCTCTTTCCTGTATTCCACCACGTTATTGTTTGAGATCCAACTCATTATGGTGGTGCAACATACATATGGCTGATAAGGTTCAAGAAAGACATTCAGCCCACCTTGTCCAGGCCAACCCAATGACACACTTTCTAATCCCACCTTCTTGCAGCCGGCCTATTGTCCTGTAGCTTACAGCACTTAAGGTGCAGATCCAGGCCCTTTTTAAAAGAGTTTAGGGTCTCTGCCTCCACCACCAACTCGGGCAGCGAATCCCCGTCCTGGCACATATTGGACAGACTTGTGTAGACGTTGTAGTTGTTGTGCTGGTGGCTCTGGACTTGCGCACTCGTGCTTAAGTTGTGCTTCAGCAATACACCTTGCTCCGTGAGCTTGACAGCCTTTGTGGATGAGGCAGCGCCAGGTAGGAGGGTTTTGCCAGGTGGTCGTGTCAATGTCAAGCGACTTCAGGAAGGTCTTGAGTGTGTCTTTGCAATGTTTTGTCTGCCCTCCATGCGAGCGTCTTCCAGCAGAGAGTTCCCCAGAAAGGAGTAATAGAGATGTGGAGGTCACAGGGTAGTTATCATGGGTGACTTCAACTTTCCAAATATTGATTGGAACCTTTATAGGTTGAATAGTTCAGATGGGGCAGTTTTTGTACAGCGTGCGCAGGAGGGTTTCCTGATACAATATGTGGATAAGCCGACAAGAGGTGGGGCCACATTGGACTTGGTACTGGGTAATGAACCAGGTCAAGTGTTAGATTTGTTTGTTGGGAGAGCACTTTGGAGATAGTGACCACAATTCGGTGTCCTTCATTATTGCAATGGAGAGGGATAGGGTCACACAGCAGGGCAAGGTTTATAATTGGAGCAGGGGTAATTATGATGCAATTAGGTAAGAATTAGGGAGCATAAGACGGGAGTAGAAACTGTCAGGGAAAGGCACAAATGAAAAGTGGAGCTTGTTCAAGGAACAAATACTGCATGTCCTTGATAGGTATGTCCCTGTCAGGCAGGGAGGAAATGGCCGAGTGAGGGAACCATGGTTCACAAAAGAGGTTGAATGTCTTGTCAAGAGGAAAAAGGAAGCGTATGTAAGGATGAGAAAACAAGGTTCAGTCGAGTCACTTGTGGGCTACAAGGTAGCAAGGAATGAGCTAAAAAAAAGGGCTTAAGAGAGCTAGGAGGGGGCATGAGAAGTCCTGGGTGGGTTGGATAAAGGAAAACTCAAAGGCTTTTCACCCTTACGTGGGAAATAAAAGAATGACCAGGGTGAGGTTAGGGCCAGTCAAGGATAGTAGTGGGAACTTGTGCATACAGTCAAAAGAGATAGGAGAGGTGTTGAATGAATACTTTTCTTCAGTGTTTACCAAGGAGAGGGGCCATGTTTTTGAGGGTGAGAATGTGATCCAGGCTGATAGGGTGGAGGAGGTAGATGTTCTGAGGGAAGATGTATTAGCAATTTTAAAGAACCTGAGGGTCGATAAGTCCCCTGGGCCAGAATGGGATAGGATTCTTTGGGACGCAAGGGATCTGATTTCAGGGCCTTTGGCTTTGATCTTTGGGTCCTCAAGGGGATAAGTAAGCAGTCTCACAACACCAGGTTAAAGTCTAACAGGTTTATTTGGTAGCAAACGCCACTAGCTTTTGGGGCGTTGCCCCTTCGTCAGGTAAGTGAAGAGTTCTGATCACAAACAGGGCATATAAAGGCACACACTCGATTTACAGAATACTGATTAGAATGCAAGTCTTTACAGCTAATCAAGTCTTAAAGGTGCAAACAATGTGAGTGGAGATTGCATTAAGCACAGGTTAAAGAGATGTGTATTGTCTCCGGACAGAACAGTAAGTGAGATGTTGCAAGCCCAGGCAAGTCATGGGGGTTACAGACAGTGTGAGATGAACCCAAGATCTCGGTGGAGGCCATCCTCGTGTGGAACTTGGTTATCAGTTTCTGCTCAGCTGCTGGGCTGTTGTGTTCGTGAAGGCTGCCATGGAGAACGTTTACCCGAAGATCAGAGGTCGAATGCCCATGACCGCTGAAGTGTTCCCCAACAGGAAGGGAACAGTCTTGCCTGGTGATTGTCGAGCAATGTTCATTCATCCGTTGTCGTAGCATCTTTCAGTGTCTGGAGGTGTCTGTTGCGATCCTCCTCATCAGAGCATATCCTGTGTATAAGGAGGGCTTGTCCATAGGGAATGGCTTCTTTAACATGTTTAGGGTGGAAGCTGGAGAAGTGGAGCATTGTGAGGTTATCTGTGGGCTTGTGGTACAGTGAGGTGCTGACGTGACTGTCCTTGATGGAGGTGCAACCGATTCTGAAGAATAGTCCATGGTGAGTCAAATAGTGGGATGGAACTTGTTGATGTCATCATATAGTTTTTTCAGTGATTGACAGCAACCCACAGATCCAATCAAAGAACACGCCCATCAAGTCAACACTCTGATCAAGACCTTTGATCCGGGCCTTCAGAACACCCTCCATGCTCTCATCCCACGTACTCCCCGTGTTGGAGATCTCTACTGTCTCCCAAAGACACATAAGGCAAACACACTGCTGTCCCATCATATCACGCAATGGGACCCTGTGTGAGAACCTCTCCGGCTATGTTGAGGACATCCTGAAACCCATTGTACAAAGAACACCCAGCTTTTGTCACGACATTACGGACTTCCTACGGAAACTCAGCACACATGGAGCAGTTGAACCAGGAGCACTCCTCGTCACAATGGATGTCTCAGCATTCTACACCAACATCCCCCATGACGATGGCATTGCTGCAACTGTCTCAGTACTCAACATCGACAAATGCCAGTTTCCAGATGCAATTTTACAACTCAATCAGCTTCATCTTGGACCACAATGTTTTCACCTTCAACAACCAGTTCTTCATCCAGATACACGGAACAGCCATGGGGACCAAATTCTCACCTCAATATGCCAACATCTTCATGCCCAGGTTTGAACAAAACTTCTTCACCGCACAGGACCTTCAACTGATGCTATACACTAGATACATCGATGACATTTTCTTTCTTTGAACTCATGGTGAACAATCACTAAAACAACTATATGGTGGCATCAACAAGTTCCATCCCACCATCAGACTATTCTCTGGAATCGGTTACATTCTTGGACACACGCAACTCCGTTAAGGACGGTCACCTCAGCACCTCACTGTACCGCAAGCCCATGGATAACCTCACAATGCTCCACTCCTCCAGTTTCCACCCGAAACACATTAAAGGAGCCATTCCCTACGGACAAGCCCTCCGTATACACAGGATCTGCTCAGATAAGGAGGATCTCAATAGACATCTCCAGACACTGAAAGATGCCCTCATAAGAACAGGATATGGCACTCGACTCATCGATCGACAGTTCCGACGTGCCACAGCGAACCGCACCAACCTCCTCAGAAGACAAATGTGGGA
Organism: Carcharhinus amblyrhynchos; assembly: GCF_965287045.1. Classification (NCBI taxonomy): domain Eukaryota; kingdom Metazoa; phylum Chordata; class Chondrichthyes; order Carcharhiniformes; family Carcharhinidae; genus Carcharhinus; species Carcharhinus amblyrhynchos. Next base: position 568,439 of record NW_027649854.1, on the reverse strand, counting down.
CATGGTGGACAGAGTACCCTTCGTCGTCCAGTACTACCCCGGAGCGGAGAAGTTACGACATTTTCTCTAGAGTCTTCAACATGTCACTGACGAAGACGAACATCTCACCAGGGCCATCCCGCACCCCCACTTCTTGACTTCAAACAACTGCACAACCTCAAACAGACCATTGTCCGTAGCAAACTATCCAGCCTTCAGGAGAACAGTGACCACAACACCACACAACCCTGCCACAGCAACCTCTGCAAGACATGCCGGATCATCGACATGGATGCCATCATCTCACGTGAGAACACCATCCACCAGGTACATGGTAAATACTCTTGCAACTCGGCCAACGTTGTCTACCTGATACGCTGCAGGAAAGGATGTCCCGAAGCATGGAGACCATGCAGATGCTATGACAATGGATGAATGAAATCGCTCAACAATCACCAGGCAAGACCTTTCTCTTTCTGTTGGTGAACACTTTAGCGGTCACGGGCATTCAGCCTCTGATCTTCAGGTAAATGTTCTCTGAGGCGGCCTTCATGACACACGACAGCGCAGAGTCGCTGAGCAGAGACTGACAGTCAAGTTCTGCACACACGAGGACAGCCTCAACCGGGATCTTGGATTCATGTCACACTATCTGTAACCCCCATGACTTGCCTGGGCTGGCAACATCTCACTTACTGTCCTGTCTACAGACAATACACATCTCTTTAACCTATCCTTCATGCTATCTCCATTCACATTGTCTGCACCTTTAAGATTTGATTAGCTGTAAAGACTCGCATTCTAATCAGTATTCTGAAAACTGAGTGTGTGCCCTTATATTCAAGGAGCAGCTATTGCAAGTCCTTGATAAATATGTACCTGTCAGGCAGGGAGGAAGTGGTCGAGCGAGGGGACCGTGGTGTACTAAGGAAGTTGAATCTCTGGTGAAGAGGAAGAAGGAGGCTTATGTAAAGATGAGACGTGAAGGCGCAGTTAGGGCACTGGAGAGTTATAAATTAGCCAGAAAGGAGCTAAAGAGAGAGTTAAGAAGAGCTAGAAGAGGACATGAGAAGACTTTGGCGGATAGGATCAAGGAAAATCCTAAAGCTTTCTATAGGTATGTCAAGAATAAAAGATTGGTTAGGGCAAGATTAGGGCCAGTCGAGACAGCAGTGGGAAGTTGTGCGTGGAGCCTGAAGAGATAGGAGAGGCACTGAATGAGTATTTTTCATCAGTATTCACACAGGAAAAAGTCAGTGTAGTCGAGGAGAATACTGCGATACCAGGTCGTAGACTAGACGGGATTAAGGTACATAAGGAGGAGGTGTTGGCAATTCTTGAGAGTGTGAAAATAGATAAGTGCCCTGGGCCCGATGGGATTTACCCTAGGATTCTCAGGGTCGGCACAACATTGAGGGCCGAAGGGCCTGTACTGCGCTGTAATGTTCTATGTTCTATGAGTCTGGTTCTGCAGCGCAAAAGGGTGGGAGGAAGAAGAGGAGACTGGTAGTGATAGGGGACTTAATGGTCAGAGGTACGGACAGGATGTAAATGGAAAGTGGGAGGCCTTCAAAGGAGAAATTTTGAGAGTGCAGAGTTTGTATGTTCCTGTCAGGAATAAAGGCAAAGTAAATAGGAATAAGGAACCTTGGTTTTCGAGGGAGATCGTAACACTGATTAAGAGGAAGAGAGAGTTGTATGAAATGTACAGGCAGCAAGGAACAGATCAGATGCTTGACGAGTATAAAAAGTGCAAGAAGCTTCTTAAGAGGGAAATCAGGAGGGCTAAAAGAAGACATGAGGTTGCTTTGGCAGACAGAGTGAAGGAAAATCCAAAGAGCTTCTATAGGTATGTTAGGGGCAAAAGGATAGTGAGGGATAAAATTGGTCCTCTTGAAGACCAGGGTGGTAAACTGTGTATGGAACCAAAAGAGATGGGGGAGATACTAAATGGGTTTTTTGTATCCGTATTTACTGAGGAAACAGGCATGGAGTCTTCGGAAATAGAGCAAACAGATAGGGAGGTCATGGAACCTTTACAGATTAAAGAGGAGGAGGTGCTGGCTGTCTTGAGGCAAATCAGAGTGGATAAATCCCCAGGACCAGACAGGGTATTCCCATGGACCTTGAGGGAGGCTAGTGTTGAACTTGCAGGGGGCCTGGCAGATATATTTAAAATGTCAGTATTCACGGGGGAGGTTCCAGGTGATTGGAGGGTGGCTCATGTTGTTCCGTTGTTTAAAAAGGTTCCAGAAGAAATCCGGGAAATTATAAGTTTGACATTGGTGGTGGACAAGTTATGGAAGGTGTGATAAGGGATCGGATCTACAAATATTTGGATAGACAGGGACTTATTAGGGAGAGTCAACATGGCTTTGTGCGCTGTAGGTCATGTTTAACCAATCTATTAGAGTTTTTCGAGGAGGTTACCAGGTAAGTGGATGAAGGGAAGGCGGTGGATGTTGTCTACCTGGATTTCAGCAAGGCCTTTAACAAGGTCCCTCATGGGAGGTTAGTTAGGAAGGTTCAGTTGCTAGGTATACATGGGGAGGTGGTAAATTGGATTAGACACTGGCTCAATGGAAGAAGCCAGGGAGTTGTGGAAGATTGCTTCTCTGAGTGGAGGCCTGTGACTAGTGGTGTGCCGCACGGATCAGTGTTGGGTCCATTGTTGTTTGTCATCTATATCAATGATCTGGATGATAATGTGGTAAATTGGATCAGCAAATTTGCTGATGATACAGAGACTGGAGGTGTAGTGGACAGTGAGGAAGGTTTTCAAAGCTTGTAGAGGGATTTGGACCAACTGGAAAAATGGCAAATGGAACTTAACACAGACAAGTGTGAGGTATTGCACTTTGGAAGGACAAACTGTTTTCTGTTTGTCATTTTCATAAATGACCTAGATGCAGAAGTGGAGGGGCGGGTAAGTAAGTTCGCTGATGACACGAAGGTCGGTGGTGTTGTGGATGGTCTGGAAGGATGTCAAAAGTTGCAGCAGGCCATAAATAGGATGCAGGACTGGGCGGAGAAATGGCAGATGGACTTCAACGCGGATAAATGTGTAGTCGTCCATTTTGGCAGAACCAACGGGAGGAACGAGCACACTATCAAGGGCAAGAGTCTTAGTAGTGTTGAAGAGCAGAAGGATCTTGGGGTCCGGGTCCGGGTCCACAGGACTCTTAAATCGGCCTCGCAGGTGGAGGATGTGGTCAAGAAGGCGTATGGTGTACTGGCCTTCATTAATCGAGGGATTGAGTTTAGGAATCAGGAGGTAATGCTGCAACTTTATAAGACCCTAGTCAGGCCTCAATTGGAGTACTGTGCGCAGTTCTGGTCGCCTCACTATAGGAAAGACGTAGAAGCTATTGAAAGGGTACAGAGGAGATTTACAAGGATGTTGCCTGGACTGGGAGGCATGCCTTATGAAGTTAGGTTGAGGGAGCTGGGACTCTTTTCCCTGGAGAGACGAAGGTTGAGAGGTGACCTGATAGAAGTTTATAAAATGTTGAGAGGAATAGATAGGGTGGATTCTCAGAGGCTATTTCCCTGGGTTGAAATGGTCGCTACGAGAGGACACAGATTTAAGGTGCGGGGAGGAAAGTACAGAAGTGATGTTAGGGGTAAGTTTTTCACTCAGAGGGTGGTGAGTGAATGGAATCGGCTGCCGTCAGTGGTGGTGGAGGTGAACTCGCTGGGGTCTTTTAAAAAACTTCTGGATGAGTATATGGGGTTTAATGGGATTGGGGGTTATAGATAGGTCTATAGATTGGTAGGTGTTGATGTGATCGGCGCAACTCGTGGGCCGAAGGGCCTGTTTGTGCTGTAGTGTTCTATGTTCTAAACCAAAGTAGAACGTACAGGGTAATGGTCGGACTCTGAAGAGTGCAGATGAACAGAGGGATCTGGGAATACAGGTACAGAATTCCCTAAAAATGACGTCACAGGTAGATATAGTCGTAAAGAGTGCTTTTGGTACATTGGCCTTTATAAATCGGAGTATTGAGTATAAAAGTTGGAGTGTTATGGTAAGGTTATATAAGGCATTGGTGAGGCTGAATTTAGAGTATTGTGTACAGTTTTGGCACCTAGTTACAGGAAGGATGTAAATAAGGTTGAAAGAGTGCAGAGAAGGTTCACAAGGATGTTTCCAGGACTTGAGAAGCTGAGTCACAGAGAGGGATTGAATAGGTTAGGACTTTATTCCCTGGAGCGTAGAAGAATGAGGGGAGATTTGATAGAGGTGTGTAAGATTTTGATGGGTATAGATAGAGTGAATGCAAGCAGGCTTTTTCCACTGAGGCGAGGGGAGAAAAAAACCAGAGGGCATGGGTTAAGGGTGAAAGGAGAAAAGTTTAAAGAGAAAATTAGGGGGGGATTGTTCACACAGAGAGTGGTGGGAGTGTGGAATGAGCTGCCGGATAAAGTGGTAAATGTGGGGTCACTTTTAACATTTAAGAAAAACTTGGACGGGTTCATGGATGAGAGGGGTGTGGAGGGATATGGTCCAAGTGCAGGTCAGTGGGACGAGGCAAAAAATGGTTCGGCACAGACAAGAAGGGCCAAAAGGCCTGTTTCTGAGCTGTAATTTTCTATGGTTCTATGGTTTCATTGGTCAGAACATTAAATACAGGAGTTGGGACATCTTGTTGAAGTTGTCCAAGACATTGGTAAGGTTACATTTGGAGTACTGTGTGCTGTTCTGGTCACCCTATTATAGAAAGGATATTATTAAACTAGAAAGAGTGCAGAAAAGATTCACTACAATGCTACCGGGACTTGATGGTTTGAGTTGTAAGGAGAGGCTAGGTAGACTTTTTTCCTTGGACCGTAGGAGGCTGAGGGGTGATCTTATCGAGGTCAAAATGTAATGAAGGTCATAGATCAGCTACATAATCAACACCTTTCCCTTGGTTAGGGGAGACTAAAACTAGGGCACAGGTTTAAGGTGTGAGGGCAAAGATACAAAATGATCCAGATGAGTAATTGTTTCAGAGGGTGGTGAGGGTCTGGAACAAGCTGCCAGAGGTTGTAGAGTACATGGGTAAGATGGGTATAGAGAGATATGGGCCAAACATGGGCAACATTGACTAGCTTAGTTATTAAAAAAAGGGCAGCATTGACAAGTTATGCTGAAGGGCCTGATTCCATGTTGTTAACCTCTGTGACTCTATGACCTGTGTAACTGTGCAAATGCTTTTTAAAAGACAGAATTGTACCTGCCTCTACTACTGCTTCTGGCAGCTCATTCTAGACATGCACCAGCCTCTGAGGTGAGTGGGCACAGTGGTTAACACTGCAGCCTCATAAAGCCAGGGATCCTGGTTCAGCTCAAATAGCCTCTCCCAATCCACATTCTCCAGTTCCTGTTTAATTCGGATGTAATTGGCCTTCACCCGAGGTTCAATCTTGTCCTTATCCATTATTAACCGAAATCTTATGGAATTATGGTACCTTAGCCCAAAATGTTCCCCCACTGAAACATCGATCATCTGGCCTGGCTCTTTGCCCAACACCAAGTCTAGTATGGTCCCCTTCCCTGGTTGAATTATCAGCATACTGTGTCAAAAAGCCCTCCTGGACACCCTAACAAATTGCTCTCCATCTGATTCCCTGGCTGTAAGGGGGTGCCAGTCAATATGAGGCAAGTTAAAGTCATCCATCACAACTGCCTTGCTGAATATATTTAAGTCACGGGTAGACAGGTTTTTGATAGACAAGGGAATTAAGGGTTATGGGGAGAAAGCGGGAAAGTGGAACTGATCCACTTCAGATCAGCCATGATCTTATTGAATGGCGGGGCAGGCTCAAAGGGCTAGATGGCCTACTTCTGCTCCTATTTCTTATGTTCTTATGTACCGTGTTTTTTTTTCTCACCTTTCCAGTATCTGACTACACAACTGCTCCTCTGTATCCTGTGGGCTGTTGGAAGGTCTATAGTACACTCCCAACATTGTGGTTTCACCCTTCCCAATTATTGAGCTCCACCCATAATGCCTCACTAGAAGATCCCTCCAATGTGTCCTCCCTCAATGTGAGCAACAGGTAAAGATGCTGTTAACACATATATCTGTACACCATAGAGAAATAGCTTAAAGTTAGGTAGACTGGATATAGTCAGGCACATTGATAACCCACATTGTGGAGACAACTGTGATTTTAGTCACAAACACAGGGCATAAGATTCGCTGCTGCTAACAGAGCAATAGTCAGGGATAATAAAAAGACTGCCTGTGGTGTAGGAATAACACCAGATGTGTGGTGTGCAGTGAAGCATACACCACATCTTGAAGGAATGTACGAAGTCCAAGTTATAAAAAGCAAATCGTATACAAGATGTGTTGTTTCTACAACTAAGCATAAAAGGGGGAAAAAGGTCACTGAGACAGTTGGGACAGCAGTGATTAAGTTGGCAAAGGATTGATTACCGCCAATCTGAACTGGACATGTAACAGTGTTGGATAAGACAGATGAGTTTACTAATGCACTCTTGTGATAACAGGAGACATTGTTAGATGGGGAGTAGAGGGGATGGAAACTTGGGGCACCTCGAGCCAATAGGGGAATGACAACACATAGATGGGACAGGGACCACCAATTAGGGGAGAACAACACATTGCAAAGCCATTACAATGCTTGTAAAAAAGTATAAAATGTGCTGCAAATCTATGTTAGGTGTGCCTATTTTGTTGGACACCCGGTCTTGCAAGAATGTTAAATGAAAAAATCTTGCTCCTTCAGAACTTGACTTGACTAAATTGTTTGACTGTGAGCTGTGTTTCTCACACTCAACACAGCCGTGATCTGTTCCCAGATCAATAATACAACTCCCCACCCCAAGCGTTTCCCCTTCTGTCCCGTCTAAAACAACAATATCCTGGAATGTTAAGCTGCCAGTCCTGTCCCTCCTTCAACCATGTCTCCGATTGCAATAACATCATAACTCCTTGCAGTAACCTGGGCTCTCTGTTCATTTGTTTTATCTGTTATACTTCTCGCATTGAAATACTACAGACCTCCAGTCCCACCGAGCCCTGAGTCTTCTCTCTCCTGGCTCTTACTCTGAACTGTGTCTATCTCAGTCTGAGCCCCGCAGCCTCCCTGTGCAGGCTCTTACTCTAAACTGTGTCTATCTCAGTCTGAGTCCCGCAGCCTCCCACTGCCGGCTCTTACTCTGTGCTGTGCCTATCTCAGTCTCACTTTTCTCCCCAGTCCCTACACTAAGTGGCCTGTTGTTCCGGCTCCCACATCCCCACCACACTGATTGAAATACACTTTTATCTGATTGGTAAAACCATATTTCTCTCTGTTTGAGATGGACTATGACTTTTCAGAAACAGTTTTATAAATGTGAGATTAAGGACTTAAAACCTGTTAGAAACATAACTGTTAAAGAATTAGACCAAGATTAAGAATACAGTTCTCTAACATCATTAAAAGTTTCATTTATTGATCTTTCCGGAGAATTCTTACACCCAAGCGAATGTATTCAAGCAGAGAATCTCATAGTGCCGATGTTTCGAGTCCAGATGACCCTTTGTTAAAGTTTTGCAAAGGGTTAGCTTTGACAAAGGCTCATCTGGACTTGAAACGTCAGCTCTTTTCTCTCCTTACAGATGCTAACATAGAAACATATAAGATGTTGAATGGGATGGATAGGATAGAGGTGGAGAGGCTCTTCCTGCTCAGAAAGGACAGTAGGACTAGAGGGCACAGCCTCAAGATAAGGGGGGGCGGATTAGAACGGAGTTGAGGAGGAACTTCTTCACTCAAAGGGTGGTGAATCTCTGGAATTCTCTGCCCGTTGAAGTGGTGGAGGCTGCCTCGCTAAATATATTTAAGATGCGGGTGGATAGGTTTTTGATAGGCAAGGGGATTAAGGGTTATGGGAGAGGGCGGGAAAGTGGAACTGAGCCACGACAGATCAGCCATGATCTTACTGAATGGTGGGGCAGGCTCGAAGGGCTAGATGGCCTACTCCTGCTCCTATTTCTTATGTTCTTATGTTCTTACATAGAAAAACTACAGCACAATACAGGCCCTTCAGCCCACAAAGTTGTGCCAAACATGTCCCTACCTTAGAGATGACTAGGTTTACCTATAACCCTCTATCTTACTAAGTTCCACGTACTGATCTAAAAGTCTCTTAAAAGATCCTATCGAATCCACCTCCACCACTGACGACAGCCCATTCCATGCACCCACCACCCTCTGAGTGAAAAACTTACCCCTGACATCTCCTCTGTACCTACTCCCCAGCAACTTAAACCTGTGTCCCCTTGTGGCAACCATTTCAGCCCTGGGAAAAAACCTCTGAATATCCACGCGATCAATACCTCTCAACATCTTATAAACCTCTATCAGGTCACCCCTCATCCTTTGCCTCTCCAAGGAGAAAAGGCCAAGCTCCCTCAACCTATCCTCATAAGGCATGCTCCCCAATCCAGGCAACATCCTTCTAAATCCTCTCTGAACCCTTTCTATGGCTTCCACATCCTTCCTGTAGTGAGGTGACCAGAACTGCGCACAGTACTCCAAGTGGGGTCTGACAAGGGTCTTATAAAGTTGCAGCATTACCTCCCGACTCGTAAACTCAGTCCCTCGATTGATGAAGGCCAGTACACCACATGCCTTCTTAACCACAGCTTCAACCTGCTCAGCTGCTTTGAGCGTCCTATGAACTCGGACCCCAAGATCCTTCTGATCTTCCACACTGCCAAGAGTCCTACCATTAATGTTATTTCTGCCATCCTATTTGACCTGCCAAAATGAATCACTTCACACTTATCTGGGTTGAACTCCATCTGCCATTTCTCCGCCCAGTCTTGCATCCTATCAGTGTCTCGCTGCAACTTCTGACATCCCTCCAGACTATCCACAACACCACCAACCTTCGTATTGTCGGCGAACTTACTAACCCATCCCTCCACTTCCTCACCCAGGTCATTTATGAAAATGACAAACAGCAAGGGTCCTAGAACAGATCCCTGGGGCACTCCACTGGTGACCGACCTCCATGCAGAAAAAGACCCATCCACAACCACTCTCTGAGTAAAGAACCTGCTGCCAGACCTGCTGAGATTTTCCAGTGTTTTCTCTTTTGGTTTCAGATTTCAGCAACAGCAGTAATTTGCTTTTATCTCCTACTGCTAATCACTTCACAGTTCATGTTGCATCGTATTTTTGTCAAGGGCAGGTCATGCCTTACGAGTCAAATTGAGTTCTTTGAAAATGTGACTGAGTACATTGACGAAGGAAGGTGGATGTGGTTTACATGGACTTCAGCAAGGTGTTTGATAAGGTCCCCCATGCAAGACTTCTTGAGAAGGTGAGAAGGCATGGGATCCAAGGGGCTTCGGCCTTGTGGATCCAGAACTGGCTTGCCTGCAGAAGGCAGAGAGTGATTGTGGATGGGTCTTTTTCTGCATGGAGGTCGGTCACCAGTGGAGTGCCCCAGGGATCTGTTCTAGGACCCTTGCTGTTTGTCATTTTCATAAATAATCTGGATGAGGAAGTGGAGGGATGGGTTAGTAAGTTCACCGACAACACGAAGGTTGTTGGTGTTGTGGATAGCCTGGAGGGATGTCAGAAGTTGCAGCGAGACACAGATAGGATGCAAGACTGGGCGGAGAAGTGGCAGATGGACTTCAACGCAGATAAATGTGTAGTGGTCCATTTTGGCAGGTCCAATGGGGTGATGGAGTACAATATCAAGGGTAGGAGTCTTAGCTGGGTTGAGGAGCAGAAGGATCTTGGGGTCTGGGTCCATAGGACTCTTAAATCGGCCTCGCAGGTGGAGGATGTGGTCAAGAAGGTGTATGGTGTACTGGCCTTCATTAATCGAGGGATTGAGTTTAGGAGTCGGGAGGTAATGCTGCAACTTTATAAGACCCTTGTCAGACCCCATTTGGAGTACTGTGCGCAGTTCTGGTCGCCTCACTACAGGAAGGATGTGGAAGCTATTGAGAGGGTGCAGAGGAGATTTACAAGGATGTTTCCTGGATTGGGAGGCATGCCTTATGAAGATAGGTTGAGGGAGCTCGGTCTCTTCTCCCTGAAGAGACGAAAGTTGAGAGGCGACCTGATAGAGGTTTATAAAATGTTGACAGGAATAGATAGGGTGGATTCTCGGAGGCTATTTCCCAGGGCTGAAACGGTCACTCTGAGAGGACACAGATTTAAGGTGCTGGGAAGCAAATACAGAGGAGATGTTAAGGGTAAGATTTTCACTCAGAGGGTGGTGAGTGAGTGGAATCGGCTGCCGTCGGTGGTGGTAGAGGCGAACTCTCTGGGGTCTTTTAAAAGACTTCTGGATGAGTACATGGGATTTAATGGGATTGGGAGTTACAGATAATTCAATGGCCTGGTAGGTATGGATATGATCGGTGCAACTTGTGGGCCGTAGGGCCTGTTTGTGCTGAAGTGTGTGTGTTCTATGTATTATTGATAACCTCACTGTCAATTAGGTCCCTGCACAGAAATCAGTCTACCATTCAGCCTCTTAGGTCTTGATAAACTCATGGGTCACCCCCGGGTCCAGGGAAGGCAGGATGTCTTTCTCTTACCTGGTAGTCTGTGAACACAGAAATAGAAGCACAAGAACAGAAGATACAGAAGCAGGAGTGGCTTTGAGGTGCCCCACCACTCAGAACCATCACGGCTCATCTACGCTGGCCTCAACTCCTTTTCTGTGCTCTTTCCCCATTACCCTCTATTCCTCAATCGATCAAATATTTATCCACCTCCATTTTAAATACTTCTAATGATCCGTCCTCCACCACTCTTTGGGGCAAAGAATCCCAGAGTTTCACCACCCTCTGTCAGAAGAAATTTCTACACATCTCAGTTTTAAATAGAACATAGAACAGTATAGCACAGTACAGGCCCTCTGGCCCTCGATGTTGTGCCAAGCTTTATCCAAAACCAAGATCAAGCTATCCCACACCCTATCATTCTGGAGTGCTCCATGTGCCTATCCAATAACCGCTTGAAAGTTCCTAAAGTGTCCGACTCCACTATCACAGCAGGCAGTGTATTCCACACCCCAACCACTCTCTGAGTGAAGAATCTACCTCGGACATCCCTCCTATATCTCCCACCATGAACCTTATAGTTATGCTCCCCTAGTAACAGCTACATCCACCCGAGGAAATAGCCTCTGCACGTCCACTCTATCAATCCCCCTCATCATCTTATAAACCTCTGTTAAGTCACCTCTCATCCTCCTCTGCTCTAAAGAGAAAAGCCCCAGCTCCCTCAAGCTTTCCTCATAAAACCTACCTTCCAAACCAGGCAGCATCCTGGTAAATCTCCTCTGCACTCTCTCCAATGCTTCCACATTCTTCTTATAGTGAGGTGAACAGAACCACACACAATATTCCAAATGTGGTCTCACCAAGGTCCGGTATAGTTGCAGCATAACCCCACGGCTCTTAAACTCAAACCCCCTGTTAATAAACACTAACACACTACAAGCCTTCTTCACGGCTCTATCCATTTGAGTGTTAATCTTCAGAGATCTGTGGATATGAACCCCAAGATCTCTCTGTTCCTCCACATTCCTCAGAACCCTGCCGTTGACCCTGTAATCCGCATTCAAGTTTGTCCTATCAAAATGAATCACCTCACACTTATCAGGGTTAAACTCCATCTGCCACTTTTCGGCCCAGCTCTACATCATATCAATGTCTCTTTGCAGCCTACAACAGCCCTCCACCTCATCCACTACTCCACCAATCTTGGTGTCATCAACATATTTATTGAACCCCCTCTTCCAAGTCATTGATAAAAATCACAAATAGCAGAGGACCGAGCACTGATCCCTGTGGTATACTGCTGGTAACTGGCCTCCAGTCTGAAAATTTTCCATCTATCACCACCCTGTCTTCTTTGAGATAGCCAATCAGCCAAAATTCCTTCTATCCCACCCCTTCTTACTTTCTTTATGAGCCTACCATGGGGAGCCTTATCAAATGCCTTACTAAAATCTATGTGTATGACATCAGCTGCTCTACCTTCGTCTACACACTCAGTTACCTCCTCAAAGAATTCAATCAAATTTGTGAGGCAAGACTTACTCTTCATGAAACCGTGCTGACTATCCTGGATTAAACTGCACCTTTCCAAATGGTCATAATCCTATCCCTCAGGACCTTTTCCATTAACTTACCAACCACTGAAGTAAGACTAACCAGCCTATAATTACCAGGGTCATTCCTATTTCCTTTCTTGAACGGAGGAACAACATTCGCCACTCTCCAGTCCTCTGGCACAAACCCTGTGGACAATGAGGACCCACAGATCAAAGCCAAAGGCTCTGTAATCTCAACCCTTGCCTCCCAAAGAATCCTAGGACATATCCCATCTGGTCTAGGGGACTCATCAACCCTCAGGTTTTTCAAAATTGCTAATACATCTTCCCTCAGAACATCTACCTCCTCCATCCTATCAGCCTGTATCACACACTCCTCCTCAAAAACATGGCCCCTCTCCTTAGTGGACACTGAAGAAAAGTATTCATTCAACGTCTCACCTATCTCTTCTGACTCATGCACAAGTTCCCACTACTATCCTTGACTGGCCCAACCTCACCCTTGTCCCTCTTTTATTTCTCACATAAGAGGAAAAAGCCTTGGAGTTTTCCTTTACCTGACCCACCAATGACTTCTCATGCTCTCTCCTAGTTCTCCTAAACCCTTTTTAACTAATTCCTAGCTACCTTGTAACCCTTAAGCGACCCAACTGAACCTTACTTTCTCATCCTTACCTCTTGACAAGACAAACGAACGGCCCTTTATCTTGTAGCTATGTCCCTTTGTTCAAGACTCTCCCACTAGTGTAAACATCTCCCATCTACCCTGTCAAACCCACTAAGGATTTTGTATGTTGGAATAAGGTCACCCCTCACTCTTCTGAACTCCAAGGAATACAGACCCAGACTATTCTGTCTCTCTTGATAGGGCAACCCCCTCATCCCTGGAATTAGCCTGGTGAATCTCCTTCGGGCTGCCTCCAATGCTCAAGTTTAAAGTTTTAAAGTTGATTTATTGGTGTCACAGTTAGGCTTACGTTACCACCGCAATGGGGTTACTCTGAAAATCCCCTAGTCGCCATACTCCGGTGTCTGTTCAGGTATACTAGGGGAGAATTTAGCACGGCCAATGCATCTAACCAGCATATCTTGCAGACTGTGGGAGCAAACCAGAGCACCCGGAGGAAACCCATGCAGACACAGGGAGAGTGTGCACATTCTGCACTGACAGTGACCCAAGCCGGGAATTGAACCCAGATCCTTGGTGCTGTGAGGCAGCAGTGCTAACCAGTGTGCTGCCCCACGTCATGATACTATATCGTTTTTTAGGTTAGGGGACCAAAACTGTATACAGTGTTCCAGTTGAGGCCCCACCAACACCCTGTACAATTGCAACAAAACTTACCTATTTTTAAACTGCAACCCCTTTGAAATAAAAGCTAAAATGCCATTTGCTTTTTCTCTACTTGTAAGATCTGCTTGCCAACTTTCTGTGATTCATGCACGAGGCACCCAGATGAACTTATAGAACATCGAACATAGAACACTACAGCACAAACAGGCCCTCCGGCCCACAAGCTGCACTGTTCATATCCATACCTACCAGGCCTATCTATCTATGACCCTCAATCCCATTAAATCCCATGTACAATCTCCACTAAGGACTGCTTTTTTCTGAAAGATTTTTCTGAATAATTGCCAACAGGTCTTTCCTTACTTAGTGTTCAGCCTCATCAATAAGTTATTTCTTGAGAACTGTGAATGTTGCTGAGGGCTCTGATGTATGTAGGACAGTTCCTGTCTGAGTGGAAATTTAAGGCATAGAAAACTACAGCACAAACAGGCCCTTCGGGCCCATAAGTTGTGCTGATCATATCCCTACCTACCAGGCCTATCTATAACTCCCAATCCCATTAAATCCCATGTACTCATCCAGAAGTCTTTTAAAACACCCCAGCGAGTTCACCTCCACCACCACCAAAATTTGATTATTTACAAATCTTTTACATTCAAAACCCCCAAGTTTTTAAGTCCTTACCTCTGGGATGACTTGTACATGGGAATGACAGCTTCCCTTGCAGGAACTAACTGCGACATTTGTCAGCTGGCATTGCCCTTTAGATATATTCCGAATTTCAGTGAAACGTTGGCATGTAGCAGAGACATCTAGCAAAACAAATAGATTACATCATTTATTTTTTTCAAATTCTTCAGGGATGTGGGAGATCAGCACACGCACACTAGCCCCCTCTTCAGTTTGATGCCACAGAGTCACAGGGGACGATTTTACCGTCGTGTTGCACCAGTTTTTGGGGGTAACACGGTCATAAGTTGGCCCATAAAGCGATTAGTGCCGGTTTTCGCGACAGGCACCATTTTACGAGCACCGGATTTCAGAAGGTTGACAATCCAACCACGGAGGGAGCCGTACGAGACTTGGTATTGGGGAACGGGCCAAGCCCTTGGGTGGGGGTGCTTAATTGGGTAAGGACCAATCACATCCGAATTAAACAGGAACTGGGGAATGTGGATTGGGAGTGGCTATTTGAGCTGAACCTGGATCCCTGGCTTTATGAGGCAGCAATGTTAACCACTGTGCCCACTCAACTCAGAGGCTGGTGAATGTCGAGAATGAGCTGCCAGAGGTAGTAGTAGAGGCAGGTACAATTTTGTCTTTTAAAAAGCATTTGGACAGTTACATGGGTCATAGAGGCTTACAGTATGGAAACAGGCCTTCAGCATAACTTGTCCATGCCACCATCTTGTTTTAACTAATAAGCTAGTCCCAATTGCCCATGTTTGGCCCATATCCCTGTATACCCATCGTACCCTTGTAACTATCTAAACGCTTTTAAAAGACAAAAATTTACCCACCTCTACTACTGCCTTTGGCAGCTTGTTCCAGACACTCACCACCCTCTGTGTGAAAAAATTGCCCCTCTGGACACTTTTGTATCTCTCCCCTCTCACCTTAAACCTACGCCCTCTAGTTTTAGACTCCCCTGCCTTTGAGAAAAGGTATTGACTATCTCGCTGATCTGTGCCCCTCATTATTTTATAGACCTCTATAAGTTCACCCCTCAGCCTCCTACGCTCCAGGGTAAAAAGTCCCAGTCTTTCCAGCTTCTCCTTATAACTCAAACCATCAAGTCCCAGTAGCATCCTAGTAAATCTTTTCAGCACTCTTTCTAGTTTAATAAGATCCTTCTACAATAGGGTGACTAGAACAGTACACAGTATTCCAAGTGTGGCCATACCAATGTCTTGTATAACTTCAACAAGATGTCCCAACTCCTGTAGGGGTCAGTTACGAGGGGACACATGTTAAAAATGAGGGGTGGGAGGTTTAGGGGGGATTTGAGGAAAAGCTTTTTAACCCAGGGTAGTGGTGGTCTGGGATATACTGCCTGGGAGGGCGGAGCAACTGGCACTAGCTTAGTGGTAAAAACTGGATAGCATGGACAAATTGGGCCGAAGAGCTTGTTTCTGTGCTATAAACTTCTATGATTCTAAAATCCAAGATTCATGTAAACCGTAGAATTGGTAGAGTGGGAGACACCCATTGTAGCTGTAATCAAAACCAACAAGGCTGTTCGCGTCTGCGGAGATTAAAGATTACAGTAACCAGGTGGCAAAATTATGCAGCGTCCTCAAAACAGACGGTCTGATGTGAAGTTTGCTGGGGGCCCAACATGCACCAAGTTGGACATGAGTCATGCACATTAGCAGCTGGAACTGATGATGCTTTCAGAGAATTTTTCAAAATTAATAGACACAAAGGGTTATACCAGGACACACAAGTTAGCATTTGGGATCTCATGAGCTTGTGCCACTTTTCAATTTACCATGGAGAGTCTGTTTGCAAGATTTACCAAAAGTAGTTATTGATTTAGAAACACGTTAATAACAGGAACCACTGAGGAAGAGCATTTATCCAATCTGGAGGAAGTTTTTTAAAAGCTTCCAAAATACTGGAATGCAATTAACGAGTTCAAAGAGCACATTTAAAGGACACAAGGTGGCTTATCCAGATTACAAAGTGGGTTTCACAGGGGCTGTACTCGGTGGAAGATAAAGTTAGGCCTATTAAAGAAACACCAGGCCTCGGGATACATCAGAACTAAAGTTTCTTCTCAGAAGCGTAAATTACTATGGGTGGTTCATTCTCAACTTATCAAAAATGCCCTTTGCCTTAAATCTCTGCCCCCGATCCCATCACCAAAAATAGAAGTTTCTCCTTGTTATCAATGTCTCTTATAACTATATCCCTCTCGATCATGTACCCCCTCAGTCTCTACTGCGCCAATGAAACAGCCCCAATCTATCTCTCTTCATAATTAAAAGTCTCCAACCCAGGCGACATCCTGGTAAATCTCTGCACCTTTTCCAGTGCTTTCACATCCCTCATATAATGTATATTCCAGAACTGCACACAATACTCTAGCCACGGCCTAACCAATATTTTATATAGTTCCAGCATAACCTCCCCGCTCTTGAACTCAATACTTCAGCAATAAAGGCGAGTATACCACGTGCCTTCTTAGCCACTTTATCTACTGTTCCTGCTACCTATGAGGCCAGAGTACATGTGCAACAAGACTCCTCTAAGATAAAGGCAAAGTACTCAGAGGAAGAGTCATGATGCTTCAAGGAGTGAGAGGACATTCAAAGTTGACAATCCAGTGTTGGTAAACACTTTGGAAGTGGACAGAGTTTTGTCCCAAGTGTTATAGTGGCCAGAACAGACTCAGTATCAGATGAAATGGAGGTAGAGGACAAAATCCACAAAAAACATGTGGATAATTTTGAGAGTCTGGGTGGCATCCCGATCTGTTTGCACTTGACAGTAATATGGCTATTTGTCAAAGAACTGAACAGGTGCGTCAGCCTGAAAAAGGGACAAGTACTGTCCAGATGGGAACTGAAGGAAGAATAAGTACTGACACACTTTGCAAGGAAGAAGTTAGGTTTTTGAGAATTGAATTGAGATTATCTCTGCTGTTGGGATACCACCTAAAGAGTGTTGTCACTGCCAAAGGAAGGCAAAGTCCCTGATAGACTAACTTTATAATGAACTGTGTTAAAAATATTTAATATTGACGTTGCCTTGTAGAACATAGAACATAGAAAAATGACAGCACAGACAGGCCCTTCAGCCCACAAGTTGCACTGATCACATCGCTACCTACTAGACTTACCTATAACCCTCAATCCTATTAAGTCCCATGTACTCTTCCAGAAGTCTCTTAAAAGACCCTATCGAATTTGTCTCCACTACCAATGACAGCAGCCAATTCCACTCACCCACCACCCTCTGAGTGAAAAATTTGCCCCTGACATTTTTAATATTTTAACTGTTTAAGGCATATTGTAGTCAGGAACTTAAAGGGGAGGGACGTAGTTGCAAGTCCCTTTAAGGGGTGAGGTTTTGGAAGGTCACATGACCTTACTGGCCAGTTGGGCCAATGAGTGGGGATCCGGGGCTGATTGTGGGCTTTCTCAAATAGAATCAGTACTGGGTCTGTAGAAATCGTTAGCATATCCTAACACTATATATGGTATACGGTATAGTTGTTCCAATTAATAGTTTGTTGCTGTTCAAACCTGATGGTCACTAATCACTCATTTTCCATACTTCCTTTTGAATCATATTCTACTTTCCTATTCTTATGACGAAACCTCACATTTTCCCATATAAAGAACAAAGAACAAAGAAAATTACAGCACAGGAACAGTTCCTTGGGCCCTCTAAGCCTACAGCGACCGTGCTGCCCGACGCAATTAAAACCTCCTACCCTTCCAGGGACCATATCCCTCTATTCCTGATATATCTGATGGGCCAACTAAAGGTGAGGCTATATTGGATTTGGTGCTGGGAAATGAGCCAGACCAGGTGCTGGACTTGGAAGTTGGTGTGCATTTTGGTGATAGTGACCACAATTCGGTTACATTCACCTTAGTGATGGAAAGGGATAGGCATGAACCTCGGGTCAGTAGTTTTAGCTGGGGGAAGGGTAATTATGAGGCTATTAGGAGAGAATTAGGAAGCATAGGTTGGACTAGGAGACTACAGGGACTGGGAACGTCCGAAATGTGGAGTTTTCTCAAGGAGCAGCTACTGCGAGTCTGTGATAGGTATGTCCCTGTCAGGCAAGGAGGAATTGGTAGAGCTAGGGAACCGTGGTGCACTAAAAAAGTTGATTCGTTGGTTAAAAAGAAAAAGGAGGCTTATGTTCGGATGAGGCTTGAGGGCTCAGGTAGTGCACTGGAAAGCTTTAGATTGGCTAGGAGGGAATTGAAGAGTGAATTAAGAAGGGCTAAAAGAGGACATGAGAAGACTTTGGCTGATAGGATTAAGGAGAATCCTAAGGCGCTCTATAGGTATGTTAAGAACAGAAGGTTGGTTAGGGCAAGATTAGGGCCAGTTACAGACAGCAGAGGGAAGTTGTGTGTGGAACCGGAAGAGATTGGTGAGGCATTGAACCAATATTTCTCTTCGGTGTTCACGCAGGGGGACATGAATGTAGCTGAGGAGTACACTGGGTTGCAGGGGTGTAAACTAGACAGTATTGCAGTTGATAAGGGGGATGTGCTGGATATTCTTGAGGGTTTGAAAATAGATAAGACCCCTGGTCCGGACGGGATTTACCCTAGGATTCTCTGGGAGGCAAGAGAGGTGATTGCAGAGCCTCTGGCTCTGATCTTCAGGTCGTCGTTGGTCTCAGGTATAGTACCGGAAGATTGGAGGATAGCGAATGTTGTCCCATTGTTTAAGAAGGGGAACAGAGACTTCCCTGGGAATTATAGACCGGTGAGTCTCACTTCTGTTGTGGGCAAGGTTTTAGAAAAAATTATTAGGGATAGGATTTATAGTTATTTGGAGAGTAATGAATTGATTGGAGATAGTCAGCATGGTTTTGTAGCGGGTAGGTCGTGCCTTACTAACCTTATTGAGTTTTTTGAGAAAGTGACCAAAGAGGTGGATGGGGGAAAGGCAGTTGACGTGGTATATATGGATTTTAGTAAGGCGTTTGATAAGGTTCACCATGGTAGGCTTCTGCAGAAAATGAGGATGTATGGGATTGAGGGTAATCTAGGAAATTGGATCAGGAATTGGCTAGCAGATAGGAGACAGAGGGTGGTGGTTGATGGTAAATATTCGTCATGGAGTTCAGTTACGAGTGGTGTGCCTCAGGGATCTGTTTTGGGGCCACTGCTGTTTGTAATTTTTATTAATGATCTGGATGAGGGTATAGTTGGGTGGATTAGTAAATTTGCTGATGACACCAAAGTCGGAGGTGTGGTAGATTGTGAGGAAGGGTGTCGTAGTTTGCAGGGTGACTTAGACAGGTTGCAGAGCTGGGCCGAGAGGTGGCGGATGGAGTTTAATGCAGAGAAGTGTGAGGTAATTCACTTTGGTAGGAATAACAGATGTGTTGAGTATAGGGCTAACGGGAGGACTTTGAATAGTGTGGATGAACAGAGGGATCTAGGTGTATGTGTACATAGATCCCTGAAAGTAGGGAATTAAGTAGATAAGGTTGTTAAGAAGGCATACAGTGTCTTGCCGTTTATTGGTAGGGGGATTGAATTTAGGAGTCGCAGCGTCATGATGCAACTGTACACAACTCTGGTGCGGCCGCACTTGGAGTATTGTGTGCAGTTCTGGTCCCCACATTATAGGAAGGATGTGGAGGCTTTGGAGAGGGTGCAGAGGAGGTTTACCAGGATGTTGCCTGGTATGGAGGGGAGGTCCTACGAGGAGAGACTGAGGGATTTGGGGTTGTTTTCGCTAGAAAGAAGGCGGCTAAGAGGGGATCTTATTGAAACATATAAGATGATTAGAGGTTTAGATAGGGTGGATAGTGATAGCCTTTTTCCTCGGATGGAGAAAGCTAGCACGAGGGGGCATGGCTTTAAATTAAGGGGGCTAGTTATAGGACGGATGTCAGGGGTAAGTTCTTTATGATGTGGGTATGCCGGCGTTGGACTGGCGTAAACACAGTAAAAAGTCTGACAACACCAGGTTTTAGTCCAACCTATTTATTTGATAATATACTCGCAAGCTTTCGGGTTAGCCCCTTCACCTGACGAAGGGGCTAACCCGAAAGCTTGCGAGTATATTATCAAATAAATAGGTTGGACTAAAACCTGGTGTTGTCAGACTTTTTACTCTAAGTTCTTTACCCAGAGGTTGGTGAGGGATTGGAATGCCCTGCCTGCTGCAGTTGTAAATGCGCCTAGTTTGGGGGCGTTTAAGAGATCCGTGGATAGGTTTATGGATGAAAAGGGATTGGTTTAGGTTAGAGGGTCATTGTTTTTTAACTGGTCGGCGCAACATCGTGGGCCGAAGGGCCTGTTCTGCGCTGTAATGTTCTATGCTCTATTCCCATCCTATTCATGGATTTGTCAAGATACCCCTTAAAAATCACTAACGTATTTACTTCCACTACCTCCCTGGCAACGATTTCCAGGCACCCACTACTCTCTGTGTAAAAAATCTGCCTTGTACATCTCTTTTAAAACTTGCCCCTTGCACCTTAAACCTGTGCCCCCAGTAATTAACTCTTCCACCCTGGGAAAAAGCTTCTGACTATCCACTCTGTCCATACCTCTCAATCTTGTAGACTTCTATCAGGTCTCCCCTTAACCTGTCACTCTAGTGAGAACAAACCAAGTTTCTCCAACCTCTCCTCATAGCTAATGCCCTCCATACCAGGCAACGCCCTGGTAAATCTTTTCTGTACCCTTTCCAAAGCCTCTACATCCTTCTGGTAGTGTGGCAACCAGAATTGAACACTATATTCCAAGTGCGGCCTCACTAAGGTTCTATAAAGCGACAACACGACTTGCCAATTTTTAAACTCAATACCCCGGCCGATGAAGGCAAGCATGCCGTATGCCTTCTTGACTACCTTCTCCACCTGCATTGTCACTTTCAGTGACCTGCGTACCTGTACACCCAGATCCCGCTGCCTATCAATACTCTGACGGGTTCTGCCATTTACTTTATATTTCCTATCTGTATTAGACCTTTCAAAATGCATTACCTCATTTTTGTCCGGATTAAACTCCATAAGCCATCTCTCTGCCCAAGTCTCCAACGGATCTATATCTTGCTGTGTTCGCTGATGGTCCTCATCACTATCCGCAAATCCACCAACCTTTGTGTTGTCCGCAAACTTACTAATCAATCCAGTTACATTTTCCTCCAAATCATTTATACATATTACAAACTGCAAAGGTCCCAGCAGTGATCCCTGAGGAACGCCACTTGTCATGATGTAGAGATGCTGGTGTTGGACTGGGATAAACACAGTTAAGAAGTCTCACAACACCAGGTTAGAGTCCAACTAGGTCTCTAACTTGGTGTTGTGAGACTTCTTATTGTGAACACCACTTGTCACAGCCCTCCATTCAGAAATGCACCCTTCCACTGCTATCTTCTGTCTTCTTTGACCGAGCCAGTTTTGTATCCACCTTGTTGCTCACCTCTGATCCCATGCGACTTCACCTTCTACATCAGTCTGCCATGAGGGACCTAGTCAGAGGCGTTATTGAAGTCCATGTAGACAACATCCACTGCCCTACCCTCATCAATCATCTTTGTCACTTCCTCGAAAAATACGATCAAGTTCGTGAGACATGACCTCCCCGTTACAAAACCATGTTGCCTCTCACTAATACATCCACTTATTTCCAAGTGGGAATAAATCCTGTCTCGAAGAATCCTCTTCAATAATTTCCCTACCACTGATGTAAGGCTCACCAGCCTGTAATTACCTGGATTATTCTTGCTACCCTTCTTAAACTAAGGAACAACATTGGCTACTCTCCAATCCTCTGGGACCTCCCCTGTAGCCAGTGAGGATACAAAGATTTCTCTCAAGGCCCTCGTAATTTCCTCCCTTGCCTCTCTCAGTATTCTGGGGTTTATCCCATCAGGTCCTGGGGACTTATAGAACATAGAACATTACAGCGCAGAACAGGCCCTTCGGCCCACGATGTTGCGCCGACCAGTTAAAAAACAATGACCCACTAACCTAAACCAATCCCTTTTCGTCCATAAACCTATCCACGGATCTCTTAAACGCCCCCAAACTAGGCGCATTTACAACCGCAGCAGGCAGGGCATTCCAATCCCTCACCACCCTCTGGGTAAAGAACCTACCCCTGACATCTGTCCTATAACTACCCCCCCTTAATTTAAAGCCATGCCCCCTCGTGCTAGCTTTCTCCATCCGAGGAAAAAGGCTATCACTGTCCACCCTATCTAAACCTCTAATCATCTTATATGTTTCAATAAGATCCCCTCTTAGCCGCCTTCTTTCCAGCGAAAACAACCCCAAATCCCTCAGTCTCTCCTCATAGGACCTCCCCTCCATACCAGGCAACATCCTGGTAAACCTCCTCTGCACCCTCTCCAATGCCTCCACATCCTTCCTATAATGTGGGGACCAGAACTGCACACAGTACTCCAAGTGTGGCCACACCAGAGTTGTGTACAGTTGCAACATGACGCTGCGACTCCTAAATTCAATCCCCCTACCAATAAACGCCAAGACACCGTATGCCTTCTTAACAACCCTATCTACTTGATTCCCAACTTTCAGGGATCTATGTACACATACACCTAGATCCCTCTGTTCATCCACACTATTCAAAGTCCTCCCGTTAGCCCTATACTCAACACATCTGTTATTCCTACCAAAGTGAATTACCTCACACTTCTCCACATTAAACTCCATCCGCCACCTCTCGGCCCAGCTCTGCAACCTGTCCAAGTCTCCCTGCAAACTATGACACCCTTCCTCACAATCTACCACACCTCCGACTTTGGTGTCATCAGTAAATTTACTAATCCACCCAACTAACCAATCCCATTTCGTCCATAAACCTATCCACAGATCTCTTAAACACCCCCAAACTAGGCACATTTACAACTGCAGCTGGCAGGGCATTCCAGTCCCTCACCACCCTCTGGGTAAAGAACCTACCCCTGACATCAGTCCTATAACTACCCCCCCTTAATTTAAAGCCGTGCCCCCTCGTGCTAGCTTTCTCCATCCGAGGAAAAAGGCTATCACTATCCACCCTGTCTAAACCTCTAATCATCTTATATGTTTCAATAAGGTCCCCTCTTAGCCACCTTCTTTCCAGCGAAAACAACCCCAAATCTCTCAGTCTCTCCTCATAGGATCTCCTCTCCATACCAGGCAACATCCTGGTAAACCTCCTCTGCACCCTCTCCAAAGCCTCTACATCCTTCCTGTAATGTGGGGACCAGAACTGCACACAATACTCCAAGTGCGGCCGCACCAGAGTTGTGTACAGTTGCAACATGACGCTGCGACTCCTAAATTCAATCCCCCTACCAATAAACGCCAAGACACCGTATGCCTTCTTAACAACCTTATCTACTTGATTCCCAACTTTCAGGGATCTATGTACACATACACCTAGATCCCTCTGCTCCTCCACACTATTCAAAGTCCTCCCGTTAGCCCTATACTCAACACATCTGTTACTCCTACCGAAATGAATTACCTCAAACTTCTCCACATTAAACTCCATCCGCCACCTCGCGGCCCAGCTCTGCAACCTTTCTAAGTCACCCTGCAAACTATGACACCCTTCCTCACAATCTACCACACCTCCGACTTTGGTGTCATCAGCAAACTTACTAATCCACCCAACTATACCCTCATCCAGATCATTAATAAAAATTACAAACAGCAGTGGCCCCAAAACAGATCCCTGAGGCACACCACTCGTAACTGAACTCCATGACGAATATTTACCATCAACCACCACCCTCTGTCTCCTATCTGCTAGCCAATTCCTGATCCAATTTCCTAGATTACCCTCAATCCCATACATCTGCATTTTCTGCAGAAGCCTACCATGGTGAACCTTATCAAACGCCTTACTAAAATCCATATATACCACGTCAACTGCCTTACCCCCATCCACCTCCTTGGTCACTTTCTCAAAAAACGCAATAAGGTTAGTAAGGCACGCCCAACCCGCTACAAAACCATGCTGACTATCTCCAATCAATTCATTACTCTCCAAATAACTATAAATCCTATCCCTAATAATTTTTTCTAAAACCTTGCCCACAACAGAAGTGAGACTCACCGGTCTATAATTCCCGGGGAAGTCTCTGTTCCCCTTCTTAAACAATGGGACAACATTCGCTATCCTCCAATCTTCCGGTACTATACCTGAGACCAACGACGACCTGAAGATCAGAGCCAGAGGCTCTGCAATCACTTCTCTTGCCTCCCAGAGAGTCCTAGGGTAAATCCCATCCGGACCAGGGGACTTATCTATCTTCAATCCCTCAAGAATATCCAGCACATCCTCCTTATCAACTGTAATACTGTCTATTCTACTCCCCTGCAACCCAGTGTCCTCCTCAGCTATATTCTTGTCCCCCTGCGTGAACACCGAAGAGAAATATTGGTTCAATGCCTCACCAATCTCTTCCGGTTCCACACATAACTTCCCTCTGCTGTCTATAATTGGCCCTAATCTTGCCCTAACCAACCTTCTGTTCTTGACATACCTATAGAACGCCTTAGGATTCTCCTTAATCCTATCAGCCAAAGTCTTCTCATGTCCTCTTTTAGCCCTTCTTAACTCACTCTTCAACTCCCTCCTAGCCAATCTAAAGTTTTCTAGTGCACTACCCGAGCCCTCAAGTCTCATCCGAACATAAGCCTCCTTTTTCTTTTTAACCAACGAATCAACTTTTTTGGTGCACCACGGTTCCCTAGCCCTACCAATTCCTCCTTGCCTGACAGGGACGTACCTATCACAGACTCGCAGTAGCTGCTCCTTGAAAAAACTCCACATTTCGGACGTTCCCAGTCCCTGTAATCTCCTAGTCCAACCTATGCTTCCTAATTCTCTCCTAATGGCCTCATAATTACCCTTCCCCCAGCTAAAACTACTGGCCTGAGGTTCATGCCTATCCCTTTCCATCACTAAGGTGAACGTAACCGAATTGTGGTCACTATCATCAAAATGCACCCCAACTTCCAAGTCTAGCACCTGGTCTGGCTCATTTCCCAGCACCAAATCCAATATAGCCTCACCTCTAGTTGGCTTATCTACATACTGACTCAAAAAACCCTCCTGCACGCTTTGTACAAAAACTGACCCCTCTAACGAGCTAGAGCTATAGCAATTCCAATCAATATTAGTAAAGTTAAAGTCCCCCATAACAATTACCCTATTACTTTCACTCCTAACCAGGATCGTCTCCGCAATCCTTTCCTCAACCTCTCTCGAACTTTTAGGAGGTCTATAAAGGACTCCCAACAGGGTGATCTCTCCTCTCCTATTTCTAATCTCCGCCCATACTACCTCAACAGACAAGTCCTCATCAAACTTCCTCTCTGACACTGTGATACAGTCCTTGACCAATAATGCTACCCCTCCCCCCCTTCTACCTCCTTCTCTACTCCGACTAAAGCATTTGTACCCCGGGACCTGCAACATCCATTCCTGACCCTGCTCTATCCATGTCTCTGAAATGGCCACAACATCAAAGTCCCAGGTACTGATCCACGCTGCAAGTTCATCCACTTTATTGCGAATACTCCTCGCATTAAAGTATACGCATTTCAAACCCTGCTCCGCCCCAGCCCCACGATGCCGTGCATTGCAGTCCCCATCTATGTCCCCCTCACTTTCACCCCCTCTACTCAGGATCCCACCCCCCCTCCGAATCAGTTTAAACCTCCCTGCATAGCTTTAGCAAATTTACCCCCCAGGATATTGGTTCCCCTGTGATTCAGGTGTAGACCATCACTCTTATAGAGGTCCCACCTTCCCCAGAACGAGCCCCAATTGCTCAAGTACCTGAACCCCTCCCTCCTGCACCATCCCCTCAGCCACAAGTTCAAACTTTCCCTCTCTCCATTCCTCTCTAAACTACCCCGTGGCACAGGCAAGAGTCCGGAGATAACCACTCTATCAGACTTGGCCTTTAGTTTCCACCCCAACTCCATAAATCTCTGCTTAATATCCCCTTCCCTTAACCTCCCTATGTCATGCGTCCCCACATGAACTATAACTTGGGGTTGATCTCCCTCTCCCCTAAGAGTCCTGAATACCCTTTCCGATACATCCCGGACCCCAGCCCCTGGTAGGCAACACACCAGCCCTGAGTCCCTACCATTACTTCCGACTCTCCTATCCGTCCTCTTAACTGTAGAGTCCCCAATCACAAGGCCCAATCTTTTACATCCCCTAACCACCTGAGCTTTCACACTAGGCTCACCCCCAGAGACCTGCTCCCTTCGGTTATCCCCAGTTGATTCCTCCTCAACTGTAGCCTCCAGGACCGAAAACCTATTTTGGAGGGGAACAGCCCCAGGGGATTGTCCCCCCAATTGCTTCTTTCCCCTCTTCCTGGCAGTGACCCAAGACTCATTTCTAGGAGTGACTATCTTCTTATAACTCCTATCGATGTCCTCCTCCGCCTCCCGAATTATGCGGAGTTCCTCTAATTCCACCTCCAGCTCCTTTACACGCTCCTCCAGAAGCTGCAATCTAACACACTTCCTACAAGTAAAATCACCTGAAACACTACTAGAGTCCCTCACCACATACATCCCACAGGAGATGCAGCTTACTGCCTGAACTGCCATCCCTGAAACAATTACCAGCAGAAATATAAAAATATATTAAAAAAAACTTCCCCGACACTTATAATTAGGTTAGAGGAGGTGGGAGGGTGGGATTCTCTACCAGTGTAGAGGATCGGGTATCCTCTCTGCACTAATTTATAGGGTTAGGGGCCCGAGAAAAAAAAACTACAAATACCGGCAAGCGTCCTAGTGACGATTTCCGGTTTCTAACTAATTTAAAAAAAAACCGCCGAAACTTGCGACTTTTAAAACTATAAATAAAAAGTTAAACAATATAAACAGTTAAATGTACCTTTTTGCTGCCTCCTCACACGCCCAAAAATCGCTGCCTCTCGATACTGCTCCTCAGGAATAATGAGGCCGATACACGGAGGTAGGTGCTTATAAACCCGAGAAAAAAAACTACAAATACCGGCAAGCGTCCTAGTGACTACTTCCGGTTTCTAACTAATTTTAAAAAAAACCGCCGAAACTCGCGACTTTTAAAACTATAAATAAAAAGTTAAACAATATAAACTTGTCTACCTTGATGTTTCTCAAAAATCCCAAAACCTCCTCCTTTTTGATCTCAACATGACTCAAACTATCTACACATCCTTTCCCAGACTCATCATTCACCAAATCCTTCTCTTTGGTGAATACTGACGCAAAGTACTCATTTAATACTTAGTACTCATTTAATACTTGGAACTTAGTAAGATGGAGGGTTATAGGTA
This sequence comes from Carcharhinus amblyrhynchos, assembly GCF_965287045.1. Classification (NCBI taxonomy): domain Eukaryota; kingdom Metazoa; phylum Chordata; class Chondrichthyes; order Carcharhiniformes; family Carcharhinidae; genus Carcharhinus; species Carcharhinus amblyrhynchos. Next base: position 541,050 of record NW_027649854.1, on the reverse strand, counting down.
GGCCTAGTAGGTAGGGACATGTTTGGCGCAACTTGTGGGTTGAAAGGCCTGTTTGTGCTGTAGTTTTCCCATGTTTCTATGTTTAATACCTCGCCCATTTCCTCTGGTTCCACACATAGATTCGCTCCCTTATCCTTGATGGGCCAACCCTCTCCCTGGCTACCCTCTTGCTCTTTATAAATGTGTAAAAAGCCTGGGATTTTCCTTAATCCTGCTGGCCAATGCTTTTTCCTGACCCCCTACTGGCCCTCCTTACTCCTTGCTTAAGTTTCTTTCTACTTTCCTCGTATTCCACACTTGCTTTGTGTGTTCCCAGCCTCCTAGCTTTGACAAATGCTTCCTTTTTCTCTTTGACTAGCCTTACAATATCTCTCGTTATCCAAGGTTCCCATATAAAGCAGAGTACACACATTGAGACACAAGAGGTCACGGTTATCAGTTGAGAGGCAGTGAATTTAAAAGTGAGATGAGAAGAAACTATTTCTCACAGAGAGGGGTGAATTTGTGGAGCTTGCTGTGCCATAGCTCAATGGAGTCTGAATCATTGAATGGTTTCAAGAAGGAGATGGATATATTTCTGATACAAAATGGGATAAAGGGATATGGGGAACAGTGGGGAAGTGGATTTGAGACCAGGGAGAGATCAGCCATGATCTGATTGAATGGCGGAGCAGGCTTGAAGGATTGAATTTGATGAATGCTGCTCCTAATTCCAATGTTTGAATCATTGAGGATAAGACAGAGAGCGCGTGTTTGAAAACAGGCAAAATGGTGCGAAGCAGACACAAAAGAGAGGGGCTGGAGGGGATACATTGAGTACACAGTTTAACCAGGGATAATCAGAACATTTACTTACCAGTAACTTGTTTCCTGCAAACAGGACAACATTTCCCAAGATCCTCAACTTTTACATAACCCTGCAATTGATGAAACATAAATGATATTAAATCCTTGAAAATACATTGTACAGATTCATAGGTGGTTGAACATTCGGCCCATCATGTGTTTCTTCACGGCAACACCCTGAACGTTGTGCCGTTGCCCCATACTTTCCTGCTTTGCCTCAGGTATTCCCACAGCGAGAAGGCAGTGATACAGACAGATTCCAGGGACCCAGGAGCCTCTTGTTTTTCCTGGGTAACGAGAATTTTTAGTTCCATCCTTCAAGTCACATGACAATTTAGGAATATTGTAATTAACATAAACTCCCAGAATTCCCTATCAGACACACCTGGCTGAGAACTGGAGTCAATTTCAATGGGGAGAAACTGGAATCAAAGACGTGATGTGAAATGAATGGAAGAATGATCCACCGAGAGAGAAACATCACAGGTTAGAAATCCAGAAAGGGAGATATTCAAAAAGACTGGATAGTGTGCAGTTAACAAGAACATGACTGATCTGATAGTCATCTCATTAACACAATTATCCCAATAAACTACTCTAACCCCCCTCCCCCACTGTACCTTCATCCCACCACCTCCCCCTCCCAACTTTCACCCCACCTCCTCCTCCCCATCCCCACCGCCTCACCCCCTCCCACATCCCAGTCCCTCTCCCTCCCAACTTTCACCCCACCCTCTCCTAAAGGGATGAAGAGATATGGGGGAAAGGGAGAATCAGGATATTGAATTTGATGATCAGCCATGATATAAGATGAATGACGGAGCAGGTTGGAAGGGCCAAATGGCCTCCTTCTACTTCTTGTTTCTATATTTCAATGTTTCCCACCCTCCCCTTGCTGTTCATCTCAGCCTTAAAAATATTCAAAGATTCTGGGTGGAATTTTCTGATTTTTGGTAAAGTGTGGTTTCAGGCAGGGAAAGTAGGATTTACATAGTGTCAATAGTGATTTGATTTGATTTATTATTGTCACATGTATTAGTATACAGTGAAAAGTGTTGATTCTTGCATGCTACACAGACAAAGCATATCGTTCATACAGAAGGAAAGGAGAGGGTGCAGAATGTAGTGTTACAGTCACAGCGAGGGTGTAGAGAAAGATCAACTTAATGCGAGGTAGGTCCTTTCAAAAGTCTGTCAGCAGCAGGGAAGAAGCTGTTCTTGAGTCGGTTGGTATGTGATCTGAGTCTTTTGTATCTTTTCCCTGACGGAAGAAGGTGGAAGAGAAAATGTCCGGGGTGCGTGGGGTCCTTAATTATGCTGGCTGCTTTGCCAAGGCAGCAGGAAGTGTAGACAGAGTCAGTGGATGGGAGGCTGGTTTGCGTGATGGATTGGGCTACATTCACGATCCTTTTGAGGCTCCTTGCGGTCTTGGGAGGAGCAGGAGCCACACTGTGATGACCCTGTGCCTTTAAGCAGTGTATATTAATCATGTTTCTCTGCAGTGTTTCAAGCACGCCAGGCCTTTTGTTTCATTCAGTAAGAAGTCTCAAAACACCAGGTTAAAGTCCAACAGGTTTATTTGGTAGTAAACATCAGATTGGTGGGGAACTCTCATCCTCTCCCCCTACCCCCTTTTGGTTTGTTGCCAGACTGTCTGAGCAGATTTCCTCTCGGTGTTGCTGAAGAAATACAATCGGCATCCTGTTTCTTTTTAATCTGGGACTAACGCAATGTCCTGGGGTCAGGTGGTACTTTAAGACAGTTTTTCTTTCACAAGGGAAATTTGAAGTGTTTTACTTCCATTTTGGCAGAACTTGTTTGTACTGCAGGTTGAAAGCAGTGTCTTTCTCTCCCTCCCTGGTCTTGGAAATTTTACTGTAGGTGCCTGGATAGCTGGGAACTAGAGGTAAGCAGTGTCTGTGTGGGTCTCAAAGTGTGCAGAACGTTCCAGGATTGGGAAGGCCTCAGCATTTTCAATTCAACATCCAAAGGAGTATCAGGCTGGTGAGCCTCACATCTGTGGTGGGTAAGTTGTTGGAAAGTATTTTGAGAGACAGGATCTACAGGCATTTAGACATGCAAGGACTGATTAGGGACAGTCTGAGTTTTGTGAAGGGGTAACCAAGAAGTTGATGTTGTCTACAAGGACTTTAGCAAGGTCTTTGACAATGTACCGCATGGTAAGTTGTAGCATAAGGTTAAATTTCACTGGATCCAGGGTGAGGTAGCTAAATGGATACAAAATTGGCTTCTTGATAGAAACCAGAGGGTGATTGTACAAAGAACAACCCAGCACGGGAAACAGGCCCTTCGGCCCAACGAGCCCGCGCCGCCTTTTGATAGACAAGGGAATTAAGGGTTATGGAGAGAAAGCAGGAAAGTGGAACTGATCCACTTCAGCTCAGCCATGATCTTATTGAAGGGCTAGATGGCCTACTCCTGCTCCTATTTCTTATGTTCTCATGTTCTTATATCATGGTTATCCTTTTTTTTTGTATTTGGTAAAACTTACGCTGATTTTTCTTATTATAGTTTAACTTTGTTCTTAAATAAACTTTGTTTGATAAAAGTTTCCTAGTGGGTCACTTGAATCATACCTGGAGTATGAATCTTATGCTCACCAATGCCAAAATCAAAATGCAAAATCCTTTAGTCTAGGCTGACTTTATAAAGCACCTTGAAGTTTCCAACCTGGATTATAACAATACCAAGCTGTGATACATCTGGAAAGAATGCTTTCCATGGTGCATCTATAAGCTAAGGATGAGGATAAGGTCTATGAGATAAGGAACAGTAAGGGGAGGAAGACGCTGGTGGGTGTGGTCTATAGGCCCCCAAATAATTACTTGGAGGTGGGGCAGGCTATAAACAAACAAATAATTGATGCGTGCAGGAATGGAACGGTGATAATTATGGGGGATTTCAATCTACATATTGATTGGTTGACCCAAGTCGGATGCGGTGGGCTTGAGGAAGAGTTCTTGGAATGCTGCCGGGATAGTTTCCTTGAACAGTATGTGACGGAACCTACGAGGGAGCGAGCTATCTTAGATCTGGTGTTGTGTAACGAGGCAGGTAGAATTAGGGATCTTGTTATGAGGGATCCTCTTGGGATGAGCGATCATTGTATGGTTGAGTTTTTGATGCAGATGGAGGATGAGAAAGTAGGGTCCCGGACCTGTGTCCTCTGTTTGAACAGAGGGGAGTACGATAGGATGAGAGGGGAATTGGCAAATGTAGATTGGAGGCACAGATTGGTCGGTAGGGCAGCTGAGGAACAGTGGAGGATCTTTAAGGAGATCTTTTTCAGTACTCAGCAGAAATATATTCCGATGGTAAAGAAGGAATGTAGGAAAAGGGATAATCAGCCGTGGTTATCGAAGGAAATAAAGGAGAATATTAAATTAAAAGCTGATGCATTTAGAATGGCTAAAAGTAGTGGGTGCGTAGAAGATTGGGAGAGGTTTAAAAATCAACAAAGAATGACTAAGAAGTTGATAAAGAAAGGAAGGATAGACTATGAAGCTAAACTAGCACTAAATATAAAAAGGGACAGTAAAAGTTTTTACAAATACATAAAGAGGAGGAGGCTGGCTAGAGTGAATGTTGAACCCTCAGAGGGTGAGAGGGGGGATTTAGTGGTGGGAGATGAGGAAATGGCTGAGGCCTTAAGTAAGTTTTTTGCCTCAGTCTTCACGGAGGAGGACGCGAATAGTTTGCCAGATATTAAAGATAGAAGGATGGTAGGAGTTGAGAGCCTGAATGCGATTACTGTCACTAGAGAGGTAGTGCTTGATAGACTAACGGGACTGTTGGTGGACAAGTCCCCAGGACCGGATGGAACGCATCCCAGGGTTCTGAAGGAAATGGCAGAGGTGACAGTAGACGCCTTAGTGATTATTTACCAAACTTCGCTGGATTCCGGGGAAGTGCCGGAAGATTGGAAAACGGCTAATGTTATGCCGCTGTTCAAAAAAGGTAGCAGGCAAAAGGCAGGGAATTACAGGCCGGTTAGTTTAACGTCTGTTGTTGGAAAAATGCTGGAATCTGTCATCAAAGATGAAATAGCGAGGCACCTAGAGAAGAATTGTTTGATAGAGCAGCCGCAGCACGGATTCGTTAAGGGGAAGTCGTGTTTGACAAATTTATTGGAATTCTATGAGGATGTGACTAGTGTGGTAGACAGAGGGGAACCGGTGGATGTGGTGTTTCTCGATTTTCAGAAGGCGTTTGATAAGGTTGATAAGCCGCACAAAAGGTTGCTTCAGAAAGTTAGGGGGCATGGAGTTGGGGGTAAGGTATTAGCGTGGATAGAGGATTGGCTGTCTAATAGGAAGCACAGAGTTGGTATAATGGGTGCTATTCTGATTGGCGGTTGGTGACTAGTGGAGTGCTGCAGGGATTGGTGCTGGGGCCTCAGCTATTTACCATTTATATAGATGATCTGGAGGAGGGGGCTGAGTGTAGGGTGTCGAAATTTGCTGATGACACAAAGATGAGTGGAAAAGCAAATTGTGCGGAGGGTGTGGAAAGTCTGCAGAGGGATCTAGATAGGCTGAGTGAGTGGGCAAGGACCTGACAGATGGAGTACAATGTTGGCAAGTGTGAGGTTATCCACTTTGGTAGGAATAATGGTAGGAAGGACTACTACTTACAGGGCAAAAAGCTGCAGCATGCTACGGTGCAGAGGGATCCTTGTGCATGAGTCGCAAAAACCCAGCCTACAGGTGCAGCAGGTGGTCAGGAAGGCAAATGGGATGCTGGCCTTCATAGCAAGGGGGATTGAATATAAAAGTAGGGAGGTCTTGCTGCAACTGTACAGGGCACTGGTGAGGCCGCAGCTGGAGTACTGTGTGCAGTTTTGGTCGCCGCACCTGCGCAAGGATATTTTGGCCTTGGAGGGAGTGCCGAGGAGGTTCACTAGGCTGATACCGGAGTTGAGGGGGTTGAGCTATGAGGAGAGGCTGCATAAACTGGGCTTGTACTCGTTAGAGTTTGGAAGGATGAGGGGAGATCCCATTGAGACGTATAAGATGATGAAAGGGATGGATAGGATAGAGGTTCTTCTCGTTCAGGAAGGACAGCAGAACTAGAGGGCACAGCCTCAAGATAAGGGGGGGGCAGTTTAGAACAGAGTTGAGGAGGAACTTCTTCACTCAAAGGGTGGTGAATCTCTGGAATTCTCTGCCTGTTGAAGTGGTGGAGGCTACCTCGCTAAATATATTTAAGTCACAGGTAGAACATAGAACATTACAGCGCAGAACAGGCCCTTCGGCCCACGATGTTGCGCCAACCAATTAAAAAGCCAATGACCCTCTAACCTAAACCAATCCCTTTCCATCCATAAACCTATCCACGGATCTCTTAAACGCCCCCAAACTAGGCGCATTTACAACTGCAGCAGGCAGGGCATTCCAATCCCTCACCACCCTCTGGGTAAAGAACCTACCTCTGACATCCGTCCTATAACTACCACCCCTTAATTTAAAGCTATGCCCCCTCGTGCTAGCTTTCTCCATCTGAGGAAAAAGGCTATCACTGTCCACCCTATCTAAACCTCTAATCATCTTATATGTTTCAATAAGGTCCCCTCTTAGCCGCCTTCTTTCTAACGAAAACAACCTCAAATCCCTCAGTCTCTCCTCATAGGACCTCCCCTCCATACCAGGCAACATCCTCGTAAACCTCCTCTGCACCCTCTCCAAAGCCTCCACATCCTTCCTATAACGTGGGGACCAGAACTGCACACAGTACTCCAAGTGCGGCCGCACCAGAGTTGTGTACAGTTGCAACATGACGCTGCGGCTCCTAAATTCAATCCCCCTACCAATAAACGCCAAGACACCATATGCCTTCCTAACAACCTTATCTACTTGATTCCCAACTTTCAGGGATCTATGTACACAAACACCTAGATCCCTCTGTTCATCCACACTATTCAAAGTCCTCCCGTTAGCCCTATACTCAACACATCTGTTATTCCTGCCAAAGTGAATTACCTCACACTTTTCCGCGTTAAACTCCATCCGCCACCTCTTGGCCCAGCTCTGTAACTTGTCCAAGTCTCTCTGTAAACTATGACACCCTTCCTCACTATCTACCACACCTCTGACTTTGGTGTCATCAGCAAATTTACTAATCCACCCAACTATACCCTCATCCAGATCATTTATAAAAATTACAAACAGCAGTGGCCCCAAAACAGATCCCTGAGGCACACCGCTAGTAACTGAATTCCATGACGAATACTTACCATCAACCACTACCCTCTGTCTCCTATCCGCCAGCCAATTCCTGATCCAATTTCCTAGATCACCCTCAATCCCATACATCTGCATTTTCTGCAGATGTTCTTATGACACCTGAGCAGGCAGATGGGCTGGGCCTTGGTTTAAGATCTCATCTGAAAGATGGCATCAGCAACAGTATAGCACTCCCTCAGTATCGCACTGGAATGTCAGTCTTGATTTTAATGATCAAACCTTGCGGTGGGACCCAGAACCTTCTGATAGAAAGGTGGGAATGCCACTAACCCTAACCCCACAGTGCCTCCTATTGGAGTGTTATCCTGTGAGAGAGGCAACTTGCCATTGGCTTCCAGCTGGATCTTCTGGTCCTATCGAGGTCTATGGCTCCCCCTTGCTGCCGTGAGTTTCCTTTGGCTGGACTGGAAGATCCCAGCCTATGGCTCTGTATTGTGCCGTGTGCGTTTTTCTGTGGAAGGAGCGTTGTGTGATGTTGGTCTGTTTGTTTCCTTTGATTCTGCTCACAGTTGCTGCTCGAATGAACAGATAATTAGGAGCAGGAGGAGAAAAATTTCAACAGGGAGCGACAGATCCTCAGGGATTGAGAGATAAAAATAAGACAATTCCTCACCTCCTGGCAGTTGAGTGGTGGACATCCAGTAGAACAAATCTTCCTCCCATTTAAGCATTGGCATCGCTCACAACCATCTTCCCATTCAAACCCTGGCTGGAAGACAATGCAAAAATCCTCCATCATTGAACAGTCCTGAGCACAACTTTCTGTAACTAACAAGCAGCTGGCTCAGTGGGTGGGGCAGAGGTGAAATTCTGAAATGACCAGTTGTTTTTCCTTGTACTTTATACATTTCTCATTTACTCAATAGGACTCACAGGTTGGCAACAGGGTGGTTCAGTGTCAGACAGTCTTCAAAAACCTTTCTTATCACCAACAATGACAGTGAGGAACTCATGAACTTCCTTCTTACTAAAACCAAGACATCCAACCAGCTGCTCTGGAGAAGCCTTTCTCTGATCTTTCTCTTATCTCGTTTCATCTTGTCTATGATGTGGAGATGCTGGTGTTGCACTGGGGTGGACAAGCTGAGAGGTCACCAGGTTAAAGTCCAACAGGTTTATTTGAAATCACAAGCGTTTGGAGCGCTGCTCCTTTATCAGATGAAATGGAGCGAGGTGTGCAGGCACAGAATATATAGACGGAGTGAAGTTAGTCTGACACTCACAGGTAAATAAGAGTGTCAACAAATAACTACAGAGAGCGTAGTGCAGTGTAGACTGGCTGAGTTACAAGTATTTACAAGTAATCATAATGTTAGCAAGTGTGAGGTTATCCACTTTGGCAGAAATAATAGTAGGAGGGATTACTATATAAAGGGCGAAAAGCTGCAGCATGCTACGGTGCAGAGGGACCTGGGGGTCCTTGTGCATGAGTCACAAAAACCCAGTCTGCAGGTGCAGCAGGTGATCAAGAAGGCGAGTGGGATGTTAGCCTTTATAGCGAGGGGGATAGAATAAAAAAGTAGGGCAGTCTTGCTGCAACTGTACAGGGCACTGGTGAGACTGCAGCTGGATACTGTGTGCAGTTTTGGTCGCCGCACTTGCGCAAGGATATATTGGCCTTAGAGGGAGTGCAGAGGAGGTTCACTAGGCTGATACCGGAGATGAGGGGGTTGGACTATGAAGAGAGACTAAATAGACTGGGTCTGTACTCGTTGGAGTTTAGAAGGATGAGGGGGGATCTTATAGAGACATATAAGATGATGAAAGGGATGGATAGGGTAGAGGTAGAGAGATTCTTACCACTTAGAAAGGATGGCAGGACTAGAGGGCACAGCGTCAAGATAAGCGGGGGGCAGTTTAGGTGGGAGTTGAGGAGGAACTCCTTCACTCAAAGGATGGTGAATCTCTGGAATTCTCTGCCAGTTGAAGTGGTGGAGGCTATCTAGCTAAATATATTTAAGTCACGGGTGGATAGGTTTTTGATAGACAAGGGAATTAAGGGTTACGGGGAGAAAGCAGGAAAGTGGAACTGATTCACTTCAGATCAGCCATGATCTTATTGAATGGCGGGGCAGGCTCGAAGGGCTAAATGGCCTACTCCTGCTCCTATTTCCTATGTTCTTACGTTTTTATTACGTTCTTATGGAAGGACTCTTGGTAGTGTTGACGAGCAGAGAGATCTTGGTGTACATGTGCATATATCCCTCAAAGTCGGCACCCAGTTTGATAAGGTTGTTAAGAAGGCGTACGGTGTGTTAGCTTTTATTGGTAGAGGGATTGAATTTCGGAGCTGCGAGGTCATGTTGCAACTGTACAAAACTCGGGTGCGGCCGCACTTGGAGTATTGCGTACAGTTCTGGTCGCCGCATTATAAGAAGGATGTGGAGGCATTGGAAAGGGTGCAGAGGAGGTTTACCAGGATGTTGCCTGGTATGGTGGGAAGGTCTTATGAGGAAAGGCTGAGGGACTTGAGGTTACTTTTGTTACAGAGAAGAAGGTTGAGAGGTGACCTAACTGAGGCATACAAGATGATCAGAGGGTGATGATTAGATAGGGTGGATAGTGAGAGCCTTTTTCCTCAGATGGTGATGGCTAACATGAGGGGACATAGCTTTAAATTAAGGGGTGGTAATTATAGGACGGATGTGAGAGGTAGGTTCTTTACTCAGAGGGTAGTAAGGGCGTGGAATGCCCTGCTTGCAGCAGTTGTGGACTCGCCAACATTAAGGGCGTTCAAATGGTCAGTGGATAGGCATATGGATAACATTGGAATAGTTTAGGTTAGAGGGTCATTAGATTGGTTCCACTGGTCGGCGCAACATCGAGGGCCGAAGGGCCTGTACTGCGCTGGAATGTTCTATGTTCTATAATTTAAGACAGAGAAATAATTACAATCAAAGAGTGAGATGGTGCTAAACACAATGAAAACTAATTCAGGCAAAGAGACCATTACCCATAAATCAATAAGAACATAAGAACACAATAAATAGGTGCAGGAGTAAGCCATCTCGTCCTTCGAGCCTGCCCCACCATTCAATAAGATCATGGCTGATCTGAAGTGGATCAGTTCCACTTTCCCGCTTTCTCCCCATAACCCTTAATTCCCTTGTCTATCAAAAACCTATCTACCCGTGACATAAATATATTTAGCGAGGCAGCCTCCACCACTTCAATGGGCAGAGAATTCCAGAGATTCACCACCCTTTGAGTGAAGAAGTTCCTCCTCAACTCTGATCTAAACTGCCCCCGCCCCCCTTATCTTGAGGCTGTGCCCTCCAGTCCTGCTGTCCTTTCTAAGCGGGAAGAATCTCTCTACCTCTACTCTATCCATCCCCTTCATTATCTTATACATCTCTATAAGATCCCCCCTCATCCTTCTAAACTCCAACGAGTACAGACCCAGTCTATTTAGTCTCTCTTCATAGTCCAACCCCCTCATCTCTGGTATCAGCCTCCTGAACCTCCTCTGCACTCCCTCCAAGGCCAATATATCCTTCCAAAAGTGCGGCGACCAAAACTGCACACAGTACTCCAGCTGCGGCCTCACCAGTGCCCTGTACAATTGCAACAAGACGTCCCTGCTTTTATATTCTATCCCCCTCGCTATAAAGGCCAGCATTCCATTTGCCTTCTTGATCACCTCCTGCACCTGCAGACTGGGTTTTTGCGGCTTGTGCACAAGGACCCCCAGGTCCCTCTGCACCGTAGCATGCTGCAGCTTTTCACCTTTTAAATAATAATCCCTTCGACTATTATTTCTGCCAAAATGGATAACCTCACACTTGCTAACATTATACTCCATCTGCCAGATCCTCGCCCACTCGCTCAGCCTATCCAGATCTCTCTGCAGACTTTCCACGCCCTCCACGCAATTTGCTTTTCCATTCATCTTCATTTTCCACTCATCAAGGTGTACATAGTGTCAAGATAGGACAGTCAGGGGGATTTTTCCCTTGCAGAACAGTATGGTGGGGTTACATGTAGCACAACATGAACCTGAGAGCATGGTTAAGGCCACTCTTATGAGTCATAGAGTTTTAGAGCATGGAAACAGGCCCTTCAGCCCAACTTGTCCATGCCGCCTATTTTTTTAAAATTCCTGAAGCTAGTCCCAATTGCCCGCATTTGGCCCATATCCCTCCATACCCATTTTACTCATGTAACTATCTAAATGTGTTTTAAAAGATAAAGTTGTACCCGCCTCTACTGCTACCTCTGGCAGCTTGTTCCAGACACTCACCACCCTCTGTGTGAAAAAATTGTCTCTCCAGACCCTTCTATATCTCTCCCCTCTCATCTTAAACCTATGCCCTCTAATATTAAGTCCCTTATCTTTGGGAAAAGATATTGACTATCTAGCTGACTTATGTCTCTCATTATTTTATAGACCTCTATAAAATCACCTCTCAGCCTTCTACGCTCCAGAGAAAAAAGTCCCAGTCTATCTAGCCTCTCCTTATAACTCAATCTATCAAGTCCTGGTAGCATCCTAATAAATCTTTTTTGCATTCTTTCTAGTTTAATAATATCCTTTCTATAATAGGGTGACCAGAACTGTACACAGTATTTCAAGTGTGGCCTTACCAATGTCTTGTACAACTCCAACAAGACGTCTCAACTCCTGTATTCAATGTTCTGACCGATGTAATTAAGCATGCTGTATAACTTCTTCACTATCCTGACAATTGAATTCCTCAAACTATTGCATTAGCACACATTTTTACTCCTCCCCTCTGCAGCAGAACCAACCGTGGCGCTATGGATTTGGCTGTCGCTGTTTTCCCCTGGAGGCCTTTCCCTAGTTGTGATAGCTGTCATGGGAAGTTGGGATGAAAGAGAGTGGGGCAGGTGACGGGTCAGGAGGGTTGAGGGGGCATTTTGGGGTTGGGTGGGAGAGTCTGCAGTGTCTCCTGGGGTGTGATAAGAGGTTAGTTGTGGAAGGGCTCTCAGCAACCAGGCTGCAACTGCAAGGCTGTTTAGGGGAGTCAAACAGAGTGCTTTTGCAGGCGGTGGTGCTGATACAGCATGGGAACCAGGCCAAGACTGCAAGGGTGCGTCTGCAGTGGAAAGTCTGGCTCAGGGGTCTGTCCTCATGGGTGGCAGGGTCCAGGCCACCCTGGAGACACAGCGGGCCACGGGCGATTCCCCCCTTCCTCACACCAGGGCATCTGAGGGCCAGCTAGATGAACAGGGTGGCATAAAAACATCAGTATCACCCGCTGGGGCCCTCCAGGTCTGGCCCCTTAGAGGTGCATTTGCAGCATTTCCTGGGGGGGCAATGGGAGGGTGATGATAGCAGCCGTCATGCTGCACAGTGGCAACTAGGTGAACGGTGCTACAAATAAATCCTGACTTGCAGCCCTACCCTGCTGGATCCTCACTATCGCCACCTGTCTTCCATCCTCCGGCTCCTCCTCCTCCAGATGGTCTCTCCGCTGCCATGCGATGTTGTGTAAAACGCAGCACACAATGATAGTGCGGCAGGTCCACACAGGATCGTATTGGAGGGCACCCCCAGAGTGACCCTGGCAGCGGAACCACATGTTCAGCAGGCCTATGCACCTCTACAATGGATCAGGTGGCAGTGTGGGCCTCTTTATAGTTGGTTTACTCCTCAGTCTTGGGCCTCTACACTGGCATCATCAGCCATAATCTCAGCAGGTAGCCTCCCACAAGCCATCTCAGTAGTTTAGGTTGGTCTACAAATAGCCCGAGGATGTTTGGACACCTCAGGACATGGCTATCGTGGACACTCCTTGGGTGCCATGCACATACCTATATAATTATTAGTCCATGTTCACAGACTATCTGCATGTTTAGCCAGTGGAAATCCTTCCTGTTGATAAGTGGTTCTCCCTCACTTCACAGGGGCCGCTGGGTGATGTGTGTCCCATCTACAGTCCCTGGACAAGGGGCATCCCAGCAATGGCAGTGAGGCTGGCAGCACGGGTCTCCTGCTGTGCCTGGCCAACATTAAAGGAAAGGAGAGGTCACACTGTTGGGAGTTTTTTATAGGCCTCCAAAAAGTTCCAGTGATGTAGAGGAAAGGATTGCAAAGATGATCCTGGATAGGTGCGAAAGTAACAGGGTAGTTGTTATGGGGGACTTTAACTTTACAAATATCAATTGGAAAAGCTATAGTTTAAGCACGTTAGAGGGGTCAGTTTTTGTCCAATGTGTGCAGGAAGGTTTCCTGACACAGTATGTAGATAGGCCAACAAGAGGTGAAGCTACATTGGATTTGGTACTGGGTAATGAACCAGACCAGGTGTTAGACTTGGAGGTAGGTGTGCACTTTGGTGATAGTGACCACAATTCAGTTACGTTTACCTTAGTGATGGAAAGGGATAGGTATATACCGAAGGGCAGAAGTTATAGCTGGGGGAAAGGTAATTATGAGGCTATTAGGCGAGATTTAGGACACATAGGGTGGAGTAGGAAATTGCAGGGGCTGGGAACATCTGAAATGTGGAGCTTATTCAAAGAGCAGCTACTGCGAGTCCTTGATATATATGTACCTGTCAGGCAGGGAGGAAGTGGTCGAGCGAGGGAACCGTGGTGTACTAAGGAAGTTGAATCTCTAGTGAAGAGGAAGAAGGAGACTTATGTAAAGATGAGACGTGAAGGCTCAGTTAGGGCACTGGAGAGTTATAAATTAGCCAGGAAGGAGCTAAAGAGAGAGTTAAGAAGAGCTAGAAGAGGACATGAGAAGACTTTGGCGGATAGGATCAAGGAAAATCCTAAAGCTTTCTATAGGTATGTCAAGAATAAAAGATTGGTTAGGGCGAGATTAGGGCCAGTCAGGGACAGTAGTGGGAAGTTGTGCGTGGAGTTTGAAGAGATAGGAGAGGCACTGAATGAGTATTTTTCGTCAGTATTCACACAGGAAAAAGTCAGTGTAGTCATAGAACATAGAACACTACAGCACAAACAGGCCCTTCGGCCCACGAGTTGCGCCGATCACATCAACTCCTATCTATAACCCCCAATCCCATAAAACCCCATATACTCATCCAGAAGTCTTTTAAAAGACCCCAGCGAGTTCGCCTCCACCACCACTGATGGCAGCTGATTCCATTCACTCACCACCCTCTGAGTGAAAAACTTACCCCTAACATCACTTCTGTACTTTCCTCCCCGCACCTTAAACCTGTGTCCTCTCGTAGCGACCATTTCAACCCGGGGAAATAGCCTCTGAGAATCCACCCTATCTATTCCTCTCAACATTTTATAAACCTCTATCAGGTCGCCTCTCAACCTATGTCTCTCCAGGGAAAAGAGACCCAGTTCCCTCAACCTAACTTCATAAGGCATGCCTCCCAGTCCAGGCAACATCCTTGTAAATCTCCTCTGTACCCTTTCAATAGCTTCTACGTCTTTCCTATAGTGAGGCGACCAGAACTGCGCATAGTACTCCAAATGAGGCCTGACAAGGGTCTTATAAAGTTGCAGCATTACCTCCCGACTCCTAAACTCAATCCCTCGATTTATGAAGGCCAGTACACCATACGCCTTCTTGACCACATCTTCCACCTGCGAGGCCGATTTAAGAGTCCTGTGGACCCGGACCCCAAGATCCTTCTGCTCCTCAACACTACCAAGACTCCTGCCCTTGATAGTGTACTCGTTCATCCCGTTGGTTCTGCCAAAATGGACGACTACACATTTATCCACGTTGAAGTCCATCTGCCACTTCTCCGCCAGGAGAATATTGCGATACCAGGTAGTAGACTAGATGGGATTGAGGTACATAAGGAGGAGGTGTTAGCAATTCTTGAGAGTATGAAAATAGCTAAGTCCCCTGGGCCGGATGGGATTTACCCTAGGATTCTCTGGGAGGTTAGGGAGGAGATTGCAGAGCCTTTGGCTTTGATCTTCATGTCGTCATTGGCTACAGGTATATTGGAGGATAGCAAATGTTGTCCACTTGTTCAAGAAGGGAGTAGAGACCATCCTGGGAATTATAAACCGGTGAGCCTTACTTCTGTTGTGG
Source organism: Carcharhinus amblyrhynchos (assembly GCF_965287045.1). NCBI lineage: Eukaryota > Metazoa > Chordata > Chondrichthyes > Carcharhiniformes > Carcharhinidae > Carcharhinus > Carcharhinus amblyrhynchos. The sequence continues at coordinate 525,948 of NW_027649854.1, read as the reverse complement.
GCAAAGTTTTGGAAAGAATTATAAGGGATAGGATTTATAATCATCTAAATTGATTGGGGATCGTCAACACGGTTTTGTGAAGGGTAGGTCGTGCCTCACAAACCATATCGAGTTTTTTGAAAAGGTGACCAAAGAGGTGGATAAGGGTAAGGCAGTTGACGTGGTGTATATGGACTTTAGCAAAGCATTTGATAAGGTTCCCCATGGTAGGCTATTGCAGAAAATGCAGATGCATGGGATTGAGGCTGATTTAGCAGTTTGGATCAGGAATTGGCTAGCTGATAGAAGACAGAGGGTGGTGGTTGATGGGAAATATTCAACCTGGAGTTCAGTTACAAGTGGTGTGCCTCAAGGATCTGTTTTGGGGCCACTGCTGTTTGTCATTTTTATAAATGACCTTGATGAGGGTGTAGAAAGATGAATTAGTAAATTTGCTGACAACACCAAAGTTGGAGGAGTTGTAGACAGTGAGGATAGATGTTACAGTTTGCAGAGGGACACAGATAAGCTGCAGAGCTGGGCTGAGAGGTGGCAGATGGAGTTTAATACAGAAAAGTGTGAGGTGATTCACTTTGGTAAGAGTAACAGGAGTACAGAATATAGGGCTATTGGAAGGACTCTTAGTAGTGTTGAAGGGCAGAGAGACTCGGGGTACATGTGCATAGCTCCCTGAAAGCTGGCACCCAGGTTGATAAGGTTGTTAAGAAGGCGTACGGTGTGTTAGCTTTTATTGGCAGAGGGATTGAATTTTGGAGCCGTGAGGTCATGTTACAACTGTACAAAACTCTGGTGCGGCCGCACTTGGAGTATTACGTACAGTTCTGGTCGCCGCATTATAAGAAGGATGTAGAGGCATTGGAAAGGGTGCGGAGGAGGTTTACCAGGATGTTGCCTGGTATGGTGGGAAGATCTTATGAGGAAAGGCTGAGGGACTTGAGGTTATTTTCGTTTGAGAGAAGAAGGTTACGAGGTGACCTGATTGAGGCATACAAGATGATCAAAGGACTGGAGAGGGTGGACAGTGAGAGCCTTTTACCTCGGATGGTGATGGCTAACACGAGGGGACATAGCTTTAAATTAAGGGGTGGTAATTATAGGGCAGATGTCAGAGGTAGGTTCTTTACTCAGAGGGTAGTAAGGGCGTAGAATGCCCTGCCTGCGGCAGTTGTGGACTCGCCAACTTTAAGGGCGTTCAAATGGTCAGTGGATAGACATATGGATAAGATTGGAATAGTTTAGGTTAGAGGGTCATTAGATTGGTTCCACTGGTCGGCGCAACATTGAGGGCCGAAGGGCCTGTACTGCGCTGTAATGTTCTATGTTCTGAAGTGTATGTTCCGGCCTGCCTGGATGTACATCTGTGACCTGCCACACACACCTGTGCACAGTCATAAAATCATAGAAGTTTACAGCATGGAAACAGGCCCTTCAGCCTAACTTGTCCATGCTGTCCTTTTTTTGAAACCCATAAGCTAATCCCAATTGCCCGCATTTGGCCCATGTCCCTCTATACCCATCGTACCCATGTAACTGTCTAAATGCTTTTTAAAAGACAAAACTGTACCGCCTCTACTACTACGTGACATAGATAGGATGCAAGTCTGGGCGGAGAAGTGGCAGATGGACTTCAACGTGGATAAATGTGTAGTGGTCCGTTTTGGCAGGACCAACGGGATGCAGGAGTACAATATCAAGGGTAGGAGTCTTAGCAGTGTTGAGGAGCAGAAGGATCTTGGGGTCCGGGTCCATAGGACTCTTAAATCGGCCTCGCAGGTGGAGGATGTGGTCAAGAAGGCGTATGGTGTACTGGCCTTCATTAATCGAGGGATTGAGTTTAGGAGTCGGGAGGTAATGCTGCAACTTTATAAGATCCTTGTCAGACCCCACTTGGAGTACTGTGCGCAGTTCTGGTCGCCTCATTACAGGAAGGATGTGGAAGCTATTGAGAGGGTGCAGAGGAGATTTACAAGGATGTTGCCTGGATTGGGAGGAATGCCTTATGAAGATAGTTGAGGGAGCTGGGACTCTTCTCCCTGGAGAGACAAAGGTTGAGAGGCGACCTGATAGAGGTTTATAAAATGTTGAGAGGAATAGATAGGGTGGATTCTCGGAGGCTATTTCCCAGGGCTGAAATGGTCACTACGAGAGGACACAGGTTTAAGGTGCTGGGAAGCAAGTACAGAGGAGATGTTAGGGGTAAGTTTTTCACTCAGAGGGTGGTGAGTGAGTGGAATCGGCTGCCTTCGGTGGTGGTAGAGGCGAACTCGCTGGGGTCTTTTAAAAGACTTCTGGATGAGTATATGGGATCTAATGGCATTGCGAGTTACAGATAGTTCTATGGCTTGGTAGGTATAGATGTGATCGGCGCAACTTGTGGGTCGAAGGGCCTGTTTGTGCTGTAGTGTTCTATATTCTATGTACTACCTCTGGCAGCTCGTTCCAGACACTCACCACCCTCTGTGTGAAAAAATTGCCCCTCTGGACACTTTTGTATCTCTCCCCTCTCACCTTAAACCTACGCCCTCTAGTTTTAGACTCCCCTGCCTTTGGGAAAAGATATTGACTATCTAGCTGATCTGTGCCCCTCATTATTTTGTAAGCCTCTATAACATCACCCCTCAGCCTCCTACGCTCCAGAGAAAAAAGTTCCAGTCTATCCAGCCTCTCCTTATAACTCAAACTGAGCTTGGGATTTGCCAAATGTCCCACTGTGCACCTGGAACGATCCAGTGGCATAGAGGTTCAGAGCTGTCACCTTCACTTCCACTGGGAGTGGGTATCCCACTCCCCACCCTCCATGCACCAGGTCTGTGAGGACTTGACACAGGTGCAGCACCCTCGCCTTGCACAGACGGAGCCAATGCCAGCAAATGGCCTCAGACAAATGGCCTCAAAGGACCTTCCTGTCCTGCACAGTGTCTGTCTCCGCATCCTCCCTCCCCCAACCCCCTGTGCACCACTTCCTGGACCAGCAGCCTCCTGCCCTCCTTCTGCAGCTTCTGACATTGGCTGCTCTGGCATTGTCCGTGTGATTCCCTCCTGAGCCGCCACTGCCTCCTCAGCTCCAGACTCATCAGTCCAGAGTCCATCTGCACAGTGGGGTCACAGAGAGAGAGAGATAATCTCTATCCCAGCAATCTCCCCTGTCCCTCATTGGGACCAGTGTTCTCACTTGTGGAAGCTGGCAGCACAACGCAACCTGTGGTGCCAAGCGTCACCTGATTAGGTTCCCTGCCATTGGCACTGTGAATACAGCTGGCAGGGAGAGATGTTGGAGATGTGATTGTTCTGGAGGTTTAATAAGGTTTATAATTGTCAAACCGTTAAGTTATTTCAACCTCCTGTCCTTTAATTAAAGCTCATGGTATTGGGGGTAATGTATTGAGGTGGATAGAGAACTGGTTGACAGACAGGAAAAAGGGAGTCTGAATAAACGGGTCCTTTTCAGATTGACTAGTGGGGTACCACAGGGTTCAGTGCTGGGATCCCAGCTATTCACAATATACATTAATGATTTGGACAAAGAAATTGATGCAATATCTCCAAAGATACAGATGACAGTATAACTCAGTGGCAGTGTGTACTTTCAGGAGGATGCTAAGAGGCTGCAGGGTGACTTGGACAGGCTGGTTGAATGGGCAAATACTTGGCAAATGCAATATAGAACATAGAACATTACAGCGCAGAACAGGCCCTTCGGCCCACGATGTTGCGCCGACCAATTAAAAAGCAATGACCTTCTAACCTAAACCAATCCCTTTCCATCCATAAACCTATCCATGGATCTCTTAAACGCCCCCAAACTAGGCGCATTTACAACTGCAGCAGGCAGGGCATTCCAATCCCTCACCACCCTCTGGGTAAAGAACCTACCTCTGACATCCGTCCTATAACTACCATGCATATAACGCATATCATTTATTCACATATAATGTGAATAAATGTGAGGTTATCCACTTTAGTGGCAAAAAACAGGAAGGAAGATTATTATCTGAATGGTAGTTTAGAAAAAGGGGAAGTGTAATATGACCTCATAGAGTCATAGAGGCTTACAGTACGGAAGCAGGTCCTTTGGCCCAACTTCACCATGACACCTTTTTTTTTAAAGCCCCTAAGCTAATCCCAATTGCCTGTATTTGGCCCATAATCCCTCTATACCCATCATACCCATGTAACTACCTAAATGCTTTTTAAAAGAAAAAAATGTACCCGCCTCTACTATTACCAATATCTTGTACAACTTCAACAAGATGTTCCAACTCCTATATTTAACGTTCTGACGGATGAAACCAAGCATGCTGAATGCCTTTTCACCATTCTGTCCACCTTCAAGGAGCTATGAACATGTACCCCGAGATCTCTTTGTTCTGTAATTCTCCCCAGTGCCCTACCATTAACTGAGTAAGTCCTGCCCTGATTCAATCTACCAAAATGCATCACCTTGTTTTTGTCTAAATTAAACCCCATCTACCATTCGTCAGTCTACTGGCCCAAATGATCAAGATCCCATTGCAATTGGAGATAACTTTCTTCACTGTCCACTATGCCACCAATCTTAGTGTCATCTGCAAACTTACTAACCATGCCTCCTATATTCTCATCCAAATCATTAATATAAATAACAAATAACAGTGGACCCAGCACTGATCCCTGAGGCACATCATTGGTCACAGGCCTCCAGTTTGAAAACTGCGAGGCTGATTTAAGAGTCCTATGGACCCAGACCCCAAGATCCTTCTGCTCCTCAACACTGCTAAGACTCCTACCCTTGATATTGTACTCCCTCATCCCATTGGTCCTGCCAAAATGGACCACAACACACTTATCTGTGTTGAAGTCCATCTGCTACTTCTCCACCCAGTCTTGCATCCTATCTATGCAACTTCTGACATCCCTCCACACTATCCACAACACCACCAACCTTCGTATCATCGGCGAACTTACTAACCCATCCTTCCACTTCCTCACCCAGGTCATTTATGAAAATGACAAACAACAAGGGTCCTAGGACAAATCCCTGGGGGCACCCCACTGGTGACCGACCTCCATGCAGAGAAAGATCCATCCACAACCACTTTCTGCCTTCTGCAGGCAAGCCAGTTCTGGATCCACAAGGGCAAAGCCCCTTGGATCCCATGCCCTCTCACCTTCTCAAGAAGTCTTGCATGGGGGACCTTATCAAACGCCTTGCTGAAGTCCATGTAAACCACATCCACCGCTCTTCCTTCGTCAATGTGTTCAGTCACATTTTCAAAGAACTCAACTAGGCTCATAACGCACGGCCTGCCCTTGACAAAGCCGTGTTATTTCTGATCATACTAAACTTCTCTAAATGTTCATAAATCCTGTCCCTCAGTATCCTCTCCATCAACTTACCAACCACTGAGGTTAGACTCACCGGTCGGTAATTTCCCGGGCTATCCCAGTTCCCTTTCTTGAAAATAGGAACCACATCCGCAATCCTCCAATCCTCCGGAACCTCTCCCGTCTCCATCGACGACGCAAAGATCATCGCCAGAGGCTCTGCAATCACTTCCCTCACCTCCCACAGTAACCTGGGGTACATCCCATCCGGTCCCGGCGACTTGTCTATCTTGATAGAATTTAAAAGTTCCAACACATCCTCTTTCTTAACGTCCACATACTCAATCTTTTCAGTCCGCCACAAACCTGCAGTACAACCTCCCAGATCACTTTCCACCATGAATACCGAGGCAAAGTACTCATTAAGCACCCCTGCCATTTCTTCCGGTTCCACACAGACTTTTCTCCCTTCACCTTTTATAGGTCCTATCCCTTCACATGACACCAAGATTGGTGGAAAGGCAAATTGTGCAGAGGGTGGTGAGAGTCTACAGAAGGATCCAGATAGGCTGGGCGAATGGGCCAGGAAATGGCAGATGGAATTTAATGTTGGCAAGTGCGAGGTGGTCCACTTTGGTAGGAATAATGGTAGGAAGGATTATTACTTACGTGGAGAAAAACTGCAGCAGGCGACGGTGCAGAGGGACCTCGGGGTCCTTGTGCATGAGTCGCAAAAACCCAGACTGCAGGTGCAGCAGGTGGTCAGGAAGGCGAATGGGATGCTGGCCTTCATAGTGAGGGGGATTGAATATAAAAGTAGGGAGGTCCTGCTGCGGCTGTATAGGGCATTGGTGAGGCTGCAGCTGGAGTACTGTGTGCAGTTTTGGGCGCTGTACTTACACAAGGATATTTTGGCCTTGGAGGGAGTGCAGAGGAGGTTTACTAGGCTGATGCCGGAGTTGAGGGGGTTGAGCTATGAGGAGAGGCTGAATAAATTAGGCTTGTACTCGTTAGAGTTTAGAAGAATGAGGGGAGATCTCATTGAGACGTATAAGATGATGAATGGGATGGATAGGATAGAGGTGGAGAGACTCTTCCCGCTCAGAAAGGATAGTAGGACTAGAGGGCATAGCCTCAAGATAAAGGGGGGGCGGTTTAGAACGGAGTTGAGGAGGAACTTCTTCACTCAAAGGGTGGTGAATCTCTGGAATTCTCTGCCCGTTGAAGTGGTGGAGGCTACCTCGCTAAATATTTTTAAGACTCGGGTTGATGGGTTTTTGATAAGAGAGGGGATTAAGGGTTATGGGGAGAGGGCGGGAATGTGGAACTGAGCCAAGACAGATCAGCCATGATCTTTTTGAATGGCGGGGCAGGCTCGAAGGGCTAGTTGGCCTACTCCTGCTCCTATTTCTTATGTTCTTTTACTCTTCACTTATTTGTAGAACACCTTGGGATTCTCCTTAATCTTACCTGCCAAGGCCTTCTCATGTCCCCTTCTGGCTCTCCTAATTTCCTTTTTAAGCTCCTTTCTACAAGCCTTATACTCCTCTAGATCCTTAACATCTCCTAGCTCTCTGAACCTTTTGTATACCTTCCTTTTCTTCCTGACTAGGTTCATCACAACCTTCGTGCACCACGGTTCCCGCGACCTACCAAAACCTCCTTGTCTCATCGGAACGTTATCGTGCAGAGCTCCAGTCAAACATTCCTTGAAAATCCGCCACCTTCCTTCAGTACTTTTCCCCAAGAACACCTCCTTCCAGTTTACTCGTCCAATTATCTGCCTGATGTCTTCATATTTCCCCTTACTCCAGACAAACACCTTCCTAGCCTGCCTGATCTTATCTCTTTCCAATGCTATTGTGAAGGAGATAGAATTATGATCTCCATCCCCGAGATGCTCTCCCACCGAGAGATCCGACACCTGTCCTGGTTCATTAGCCAGCACCAGGTCAAGTACAGCCTCTCCTCTCGTAGGCTTATCCACGTGTTGTGTCAGGATTCTCGGAGGCTATTTCCCAGGGCTGAAATGGTCGCTACGAGAGGACACAGGTTTAAGGTGCTGGGAAGCAAGTACAGAGGAGATATCAGGGGTAAGTTTTTCACTCAGAGGGTGGTGACAGAGTGGAATCGGCTGCCGTTGGTGGTGGTAGAGGTGAACTCGCTGGGGTCTTTTAAGAGACATTTGGATGAGTACATGGGACTTAATGGGATTGAGAGTTATAGAAAGGCCTGGTCGGTATGGATGTGATCAGCACAACTTGTGGGCCGTAGGGTCTGTTTGTGCTGTAGTGTTCTATGTTCTACAACCATCTGGCTTTTGTGAAGAAGCCAATTTTGTATCCATTTAGATACCTCGCCCTGGATTCCATGAGATTTAACCTTACGCAACAACCTACCATGCGGTACCTTGTCAAAGGCCTTGCTAAGTCCACGTAGACAACATCAACTGCACTGCCCTCATCTTCCTCCTTGTTACCCCTTCAAAAAACTTGGTGACATGGTAGAAAAATCACTGAAGGTTGGCATGCAGGTACAGCAGATGGTGAGGAAAGCTAATGGCATGCTGGCCTTCATAGCAAGAGGATTTGAGTACAGGAGCAGGGTGTCTTGCTGCAGTTATACAGGGCCTTAGTGAGGCCACACCTTGAGTATTGTGTGCAGTTATGGTCTCCTAGTCTGAGGAAGGACATTCTTGCAATTGAGGGGGTCTAGTGAAGGTTCACCAGAATTCTGGAATGGCAGAACTGACATCTGAAGAGAAACTGCATTGATTGAGCTTGTACTCACTGGAATTTAGAGTAATGAGAGGGGATCTCATACAGATATATAAAATCCTGATGGGACTGTCAGTTAAGACTCACATTCCAACCATTGGCAAGATTAGGGCCAGTTACAGACAGTAGAGGGAAGTTGTGTGTGGAACCGGAGGAGATTGGAGAGGCGTTGAACCAATATTTCTCTTCGGTGTTCACGCAAGGGGACATGAATGTAGCTGAGGAGGACACTGGGGTGCAGGGGTGTAAAATAGATAGTATTGCAGTTGATCCGGGGATGTGCTGGATATTTTAGAGGGTTTGAAAATAGATAAGTCCCCTGGTCCGGATGGGATTTACCCTAGGATTCTCTGGGAGGCAAGAGAAGTGATTGCGGAGCCTCTGGCTCTGATCTTCAGGTCGTCGTTGGTCTCTGGTATAGTACCGGAAGATTGGAGGACAGCAAATGTTGTCCCATTGTTTAAGAAGGGGAGAAGAGACTTCCCTGGGAATTATAGACCGGTGAGTCTTACTTCTGTGGTGGGTAAGGTTTTGGAAAGGATTATTAGAGACAGGATTTATAGTTATTTGGAGAGTAATGAATTGATTAGAGACAGTCAGCATGGTTTTGTAGCGGGTAGGTCGTGCCTTACTAACCTTATCGAGTTCTTTGAGAAAGTGACCAAAGAGGTGGATAGGGGTAAGGCAGTTGACGTGGTGTATATGGATTTTAGTAAGGCGTTTGATAAGGTTCACCATGGTAGGCTTCTGCAGAAAATGCAGATGTATGGGATTGGGGGTGATCTAGGTAATTGGATCAGGAATTGGCTAGCAGATAGGAGACAGAGGGTGGTGGTTGATGGTAAATATTCGTCATGGAGTTCGGTTACGAGTGGTGTGCCTCAGGGATCTGTTTTGGGGCCACTGCTGTTTGTAATTTTTATTAATGATCTGGATGAAGGTATAGTTGGGTGGATTAGTAAGTTTGCTGATGACACCAAAGTCGGAGGTGTGGTAGATTGTGAGGAAGGGTGTCATAGTTTGCAGGGTGACTTAGAAAGGTTGCAGAGCTGGGCCGCAAGGTGGCGGATGGAGTTTAATGTGGAGAAGTGTGAGGTAATTCATTTCGGTAGGAATAACAGATGTGTTGAGTATAGGGCTAACGGGAGGACTTTGAATAGTGTGGAGGAGCAGAGGGATCTAGGTGTATGTGTACATAGATCCCTGAAAGTTGGGAATCAAGTAGATAAGGTTGTTAAGAAGGCATACGGTGTCTTGGCGTTTATTGGTAGGGGGATTGAATTTAGGAGTCGCAGCGTCATGATGCAACTGTACACAACTCTGGTGCGGCCGCACTTGGAGTACTGTGTGCAGTTCTGGTCCCCACATTATAGGAAGGATGTGGAGGCTTTGGAGAGGGTGCAGAGGAGGTTTACCAGGATGTTGCCTGGTATGGAGGGGAGATCCTATGAGGAGAGACTGAGAGATTTGGGGTTGTTTTCGCTGGAAAGAAGGCGGCTAAGAGGGGACCTTATTGAAACATATAAGATGATTAGAGGTTTGGACAGGGTAGATAGTGATAGCCTTTTTCCTAGGATGGAGAAAGCTAGCACGAGGGGGCACGACTTTAAATTAAGGGGGGGTAGTTATAGGACTGATGTCAGGGGTAGGTTCTTTACCCAGAGGGTGGTGAGGGACTGGAATGCCCTGCCAGCTGCAGTTGTAAATGCGCCTAGTTTGGGGGCGTTTAAGAGATCTGTGGACAGGTTTATGGATGAAATGGGATTGGTTTAGATTAGTGGGTTAGTGTTGTTTTTTTTTAAAAGCTGGTCGGCGCAACATCGTGGGCCGAAGGGCCTGTTCTGCGCTGTAATGTTCTATGTTCTACGTTCATTAGCTTGTAATAAAGTCTGTGTCTATATATGAACTGCTTGTGAACCCAACTCTCCACTCACCTGATGAAGGGACAGCACTCTGAAAGCTTGTGCTACCAAATAAACCTGTTGGACTTTAACCTGATGTTGTGAGACTGCTTACTGATGGGACTGGACAGACTAAATATGGGAAGAATATTTCCAATATTGGGGAAGTCCAGAACTAGGGGGTCACAGTCTAAGAATAAGGGGTAAGCCATTCAGGACTGAGATGAGAAAGGACTTCTCCACTCAATGTTGTGAACCTGTGGAATTCTTTCCCACAGAAAGATGTTGGGGCCAGTTCATTGTGCCGTAACTTTTCTCTGGTTCTAATGTGGAAAGTCGCCCTTGTCCAAAAATGTGCGGGTTAGGTTGATTGGCCATACTAAGAAATTGCCCCTTAGTGTCCAGGGATGCGTAGGTTAGAGGGATTAGTGGGTAAAACGTGTGGGGCTGTGGCAGTAGGGCCGGGGTAGGGATTGTGTTCGGTGCAGACTCGATGGGCCGAAAGGCCTCTTTCTGCACTGTAGGGTTCTATGATTCTGATTGTATATCCTATACATGAAAGAAAGGACAAATCCAACTTGGTCAATTACCGCCCAACAGTCTCCTCTCGATCATCAGTAAAGTGATGGAAGGTGTTATCGACAGCGCTATCAAACAGCACCTGCTCAGCAATAACCTGCTCAGTGACGCCCAGTTTGGGTTTCACCAGGGGGTCACTCAGCTCCTGACCTCATTACAGTCTTGGTTCAAACATGGACAAAAGAACTCCAGAATGACAGCCCTTTACATCATTTGACCTGGATTTGACCAAGTGTGGCATCAAGGAGCCTTGGCAAAACTGGAATCAATGGGTTTCAGGGGGAAATCCCTCTGCTGCTTAGAGTCACACATAGCACAAGGCGAGGTGGCTGTGGTGGTTGGAGGTCATCTCAGCTCCAAGGGTGGCATGGTGGCACAGTGGGCAGCACTGCTGCCTCACAGTGTCAGTGACCTAGCTCAATTCCGGCTTTGGGTCATTGTCTGTGTGGAATTTGCATGTTCGCCCCGTGTCTGCATGGGTTTCCTCCGAATGTTTGGGTTTCCTCTCACAGTCTAAAGATGTGCGAGTTAGGTGGATTGGCCATGCTAAATTCCCTCTCAGTATCTCAAGATGGATGAGCCATAGGGTTACAGGGATAGGGTGGGGAAGAGGGCCTGGATGAGATACTTTGTCAGAGTTTGTGTAGACATGACGGGCCGAATAGTCTATTCTGTGACCTATAACATCTCTGCACGAGTTCCTCAGGGTAGTGTCCTAGGTCCAACAATCTTCAGCTGCTTCATTAATAAACTTCCTTCCATCATAAGGTCAGAATTGGAGATGTTTGCTGATGACGGCACTTATGGCTTAGGCTGACTTCATAAAACACCTTGGAGTTTCTGACCTGGATTATAACACTTGACTTTAAATGTTCCACATTTGGTATTGGTTCATCATAAAATCTACACTTTTTACCAACCTTTTGGTCATTACCCTCACATCTCCTTATTTGTCTCAGTGTCAGAGTGTCTTCGAGAAAGCTCATGTGAAGTGCTTTGGGATCTTGTATTCTGAAGCTATTGAGAGGGTGTAGGGGAGATTTACAAGGATGTTGCCTGGATTGGGAGGCATGCCTTATGAAGATAGATTGAGGGAGATTGGTCTCTTCTCCCTGGAGAGACGAAGGTTGAGAGGCGATCTGATAGAGGTTTATAAGATGTTAAGAGGAATAGATAGGGTGGATTCTCGGAGGCTATTTCCCAGGGCTGAAATGGTCGCTACGAGAGGACACAGGTTTAAGGTGCTGGGAAGCAAGTACAGAGGAGATGTGAGGGTTAAGTTTCTCACTCAGAGGGTGGTGAGTGAGTGGAATCGGCTGCCGTCAGTGGTGGTAGAGGTGAACTCGCTGGGGTCTTTTAAAAGACTTTTGGATGAGTACATGGGATTTAATGGGATTGGGAGTTACATATAGTTCTATGGCTTGGTAGGTATGGATATGATCGGTGCAACTTGTGGGCTGAAGGGCCTGTTTGTGCTGTAGTGTTCTATGTTATGAGCGATAAAAACTATAACATCTTGTCATTATTTTTGAACAAACTTTACCCATTCCAACTCTTGACCCTTGATCTTTTCCCTTTAGCCTATCCTGGACCTCTGTCCCCACCTATTATGGTGGATGATTGGTCAGATGCTGCTCTGAGATGGGCTGCTGGTCTCTGATTGGAGTGTTAGCCGATTGGAGTGTTAGACCGTTAGCCTAGACCATTGCTGTGTGTTGGGTGTTTGCTGCTGCCTATCATCACTCACCGGGTAGATGTTGTCATTGACGATACATTCGCAGTAGGCTGCAGTAACACATTGTCCTGAGCTGTTCCTGTATCTGCCGGCCTCACACACACATCCCTGTCCAGAAGTGCAGTTCAGTCCCATCACTGAGTAAACATCTTGGCACGATCTTTCACATCTGAAGGAGTCGGCTGTCTCTCCACTCCAAATCTCACCCTCACGACATTCTAAGGTTTATATATTTCATGTTAATACATACATTCCCAACCACCAATCCCATAGCAACCCAGTGATACAGGTTAACTGCCAAACTTTAGGCCAAAATGCAAAAACTAAATTCAGGCAATTTCAGAAAAACATTGAGAGTGGGAATAAAGAGAGGTCAAAGATCAAGAATTGGAAAGTAGCTTATTTCAAAGCAGAGATACAGAGAGCACGGTAAGAACGGACCATCTTCTGGTGGGTTTGGGTGCTCATGTGAGTGAGGGTTATTGTGAGTGGAGGGGCAGGACTTACTGAGATGTGTTTGGGGATTATTAAGAGTGTTGGGTGAGGGTCATAACATAAGAACATAAGAAATAGGAGCAGGAGTAGGCCATCTAGCCCCTCGAGCCTGCCCCGCCATTCATTAAGATCATGGCTGATCTGTCGTGGCTCAGTTCCACATTCCCGCCCTCTCCCCATAACCCTTAATCCCCTCGCTTATCAAAAACCCATCAACCCGCGTCTTAAATATATTTAGCGAGGCAGCCTCCACCACTTCAACGGGCAGAGAATTCCAGAGATTCACCACCCTTTGAGTGAAGAAGTTCCTCCTCAACTCCGTTCTAAACTGCACACCCTTTATCTTGAGGCTGTGCCCCCTAGTCCTACTGTCCTTTCTGAGCGGGAAGAGTCTCTCCACCTCTATCCTATCCATCCCATTCATCATCTTATACGTCTCAATGAGATCTCCCCTCATTCTTCTAAACTCTAACGAGTACAAGCCTAGTTTATTCAGCCTCTCGTCATAGCTCAACCCCCTCAACTCCAGTATCAGCCTAGTAAACCTCCTCTGCACTCCCTCCAAGGCTAAAATATCCTTGCATAAGTGCGGCGACCAAAACTGCACACAGTACTCCAGCTGCGGCCTCACCAATGCCCTATACAGCTGCAGCAAGACCTCCCTACTTTTATATTCAATCCCCCTCGCTATGAAGGCCAGCATCCCATTTGCCTTCCTGACCACCTGCTGCACCTGCAGGCTGGGTTTTTGCGACTCATGCACAAGGACCCCAAGGTCCCTCTGCACCATCGTCTGCTGCAGTTTTTCACCACGTAAGTAATAATCCTTCCTACCATTATTCCTACCAAAGTGGACCACCTCGCACTTGCCAACATTAAATTCCATTTGCCAGTTCCTGGCCCATTCGCCCAGCCTACCTAGATCCTTCTGCAGACTCTCCACACCCTCCGCGCAATTTGCCGTTCCACCAATCTTGGTGTCATCAGCAAATTTCGACACCATACACTCGGTTTCCTCCTCCAGATCATCTATATAAATGGTAAAAAGCTGAGGCCCCAGCACCGACCCCTGGGGCACTCCACTAGTCACCATCCGCCAATCCGAATAGCACCCATTAACCCCCACTCTCTGCCTCCTATTTGACAACCAATCCCCTATCCACGCTAACACCCTACCCCCAACTCCATGCCCCCGACCTTCTGTAATAACCTCTTGTGAGGTACCTTGTCATACGCCTTCTGAAAATCAAGAAAGACCACATCCACCAGCTCTCCTCTATCCACCGCCCTAGACACATCCTCATAGAACTCCAATATTTCCTCCTTGATGACGGATTCTAACATTTTACCTACAACAGAGTGACATGAGTGTGACATGAATAGCAGTCACTGATAGTTGGAGTGGGAGCCATAGTGTGAAGGGTGAGAGCTACTGAATGGGGAGTTAGGGTTATTGATAGCGGGGATGGGGGTTGCTGAATGTGGGAGGGGCCTTGTATTCCTCTGTAGCTTTGATATGAATTATTCTTACCTTCGCAGTTTGATTCTGAGCATTGGAAAACTCCTCTCTGACAGACACTGCAAAAAAAAACCCCTCAAACAGTAAAACTCATCAGAATTGTGAGATATTGGATATTTTTTAAGACTATACCATAAAGTCACAGTCATCGAGTCACAGCAGAAAAGGCCATTCAGCCCATTGAGCCTGCACCGACAATAACTACCACGAAAGTCACATTAATCCCATTTTCCTGCACTGTCCTATATCCCTGAGTGTTAGGATATTTCAAGGGCTGATCCAAATGTTTTCTAAAGATTGTAAGGTTTCCGGCCTCCACTACCTCCCCAAGCAATACATTCCAGATTCCCACCACCCTGAGTGAATTTTATTTTTCTCAAATCCCCTCTGAATTAGTCAGAGGAGATTTACCAGGATGTTGCCTGGTATGGTGGAAGGTCTTATGAGGAGAGGCTGAGGGACTTGAGGCTGTTTTCATTAGAGAGAAGATGGTTAAGAGGTGACGTAGAACACAAGAACATAAGTAATAGGAGCAGGAGTAGGCCATCTAGCCCTTCGAGCCTGCCCCGCCATTCAATAAGATCATGGCTGATCTGAAGTGGATCAGTTCCACTTTCCCGCTTTCTCCCCATAACCTTTAATTCACTTGACTATCAGAAACCTATCTACCCATGACTTAAACATATTCAACAAGGTAGCCTCCACCACTTCAGTGGGCAGAGAATTCCAGAGATTCACCACCCTTTGAGTGAAGAAGTTCCTCCTCAACTCTGTTCTAAACTTCCCCCCACCCCTCCCTTATTTTGAGGCTGTGCCCTCTAGTTCTGATTTCCTTTCTGAATGGAAAGAATCTCTCAACCTCTACCCTATCTAGCCCCTTCATCTACCCTGTCTAGCACCTATCTAGCCCCTATCTACCCTGTCAGAGGTAGGTTCTTTACTCAGAGGGTAGTAAGGGCGTGGAATGCCCTGCCTGCAGCAGTAGTGGACTTACCAACTTTAAGGGCATTTAAATGGCCATTGGATAAATATATGGATGATGTTGGAATAGTGTAGGTTAGATGGGCTTTAAATTGAATTCACAGGTCGGCACAACATCAAGGGCCGAAGGGCCTGTACTGTGCGGTAATGTTCTATGTTCTACGTCACCTCCTCAAAATTCTCCCTTTAGAAACTCATGCTGGCTCTCCCTATTCAATCCACATTTTTCAATCTGACTAATTCTGCCCAAAATAATTGTTTCTAGAACCTTCCCACCGTATTATTAATTTGACATCAGTAGTTCATCTTTCATAGAACATGGAACATAGAACACTACAGCACAAACAGGCCCTTCGGCCCACAAGTTGCACCGATCATATCTATACCTACCAAGCCACAGAACTATCTGTAACTTGCAATGCCATTAAATCCCATGTACTCATCCAGAAGTCTTTTAAAAGACCCCAGCGAGTTCACCTCTACCACCACCGAAGGCAGCCGATTCCACTCACTCACCACCCTCTGAGTGAAAAACTTACCACAACATCTCCTCTGTGCCTACTCCCCAGCACCTTAAACCTGTGTCCTCTCGTAGCGACCATTTCAGCCCTGGGAAATAGCCTCCGAGAATCCACCCTATCTATTCCTCTCAACATTTTATAAACTTCTATCAGGTCGCCTCTCAACCTTTGTCTCTCCAGGGAGAAGAGACCAATCTCCCTCAACCTATCTTCATAAGGCATGCCTCCCAATCCAGGCAACATCCTTGTAAATCTCCTCTGCACCCTCTCAATAGCTTCCACATCCTTCCTGTAGTGAGGCGACCAGAACTGCGCACAGTACGCCAAGTGAGCTCTGACAAGGGTCTTATAAAGTTGCAGCATTATCTCCCGACTCCTAAACTCAGTCCCTTGATTAATGAAGGCCAGTACACCATACGCCTTCTTGACCACATCCTCCACCTGCGAGGCCGATTTAAGAGTCCTATGGACTCGGACCCCAAGATCCTTCTGCTCTTCAATGCAGCTGAGACTCCTACCCTTGATATTGTACTCCTGCATCCCGTTGGTCCTGCCAAAACGGACCACTACACATTTATCTGTGTTGACGTCCATCTACCACTTCTCCGCCCAGTTTTGCATCCTATCTGTGTCCCGCTGCAACTTCTGACATCCCTCCAGACTATCCACAACACCACCAACCTTCGTATCGTCGGCGAACTTACGAACCCATCCCTCCACTTCCTCATCCAGGTCATTTATGAAAATGACAAACAGCAAGGGTCCTAGAACAGATCCCTGGGGCACTCCACTGGTGACTGACCTCCATGCAGAAAAAGACCCATCCACAACCACTCTCTGCCTTCTGCAGGCAAGCCAGTTCTGGATCCACAAGGCCAAAGCCCCTTGGATCCCATGTCCTCTCACCTTCTCAAGAAGTCTTGCATGGGGGACCTTATCAAACGCCTTGCTGAAGTCCATGTAAACCACGTCCACCGCTCTTCCTTCGTCAATGTGTTCAGTCACATTTTCAAAGAACTCAACTAGGCTCGTAAGGCACGACCTGCCCTTGACAAAGCCGTGCTGGCTATTCCTGATCATTCTAAACTTCTCTAAATACTCATAAATCTTGTCCCTCAGAATCCTCTCCATCAACTTACCAACCACTGAGGTCAGACTCACCGGTCGGTAATTTCCCGGGCTATCCCAGTTCCCTTTCTTGAAAATAGGAACCACATCCGCAAACCTCCAATCCTCCGGAACCTCTCCCGTCTCCATCGACGACGCAAAGATCATCACCAGGGGCTCTGCAATCACCTCCCACAGTTACCTGGGGTACATCCCATCCGGTCCCGGCGACTTATCTATCTTGATAGAATTTAAAAGTTCTAACACATCCTCTTTCTTAATATCCACATACTCAATCTTTTCAGTCTGCCGCAAACCTGTAGTACAACCTCCCAGATCACTTTCCACCGTGAATACCGAGGCAAAGTACTCATTAAGCACCTCTGCCATTTCTTCCGGTTCCACACAGACTTTTCCCCCTTCACCTTTTATAGGTCCTATCCCTTCTTTTCTCATCCTTTTACTCTTCACATATTTGTAGAACACCTTGGGATTCTCCTTAATCTTACCCGCCAAGGCCTCCTCATGATCCCTTCTCTGGTGATTTTAAACAGTATTGTGAGTGACTGTTGTTTCTGTTTTTCATTGATCTAGCACCTGACACAATGTGGATGATCTCACTGAATGAACTAGTTTGTCAGCATCCATGCTCATATTTTGGAGCTTTTCCAGTTACTATTCCAGAGCCAATCAGCCTGGCCAAACTCACCACGTGTTACAGCGGTGATGGATTGTTGTTCCAGCTGCATAATCCCTCTCCCGATCCTCACTGGAAATGTTAGTGATCCATGGGATTGATGAATTCAGTAAGGAACACCGACATTCCTCAGGCAACACGCACATCTCATCCTGCAGAACCTGGTCAACAATAATGACAATAATAATGCACTGTGAGATGACAGTATCTGATAACTCACACAGGGGAACTGAAGGTCCACTAATCCTGCAGGGCAAGTTGACAGGGTGGTTTAAAAAGAAATCAGCTGTTTTCGTTTATAAATAGCAGAACCAAGCGAAGCAAAGAGATCATGGTAGAACTTTGTAAATGACTGGTTAGGCCATGGCTGAAATATTCATTTGTGGGATGTGGGTAAGGAATGTGCCACATGAATTGCCCATGTTTAAAAGGAGGGAGTGAACCAATCTACTTCCTACCCTTCAGGAAGATTGTGTGAGGCCTTATCAAAAGTCTTGATGAAGTCCAAGTATCAAATCCAATCCCCTCATCGACACACCTGATCACCTCTTTGAAAAATATGGTCTGCTATGACTTTCCCTGAACAAATCCATGCTGATATGTTTTTGATTAATTCCTGCCTCTCCAAATGCAGAATAATTATGTTTCCCAGAATTGCTTCCAGTAGTTTCCCCACCACTCAGGTTAGACTGACTGGCCTGGTTTATCCTTTCCTTCCTTCTTGAATAATAGTCCCACATTGACTGTCCTGCAGTTCTCCAGCCTGTGGCCAAAGAGGAATTGAAAATTATTGCCAATGCCCCTGCTATTTCCTCCCTTGCTTCACTTAACAGCCTGGGATATAGAAGCGGATACAATTTTGTCCTTTAAAAAGCATTTATACAGTTACATGGGCAAGATGGGTATAGAGGGATATGGGCCAAACACGGGCAATTGGGACTAGCTTAGAGGTTAAAAAAAGGGGTGGCATGGATAAGTTGGGGTGAAGGGCCTATTTCCATGCTGTAAACCTCTATAACACTGTGACTCTATCTCTTCCGGGGCTGGAGGGACCTGTACAAGAAGTACAGATTGCATCTAAACTGGAAGGACATAAATACTGAAAGTATTCAGGAGGAATTCCTCATTCAATATGTGGATGGCCCGACTAGAGAAGGGGCAAAACTTGTCCTAGAAGATTGGGAAAGCTTTAAAAAAAACAAAGAACTACGAAGAAAGCGATAAAGAAAGGAAAGATAGATTATGAAGCTAAACTAGCTCAAAATATAAAAAAGATAGTAAAAGTTTTTACAAATATATAAAAAGGAAGAGAGTGGCTAGAGCGAATGTTGGAAGATGTAACGAGTGCGGTTGACAGAGGGGAACCGGTGGATGTGGTGTTTTTAGATTTCCAGAAGGCGTTCGATAAGGTGCCTCACAAAAGGTTGCTACAGAAGGTTAGGGTGCATGGAGTTGGGGGTAAAGTGTTAGCTGGATTGGGGATTGTCTATCTAACAGGAAGCAGAGAGTTGGAATAAATAGGGGCTTTTCTGATTGGCGGTTGGTGACTAGTGGCGTGCCGCAGGGATCGGTGCTGGGGCCTCAACTGTTTACCATATACATAGACGATCTGGAGGAGGGGGCTGAGTGTAGGGTAACAAAATTTGCTGATGACACGAAGATGACTGGAAAAGCGAATTGCGTGGGGGACGTGGAAAGTCTGCAGAGAGATTTGGATAGGCTGAGTGAGTGGGCAAGGACCTGGCAAATGGAGTATAACATTGGCAAGTGTGAGGTTATCCACTTTGGAAGAAATAATAGTAACATTAAATATTATTTAAATGGTGAAAAATTACAACATGCTACAGTGCAGAGGGACCTGGGGGGGTCCTTGTGCACGAATCGCAAAAACCCCATCTGCAGGTGCAGCAGGTGATCAAGGCGGCGAATGGGATGCTGGCCTTTATAGCGAGGGGGATAGAATATAAAAGCAGGGGGGACTTGCTGCAACTGTACAAGGCACTGGTGAGGCCGCAACTAAAGTACTGTGTCCGATTTTAGTCCCCTTATTTGCGAAAGGATATATTGGCCTTGGAGGGAGTACAGAGAAGGTTCACCAGGCTGATACCAGAGATGAAGGGGTTAGCTTGTGAGGAGAGATTGTGTAGATTGGGCCTGTACTCTTTAGAGTTTAGAAGGCTGAGAGGGGAATCTTACACAGACATATAAGATAATGAAGGGGCTAGATAGGGTAGTAGAGGTAGAGAGTTACTTTCCACTTAGAAAGGAACTAGAGGGCACAGCCTCAAAATAAGGGGCGCTTAGAATATTGTTGAGGAGGAACTTCATCTCTCAGAGGGTGGTGAATCTCTGGAATTCTCTGCCCATTGAAGTGGTGGAGGCTACCTCGTTGAATATGTTTAAGTCACAAGTAGATAGATTTCTGATAGACAAGGGAATTAAGGGTTATGGGGAGCAGGCGGGTAAGTGGAACTGATCCCTTCAGCTCAACTATGATCTTATTGAATGGTGGGGCAGGCATGAAGGGCTAGATGGCCTACTCCTGCTCCTATTTCTTATGTTCTAATGTACCTCCTCTTGGGAAATAAGGAAGGGCAGGTGAGAAAAGTGTTAGTGAGGGATCACTTTGGGACCAGTGACCATACTTCCATTAGTTTAAGGTAGCTATGTAAAATGATAGGTCTGGCCCAAAAGTTAAAACTTTAAATTGGGGCAAGTCCAATTTTGATGGTATCAAACCTTCACAAGCTTTCGAGGTTCCCCTCTTCGTCAGGTGAATGGAGAGTACTGGCATCAGACAGAGCATATACTGATTGCGAATCTTTACACCTAACCTGCTATTCAAGTCTTAAAGTGGCCACTTTAAAGATTCGCATTCTAATCAGTAATCTGTAAACTGTCTGTGCTGTTATATGCTCTGTCTGAGGCCAGTAGTCTCCATTCACCTGACAAAGAGGGAAACCTCGAAAGCTTGTAAATTTACTATCAAATAAATCGGTTGGACTTAAACCTGGTGTTGTCAGACTTCTTGCTGTGACAATCCTTGTGGACAGTAAGGACCCAAAGATCAAAGCCAAAGCCTCCACAATCTCATCCCTTGCCTTCCATAGTATCCTAGGATGTATCCCATCTGGCCCAGGGGACTTATCCACTCACAGATTTTTCAAAATTGCTAATACATCTTCCCTCAGAACATCTATCTCCTCCATCCTATCAGCCTGTATCACACTCACATCCTCAAAAACATGTCCCCTCTCCTTAGTGAGCACTGAAGAAAAGTATTCATTCAACGCCTCACCTATCTCTTCTGACTCCATGCACAAGTTCCCACTACTATCATTGACTGGCCCTAACCTCACACTGGTCATTCTTTTTTCACATGACAGTAAAAAGCTTTGGGGTTTTCTTTTACCCAACCCGCCAAGGACTTCTCATGCCCCCTCCTGGCTTTCCTAAGCCCTTTCTTTAACTCATTCCTTGCTACCTTGTAACCCTCATGCGACCCAACTGAACCTTGTTTTTTCATCCTTATATATGCTTCCTTTTTCCTCTTGACAAGACATTCAATCTCCTTTGGAACAATTTACCCTTCACCATCCTCATTCACCCCTCATCATCCTCATTTACCCTTCACCATCCCTATTCACTCCCCACATTCACTCGAGCACAGGCACTTCCCACCTAACCTTCTATTTCTCCCCATCAAGGCTATTGGCCAAATAAAGAACAAAGAACAATACAGCACAGGAAACAGGCCCTTCGGCCCTCCAAGCCTACGCCGCTCATTGGTCCAACTAGACCATTTGTTTGTATCCCTCCATTCCCAGTCTGCTCATGTGACTATCCAGATAATTCTTAAACAATCCCAGTGTGTCTGCCTCCACCACCCTACTTGGCAGTGCATTTCAGGCCCCCACCACCCTCTGTGTAAAATACGTTGCTCTGGTATCTCTAAATGCTGGCACCTGGCAGTAGGTGGGAGTTTAGCTGTTTCTAATGTGTTGGTGCAGACTCTATCAAAAGTCTACTTGTTGGTTCATTTGGAATCAGCTTGGGGCAACCATTGACCACTGGACATGGGCTATCAATTAAATGTTTTTTTTCTTTGTCACAAGAAAGGCTTACATTAACACTGCAACGAAGTTATTGTGAAATTCCCCTCGTTGCCACACTCTAGTGCCTGTTTGGGTCAATCCACCTAACCAGCACATCTTTTGGCCTGTGGGAGGAAACCGGAGCACCCAGAGGAAACCCATGCAGACATGAGGAGAATGTGCAAGCTCCACATAGACAGTGACCCAAGTCAGGAATTGAACCCGGGTCCCTGGCGCTGTGAAGCAGCAGTGCTAACCACTGTGCCATTGTGCAGCACTCAGGCTGAGATTAATAAACTCAGCTGAATGGTTGGCTTTAGGGAAAATAAGATACAATTTCACTGGTCAAGTTGGGTACAGGTAAGGAACAAGCAGAATTACCCGTCCAGGTAGCATTAGAAAACAAACAGATTTAGCTGGAGAAGAAACAGACTCACTTTTCCAGGTGGGCAGTGGCAGCCAGGCTCACAGACTTGCTGTCTACACTGCATGTCTGACTGAAGGTCTGAGCAGCTGCGTGGGCAAACGTTGGCACAGCTGCTTAAGATTTGGTTTCCTGGACAACCTGGGAAAACAGTTAAATGGATGTTAAAGAAAAACCATTGTAATCAAACCTGCCATCACAGTCGAGTGATCAAACCTTTACTGCAATGAGATTGCAGAATGAAACAACTACAACTTCCAGCAGCTGGAATCCTCCAATGTCATTCACCACTGCCGGCAGGAATGGAGAATCTGGCGCTCAGCCAAGGTTTCCACTCACTGCAGTGGGACTGGAAAATTCCAGCCTGTGACTATAAAATGTTCCAAGGTGCTTCTTGGAGCATTAAAAAACAAGTATACAAACATACAAATTAGTGACACTGTGGTTTTGTGAAGGGGACATCGTGTCTCATTAACTTGACTGGGTTTTTCGAGGAAGTGATAGAACAAAGAACAACCCAGCACGGGAAACAGGCCCTTCGGCCCAATGAGCCCGCGCCGCCGCATCACCCTACACCTATTCTACCCTGCGTGTCTACAAATGGAACCCCTGACTTAGCCAGATTCAGGGGAGAATAGTGTCAATTTGGTAAAACCAATCAGCCTAACAGGACATCTTTGGGGTGTGGGAGGAAACCGGAGCGCCCGGAGGAAACCCACGCATCCACAGGGAGAATGCGCAAACTCCCACAGACACAGGCCCAAATCCATGTATCTGCACAGCTAGCAGTGCTAGTCACCGAGCTGTTGCGGCGCCCGTCTACCGGTCCAGGATCAAGCACACACACCGACACGAAGTACTAGGCCACTCCCGGAACTTCCAAGAGCAGCCCACGCACGACCCACCGTGTGCATGCCCCTCGCTTGACACGAGGTGGACCTCCACCTGCGGAATAAAAAGACAAAAACGTTAATCTTACAAGTCTACTTTTCCGGTGTCTCCCGAGGTTCTAACCTTATTTAATAGCCCCTACCATAACCCTCCATCCTTGTTTCACTCATGTGTCTATCTAAATGAACCTTAAACGAGTCCAACGTTCCTGCCTCCACCACCCGACTCGGTAGCGCGTTCCATACCCCCACAACTCTCTGCGTAAAGAACCTTCCTCTCACTTCCAAATTATACCTCTCCCCCCTCACCCTTAAATCATGACCTCTCGTATTTGTACCCAGTCTAGGGAGCAGTCTCTCACTATTAACTCTATCTATTCCCTTCAGTATCTTATATACCTCTATCATGTCCCCCCTCAATCTCCGTCTTTCCAATGAGAACAGTCCCAGTTTCTCCAACCTTTCCTCGTAACCCAGCCCCTCCATGCCAACCAACATCCTGGTAAACCTCCTCTGCACCCTTTCCAGAGACTCCACGTCCTTCCAGTAGTAAGGTGACCAGAACTGGACGCAGTACTCCAAACGCGGTCTAACCAACGTTCTATACAACTGAAGCATTAGACGGCAGCTTTTATACTCTATACCCCTTCCTATAAAGGCTAACATTCCATAAGCCTTCCTAACAACCTTCTCCACTTGTGACGCAACCTTCATGGATTTGTGAACCTGCACTCCCAGGTCCCTCTGTATTTCTATACTCCTAATCTGTCTACCTTTTATCACATAGCTCCTCTCTGCATTATTCCTTCCAAAATGCATCACCTCGCATTTGTCAGGATTAAATTCCATCTGCCCAATGCACCAACCTATCTATATCCTGTTGTATCACCTGACAATCGAGATCAGTACCCGCCAACCCTGCCATCTTGGTGTCATCAGCAAACTTGCTGATCACACCACCTACGCTCTCTTCCAAGTCATTTATGTATACTACAAAGAGGAGAGGTCCCAGTACTGAGCCCTGCGGCACACCACTGGTCACTGGCCTCCAGCCCGACAAGGTCCCCTCCACAACTACCCTCTGTCTCCTATTACCCAGCCAGTTCTCAATCCACCTAGCTACCTGGCCTCGTATCCCATGCGCCTTAACCTTTTCTACCAGCCTACCATGAGGGACTTTGTCAAACGCCTTACTGAAATCCATATAGATGACATCAACGGCTCTCCCATCGTCAACCGTTTTTGTCACCTCCTCAAAGAATTCCACAAGATTCGTAAGGCAAGACCTCCCTCTGACAAAGCCATGTTGCGTATCCCTAATCAGATCGCAACGCTCCAAATGCTCATACATCCTACCCCAAAGTATTTTTTCCATTAATTTCCCTACCACCGATGTCAAACTCACCGGTCTATAATTTCCAGGGTTATCCCTACTACCTTTTTTGAACAGCGGTACCACATTAGCTACCCTCCAGTCTTCTGGGACCTCACCTGTATCCAAAGAAGAGACAAAGATTTGCGCCAGAGGCCCAGCAATTTCATCTTTCACCTCCCTAAGCAGCCTGGGATAAATACCATCAGGTCCCGGAGCTTTATCCGTCCTTACGCTACCTAAAAGCCCTAGCACTTCCTCCCTCGTAATAGATATTTCCTGCAACTGCACCTCCGCTCCCTCCAAGAGGCCGCACGATTCCGAACCCCTCTCCTTCGTGAATACCGACACAAAGTATTCATTCAGGAGCTCCCCCATTCCCTCCAACTCAATACATAACTCTCCACTTTTGTCCCTAAGAGGACCAATTTTCCCTCTAACTACTCTCTTGCTCCTAATATAGGAATAAAATGCCTTTGGATTTTCCTTAATCCTACCAGCCAAAGCCATTTCATGCCCTCTCTTCGCCCTTCTAATTCCCCTTTTTAGCTCCCTCCTACTCTCTCTATATTCCCCCAGCGCACTCTCCGTACCCAGTCGTTTCGACCTAACATACGCCTCCCTCTTCTTCCTGACCAAGTCCTGTAATCCACGGCTCTCTAATCCTACCTTTCCCATCCTTCCGCTTAACCGGAACATACCTCCCCGCAACCATTTTGCCCTTAAAAGATGATAGATGAGGGAAAGGCAGTGGATGCTGTACACATGGACTTCAGTAAAGCCTTTGACAAGGTCCCTCATGATAGACCGGGATGAAAGGTGAAGTCACAGTGAATCAGAGGAGAGTTGGTAAAATGGATACAGAACTGGCTTGATCATAGAAGTCATGATGTGGAGATGCCGGCATTGGACTGGGGTAAACACGGTAAGAAGTCTCACAACACCAAGTTAAAGTCCAACAGGTTTACTTGATAGTAAACACCACACACTTTCGGAATGATGTTCCTTCATCAGGTGAGCGGAAACTTCTTACTGTGCTGACCAGAGAAAACAGAGGATAGCAGTAGATGGGTGCTTTACTGAACGAAAGGCTGAGGCTTGCAGTGTTCCACAGCGACCAGTTCTCGGACCTTTGTTGTTCATAGTATATATAAATGATTTGAGGAAAATGTAGCTGGTCTGATTGGTAAGTTTGCAGATGACACAAAAATTGATGGAGTTGCAGATAATGAAGGGGATTGTCAGAGGATACAGCAAGATATTGACCATAAGAACATAAGAAATAGGAGCAGGAGTAGGCCATCCAGCCCTTCGAGCCTGCCCCGCCATTCAATAAGATCATGGCTGATCTGTCGCTGCTCAGTTCCACATTCCCGCCCTCTCCCCATAACCCTTAATCCCCTCGCTTATCAAAAACCCATCAACCCGCGTCTTAAAAATATTTAGCGAGGCAGCCTCCACCACTTCAACGGGCAGAGAATTCCAGAGATTCACCACCCTTTGAGTGAAGAAGTTCCTCCTCAACTCTGTTCTAAACTGCCCCCCTTTTATCTTGAGGCTGTGCCCCCTAGTCCTACTGTCTTTTTTGAGCGGGAAGAGTCTCTCCACCTCTATCCTATCCATCCCATTCATCATCTTATACGTCTCAATGAGATCTCCCCTCATTCTTCTAAACTCTAATGAGTACAAGCCTAGTTTATTCAGCCTCTCCTCATAGCTCAACCCCCTCAACTCCGGTATCAGCCTAGTAAACCTCCTCTGCACTCCCTCCAAGGCCAAAATATCCTTGCGCAGGTGCGGCGCCCAAAACTGCACACAGTACTCCAGCTGAGGCCTCACCAATGCCCTATACAGCTGCAGCAAGACCTCCCTACTTTTATATACAATCCCCCTCGCTATGAAGGCCAGCATCCCATTCGCCTTCCTGACCACCTGCTGCACCTGCAAGCTGGGTTTTTGTGACTCATGCACAAGGACCCCGAGGTCCCTCTGCACCGCCGCCTGCTGCAGTTTTTCGCCCCGTAAGTGATAATCCTTCCTACCATTATTCCTACCAAAGTGGACCACCTCGCACTTGCCAACATTAAATTCCATTTGCCATTTCCTGGCCCATTCGCCCAGCCTATCTAGATCCTTCTGCAGACTCTCCACACCCTCTGCACAATTTGCCGTTCCCCCAATCTTGGTGTCATCAGCAAATTTTGACACCCTACACTCGGTTCCCTCCTCCAGATCATCTATATAAATGGTAAAAAGCTGAGGCCCCAGCACCGACCCCTGGGGCACTCCACTAGTCACCATCCGCCAATCCGAATAGCACCCGTTGACCCCCACTCTCTGCCTCCTATTTGACAACCAATCCTCTATCCATGCTAACACCCTACCCCCAACTCCATGTCCCTCGACCTTCTGCAATAACCTCTTGTGAGGTACTTTGTCAAACGCCTTCTGAAAATCTAGAAAGACCACATCCACCGGCTCTCCTCTATCCACCGCCCTAGACACAACCTCATAGAACTCCAGCAAATTTGTCAGACACGACTTCCCTTTAATGAAACCGTGCTGCGTCTGCTCTATCAAGCAATTCCCTTCAAGATGCCTCGCAATTTCCTCCTTAATGACAGATTCTAACATTTTACCTACCACAGACGTTAAACTAACCGGCCTGTAATTCCCCGCCTTTTGCCTGGCACCCTTCTTAAACAACGGCGTAACATTAGCCGTTTTCCAATCATCCGGCACTTCCCCGGAATCCAGCGACGTCTGGAAAATAACCACCAAGGCATCCACTATCACCTCCGCCAATAGGAGACTTGGGCAGAGAAATGACAGATGAGTTTAATCTGTTCAAATGTGAGGTAATGCATTTTGGAAAATCCAATGAATGTAGGAAATTATACAGTAAACAATAGAAGCGTTAGGAATATTGATAGGCAGAGATCTGGGCACACATGTCCACCAATCATTCAAAGTGGCAACGCAGGGGGATAAGATTGTCAAGAAGGCATACGGCATGCTTGCCACATTACCAGAAGGATGCGGATGTTTTGACAAAGGTACAGAAGAGGTTTACCAGGATGTTAACTGGTCTCGGGGTATTAGCTATGAGGAGAGGTTGGATAATTTCAGTTTGTTCTCACTAGAACAACGGAGGTTGAAGAGTGACCTGAGAGAGGTTTACAAGAATATGAGGGACATGGACAGAGTGGATAGTCAGATGCTCCTTCCTGGGGTTGAAAAGTCAAGTACTAGGGAACATAGGTTTAAGGTGCGGGGGGAAAAGTTTAGAGGAGATGTGCAAGGCAGGATTTTTTTTACAGAGAGGGTGGTGAATGTCTGGAACCCGCTGCCGGGGAGGTAGTTGGAGCAAGTATGATAGCAGCGTTTAGTTGAATACATGAATAGGATTGGAATGGAAAGATACGGACTCCTTTAGTGCGTACAGCTTTAGTTTAGGCAGACATCGTGTGAATGTAATGAGTAGAGTTGACAATGGGGAATCAATACATGTGGTATATTTGGACTTTCAGAAAGCGTTTGACAAAGTCCCACACAAGACATTATTGTGCAAGATTAAAGTGCATGGGATTGGGGGATGTGTACTGAGATGGATAGGAAACTGGTCGGCAGTGAGGAAACAAAGAGTAGAATGAATGGGTGCTTTTCCAATTGGCCGGCAGTAACTAGTGGGGGTGCCACAGGGATCGGTGCTGGGACCCCAGCTAATCACAATATATATTAATGATTTGGATGAGGGGACAAAATGTAACATCTCAAAGTTTGGGTGGAGGGTGAACTGTGACGAGGATGCAGAGATCCTTCAGAATGATCTGGACTGGTTGGGTGAGTGGGCTAATCAATGGCACATGAAGTATAATTTGGATAAATGTGAGGTTATTCACTTTAGCCTCTTGAGCCTGTTCCTCCATTGAATAAGATCATAGCTGCTCTGATTGTAACCTCAACCACACACTCCCGCTGACCCCTCGTTAATCGAGAATCAGTCTCGCTCCACCTTCAAAGTATTTAAAGACTCTGCTTCCACTACCTTTTGTGGAGGAGAATTCCAGAGACTCATGCGCTCTGAGAATAAATTCCTCTCTGTAATAAATGAGTGACTCCTGATTTTTAAACTGTGAGCCCCAGTTTGAGATTCAGAATCATAAATGTTTTGATCTAGTCATCTCTGTCTGTTTGAACTCCAGTGAAAACAAGCCTAGCCTCTCCAACTTTTCATCGGACAACCTATTCCTGGTATTAGCCTTGTAAACCATGAAAGTCATGGTACACATTGGTTAGCACTGCTGCCTCTCAGTACCAGGAACCCAGGTTCGAATCCAGCTTGGGTGTCCTTGTGGAGCCTGTATATTCTCCTCGTGTCCACGTGGGTTTCATCTGGATGCTCTGGTTTCCTCCCACACTCCATAGATGTGTAGGTTTGGGGGTTTGGCCATGCTAAGTTGCCCTTAGTGTCCCAAGATATACAGGAATAGACATTAGTGTTGGTCTGATTAAGATGTTCTTTTTGAGTCAGTCCAGACACGATGGGTTGAATGGCCTCCTTCAGCACTGTAGGGATTCTATGGTTAAAAACTTTCTGAACTGCTTCCAACACTTTTACATTCTTCCTTAAATAAGGAGGCCCATACAGTACACACCCCTCGATATGTGCCCTCACCATAGGGCCACAACATAGAATCATAGAACCTTACAGTGCAGAAAGAGGTCCTTCAGCCCATCGAGTCTGAACCGAACACAATCCCACCCAGGCCCTACCCCTATATCCCTACATATTATACCCACTAATCCCTCTAAACTATGCATCCCTGGACACTAAGGGGCAGTTTCTTAGCATGGCCAATCAACCGAACCCGCACACCTTTGGACTGTGGGAGGAAACTGGAGCACACGGAGGAAACCCACAAAGACACGAGGAGAATGTGCAAACTCCACACAATCAGTGACCCGAGCCGGGAATCGAACCCAGGACCCTGGAGCTGTGAAGTAGCAGTACTAACCACTGTGCTACTGTGCCGCTATAGGGCATTCAGCCCACTGAAACTGCTCTCTCATCCAATGAGATTCATGACTGATTGAATGTGACAATCCTCAACCCCACTTTCCTGTCGTAGCCCCATAAGCCTTGATTCCCTTACTGAATAAGTATCTGTCTATCTTAGCCTTGAACATACTGAATGATCTTTGCAGCAAAGAATCCCACAGATTCACTCCCCTCTGAGAGAAGAAATTCCTCCTCATCTCTATTTTAAATGGGTGACCCCCTTACACTGAGATTATTCCCTCTGGTCCTAAACTCCAATGAGTACAGGCCCAAGCTACTCAAACTCTCCTCAAAAGAAAATCCCAGGAACAAGCAAATGAACCTTCTCTGGACTGCCTCCAATGCCAGTATATCTTTCCTTAGGTAAAGGGACAGAAACTGTTCGTAGAAACATAGAAACTAAAAGCAGGGATAGGCCATTTGGCCCTTTGAGCCTGCTCCACCTTTCATTATGATCAGGACTGATTTCCCCCCTGCTCCTTCTCCCCACAGGCCTTCATTCCTTTAGCCCCCAAGAGCTAAATTTATATTTTTTTGAAATCAGACAACATTTTGGCCTCAACTCCTTTCTGTGGGAGTGAATTCCACACATTCACCACCCTCTGGGTGAAGAAATTTCACCTCACCTCAGTTCTAAAAAGTTTACCCCTTATCCTCAAACGATGATCCCCTGCTCTGCGCTCTTCCATCATTGGGAACAGTGGCCATGATTCTTCCAAAAGTGCTGAATTGGCAGGAAAACTGTTCTAAATCCCATCAGTTCTGTCAGTTCAGAGTCTCTGCACTCTGTGCACTGCAGAGGTCCCAGTCCGGAATCTCATTAAAAACCTGGGGGCGGGGCCTATTCACAGAGTCTGACTGTTCTGGAACTCTGCACATGCTCAGTGGCCCCGATCTGTCAGACTCTCCATCACTGGCCAGCCCAGGAGCCATTGTGTGCTGCCCCTCTAGCATCCCCCTCATGACCCGATTGTGGTCCCCACAGCAATTCCCGGGCCAGCCCCGACACCCCCGGCAGCGGTGTTCCTCCCACCTCCCTCACCCTGGAAAACGCTGCCCCATTGACCTCCCCCAGCGTCATACCACCCCACCCTGACTGATCATCCCTAGACCCCACCCACAATAGACCCCACCACCTTGGCACTGCCTGATGCCTGCTATGCAGTGCCGAGGTGCCCCCTGGGCATGTGCACTTTGCCCCTTGAGCAGTACTGGGGGCACAGGCTGACACTGGCAGGGTATCAATGCCCAGGGTCACCAACCCCCTGCCACCTGACTCCCTGCTGGGCCTCATTTGCCCCTCTTCATTACAACGGGATCTCCTGCAAGTTCCCCGAATGTGGGGAGCTAGTCTGGAGCCCGCTGGAATTAAGTTTTCCTGACGGGATGGGAGATTCAATGGTCCCGATAATGAACAAATATACATATTTAAAATACATGCAGAAAAGATTTAAATTATTTACCTGTCTTCCTGCCGGTTTCCAGTGAGGTCTGACCGGCGACTGTTCTCCGGCTCTGGGAGATTCATTCCCGACACATGCACAAATCCCTATTCAAGGCTGCAGACACGCGTCTCCCACTGCGACCCGACAGAAAAGTTGCAAGTTGTAATGGGAGAATCCCTGCCATCCTTTCTAAATCTACTCTAACCCATTGGCACAGTGGTTAGCACTGCACCTTCTCAGTGCTAGGGATCAGGATTCAATTCCCAGCTTGGGTCACTGTCTGTGCGGAGTTTGCACATTCTGTCCACATCTACGTGGGTTTCCTTCGGGTTTCATAGAGTCATAGAAGTTTACAGCATGGAAACAGGCCCTTCGGCCCAACTGGTTCATGCTGCCCCTTTTTTTTTTAAGAAAACTCTAAACGACTCCCAATTGCCAACATTTGGCCCATATCCTTCGATACCCATTGTACCCATGTAACTATATAAATACTTTTTAAAAGACAAAATTGTACCTGTCTCTACTACTGCCTCTGGCAGCTTGTTCCAGACTCTCACCACCCTCTGTGTGAAAAAATTGCCCTTCTGGACACTTTTGTATTTCTCTCCTCTCACCTTAAACCTATGCCCGCAAGTTTTAGTCTCCTCTACTTTTGGGAGAAGATATTGATTATCTAGCTGATATCTGCATCTCATTATTTTATAGACCTCTATAAGGTCACCCCTCAGCCTCCTACAGTCCAGAGAAGAAAGTCCCAGTCTATCCAGCCTCTCCTCATAACTCAAACCATCAAGTCCTGGTAGCATCCTAGTAAATCTTTTCTGCACTCTTTCTAGTTTAATAATATCCTTTCTATAATAGGGTGACCAGAACTGCACACAGTATTCCAAGTGTGGACTTACCAATGTCTTGTACAACTTCAACGAGACGTCCCAACTCCTGTATTCAATGTTCTGATCGATGAAACCAAGCATGCTGAATGCCTTCTTCACCACTCTGTCCACCTGTGACTCCACTTTCAAGGAGCTATGAACCTGTACCCCTAGATCTCTTTGTTCTGTAACTCTCCCCAACATCCTACCATTAACTGAGTAAGTCCTGTCCTGGTTCAATTCAGTCGAAACGACTGGGTACGGAGAGTGCGCTGGAGGAATATAGAGAAAGTAGGAGGGAGCTAAAAAGGGGAATTAGAAGGGCAAAGAGAGGGCATGAAATGGCTTTGGCTGGTAGGATTAAGGAAAATCCAAAGGCATTTTATTCCTATATTAGGAGCAAGAGAGTAGCTAGAGGGAAAATTGGTCCTCTTAGGGACAAAAGTGGGGAGTTATGTATTGAGTCGGAGGGAATGGGGGAGCTCCTGAATGAATACTTTGCGTCGGTATTCACGAAGGAGAGGGGTTCAGAATCGTGCGGTCTCTTGGAGGGAGCTGAGGGTCAGTTGCAGGAAATATCTATTACGAGGGAGGAAGTGCTAGGGCTTTTAGGTAGCGTAAGGACGGATAAAGCTCTGGGGCCTGATGATATTTATCCCAGGCTGCTTAGGGAGGTGAAAGATGAAATTGCTGGGCCTCTGGCGCAAATCTTTGTCTCTTCATTGGACACAGGTGAGGTCCCAGAAGACTGGAGGGTAGCTAATGTGGTACCGCTGTTCAAAAAGGGTAGTAGGGATAACCCTGGAAATTATAGACCGGTGAGTTTGACATCGGTGGTAGGGAAATTAATGGAAAAAATACTGAGGGGTAGGATGTATGAGCATTTGGAGCGTTGCGATCTGATTAGGGATACGCAACATGGCTTTGTCAGAGGGAGGTCTTGCCTTACGAATCTTGTGGAATTCTTTGAGGAGGTGACAAAAACGGTTGACGATGGGAGAGCCGTTGATGTCATCTATATGGATTTCAGTAAGGCGTTTGACAAAGTCCCTCATGGTAGGCTGGTAGAAAAGGTTAAGGCGCATGGGATACGAGGTCAGGTAGCTAGGTGGATTGAGAACTGGCTGGGTAATAGGAGACAGAGGGTAGTTGTGGAGGGGACCTTGTCGGGCTGGAGGCCAGTGACCAGTGGTGTGCCGCAGGGCTCAGTACTGGGGCCTCTCCTCTTTGTAGTATACATAAATGACTTGGAAGAGAGCGTAGGTGGTGTGATCAGCAAGTTTGCTGATGACACCAAGATGGCAGGGTTGGCGGGTACTGAAGTGGAAAGTCAAGTGATACAACAGGATATAGATAGGTTGGTGCATTGGGCAGATGGAATTTAATCCTGACAAATGCGAGGTGATGCATTTTGGAAGGAATAATGCAGAGAGGAGCTATGTGATAAAAGGTAGACAGATTAGGAGTATAGAAACACAGAGGGACCTGGGAGTGCAGGTTCACAAATCCATGAAGGTTGCGACACAAGTGGAGAAGGTTGTTAGGAAGGCTTATGGAATGTTAGCCTTTATAGGAAGGGGCTTAGAGTATAAAAGCTGCCGTCTAATGCTTCTGTTGTATAGAACGTTGGTTCGACTGCATTTGGAGTACTGCGTCCAGTTCTGGTCGCCTTACTACCGGAAGGACGTGGAGTCTCTGGAAAGGGTGCAGAGGAGGTTTACCAGGATGTTGCCTGGAATGGAGGGGCTGGGTTACGACGAAAGGTTGGAGAAACTGGGACTTTTCTCCTTGGAAAGGCGGAGATTGAGGGGGAACATGACAGAGGTATATAAGATACTGAAGGGAATAGACTGAGTCAAGTGAGAGACTGTTTCCTAGACTAGGTACACATACGAGAGGCCATGATTTAAGGGTGAGGGGGGAGAGGTATAATTTGGAAGTGAGAGGAAGGTTCTTTAGGCAGAGAGTTGTGGGGGTATGGAACGGGCTACCGAGTAGGGTGGTGGAGGCAGGAACGTTGGACTCGTTTAAGGTTCAGTTAGATAGACACGAGTGAAACGAAGATGGAGGGTTATGGTAGGGGCTATTAAATAAGGTCAGAACCTCGGGAGACACCGGAAATGCAGATTTGTAAATTAACGTCTTTGTCTTTTTATTCCGCAGGTGGAGGTCCACCTCGTGTCAAGCGAGGGGCATGCACACGGTGGGTCGTGCGTGGGCTGCTCTTGGAGGTTCCGGGAGTGGCCTAGTACTTCGTGTCGGTGTGTGTGCTTGATCCTGGACCGGTAGACGGGCGCCGCAACAGCTCAGTGACTAGCACTGCTAGCTGTGCAGATACATGGATTTGGGCCTGTGTTTGTGGGAGTTTGTGCATTCTCCCTGTGGTTGCGTGGGTTTCCTCCGGGCGCTCCGGTTTCCTCCCACACCCCAAAGATGTGCTCTTAGGCTGATTGGTTTTACCAAATTGACACTATTCTCCACTGAATCTGACTAAGTCAGGGGTTCCATTCGTAGACACGCAGGGTAGAATAGGTGTAGGTTGATGCGGCGGCGCGGGCTTGTTGGGCCGAAGGGCCTGTTTCCCGTGCTGGGTTGTTCTTGGTAATCTATCAAAATGCATTACCCTGCATTTAACATAGATCGCAGACCATTACAGCACACTACAGGCCCTTCGGCCCTCAATGTTGTGCTGAGCGATGTCCAATCCCAAGATCAAGCTACCCCCTCCCTATAATTCTGGTGTGCTCCATGTGCCTATCCAATAACCTCTTGAAAGTTCCTAAAGTGTCCGACTTCACTATCACAGCAGGCAGTGTATTCCACACCCCAACCACTCTCCGAGTAAAGAACCTACCTTGGACATCCCTTCTATATCTCCCACCATGAACATTATTGTTATGGCCCCTAGTAACAGCTACATCCACCCGAAGAAATAGTCTCTGCATGTCCACTCTATCTATTCCCCTCATCATCTTATAAACCTCTATTAAGTTGCCTCTCACCGTCCTCCGCTCTAAAGAGAAAAGCCCCAGCTCCGTCAACCTTTCCTCATAAGATCTACCGAAGGCTGTGGTGAACCTAGTCAGGAGGAAAAGGAAGGTGTACAAAAGGTTCAGGGAGCTAGGAGATGTTAAGGATCTTGAGGAGTATAAGGATTGTAGAAAGGAGCTTAAAAGGGAAATTAGGAGAGCCAGAAGGGGTCATGAGAAGGCCTTGGCGGGTAAGATTAAGGAGAGTCCCAAGGCGTTCTACAAATATGTGAAAAGTAAAAGGATGAGAAGAGAAGGGATAGGACCTATAAAAGGTGAAGGGGGAAAGGTCTGTGTGGAACCGGAAGAAATGGCAGAGGTGCTTAATGAGTACTTTGCCTCGGTATTCACAGTGGAAAGTGATCTGGGAGATTTTGCTACAGGTTTGCAGCAAATGGAAAAGATTGAGTATGTGGACATTAAGGAAGAGGATGTGTTAGAACTTTTGAATTCTATCAAGATAGATAAGTCGCCGGGACCAGATGGGATGTACCCCAGGTTACTGTGGGAGGTGAGGGAGGTGATTGCAGAGCCCCTGGCGATGATCTTTGCGTCGTCAATGGACACGGGAGAGGTTCCGGAAGATTGGAGGATTGCGGATGTGGTTCCTATTTTCAAGAAAGGGAACAGAGATAGCCTGGGAAATTACCCACCGGTGAGTCTGACCTCAGTGGTTGGTAAGTTGATGGAGAGGCTTCCGAGGGACAAGATTTATGAGCATTTGGAGAGGTTTGGCATGATCAGAAATAGTCAGCATGGTTTTGTCAAGGGCAGATCGTGCCTTATGAGCCTAGTTGAGTTCTTCGAAAATGTGACTGAACACATTGACGAAGAAAGAGCAGTGGACGTGGTGTACATGGACTTCAGCAAGGCGTTTGATAAGGTCCCCCATGCAAGACTTCTTGAGAAGGTGAGAGGGCATGGGATCCAAGGGGCTTTGGCCTTGTGGATCCAGAACTGGCTTGCCTGCAGAAGGCAGAGAGTGGTTGTGGATGGGTCTTTTTCTGCATGGAGGTCAGTCACCAGTGGAGTGCCCCAGGGATCTGTTCTAGGACCCTTGCTGTTTGTCATTTTCATAAATGACCTAGATGAGGAAGTGGATGGATGGGTTAGTAAGTTCGCTGATGACACGAAGGTCGGTGGTGTTGTGGATGGTCTGGAAGGATGTCAGAAGTTGCAGCAGGACATAAATAGGATGCAGGACTGGGCGGAGAAGTGGCAGATGGACTTCAACGCGGATAAATGTGTAGTGGTCCATTTTGGCAAGACCAATGGGATGAACGAGTACACTATCAAGGGCAGGAGTCTTAGCAGTGTTGAAGAGCAGAAGGATCTTGGGGTCCGGGTCCACAGGACTCTTAAATAGGCCTCGCAGGTGGAGGATGTGGTCAAGAAGGCGTATGGTGTACTGGCCTTCATTAATCGAGGGATTGAGTTATGAATCGGGAGGTAATGCTGCAGCTTTATAAGACCCTTGTCAGGCCTCACTTGGAGTACTGTGCGCAGTTCTGGTCGCCTCACTATAGGAAGGACGTAGAAGCTATTGAGAGGGTGCAGAGGAGATTTACAAGGATGTTGTCTGGATTGGGAGGTATGCCTTATGAAGATAGGTTGAGGGAGCTGGGACTCTTCTCCCTGGAGAGACGAAGGTTGAGAGGCGACCTGAAAGAGGTTTATAAAATGTTGAGAGGAATAGATAGGGTGGATTCTCAGAGGCTATTTCCTCGGGTTGAAATGGTCGCTACGAGACGACACAGATTTAAGGTGCAGGGAGGCAAGTACAGAAGTGATATTCGGGGTAAGTTCTTCACTCAGAGGGTGGTGAGTGAATGGAATCGGCTGTCGTCAGTGGTGGTGGAGGCGAACTCAATGGGGTCTTTTAAAAGACTTCTGGATGAGTATATGGGGTTTAATGCGATTGGGAGTTATAGATAGGTCTATGGATTGGTAGGTATTGATGTGATCGGCGCAACTCGTGGGCCGAAGGGCCTGTTTGTGCTGTAGTGTTCTATGTTCTATGTACCCTCCAAACCAGGCAGCATCCTGGTAAATCTCCTCTGCACCCCCTCCAATGCTTCCACATCCTTCTTATAGTGAGGTGACCAGAACGGAACACAATATTCCAAATGTGGTCTCACTAAGGTCTGGTATAGTTGCAGCATAACCCCGCGACTCTTAAACTCAAACGCCCTGTTAATAAATGCTAACACACTATAAGCCTTCTTCACGGCTCTATCCATTTGAGTGGCAACCTCAGAGATCTGTGGATATGAACCCCAAGATCTCTCTGTTCCTCCACATTCCTCAGAACCCTGCCGTTGACCCTGTAATCTGCATTCAAGTTTGTCCTACCAAATGAATCACCTCACACTTATCAGGGTTAAACTCCATCTGCCACTTTTCAGCCCAGCTCTGCGTCCTATCAATGTCTCAAATCATCCATGCTTTTCTCAACAGTAAATACTGATGGGAAATATTCATTTAGGATCTCAACCATCTCTTGTGGATCTGCACATAGATGACCTTGTTGATCCTTTAGAGGCCCGATTCTCTCCCTTGTTACTCTTTTATCCTTTATGTATTTGTGGAAGCTCTTTGGATTCTCCTTTGTGTTACCTGCCAAACAATCTCGTGTCTCCTTTTTGCCCTCCTGATTTCTCTCTTAACTCTACTCCTACACCGTCTGTACTCTTCAAGGGATCCACTTGATCCCAGCTGCCAATTCATGTCATGTGTCTCCTTCGTTTTCTTGATCAGGGCTTCAATATCCTGAATCATCCAGAGTTCCCTATTAATACCAGCCTTACCCTTCACTCTAAGAAGAATGTGTTTACCCTGAACCCTGGTTAACACACTTCTGAAATCCTCCCACTTACCAGATGTCCCCTTGCCTTCCCACAGACTCCCCCAATTAACTGTTGAAAGTTCCTGCCTGATACCATAAAAATTGGCCTTGCCCCAATTTAGAATTTTAACTTTTGGGCCAGACCTATCAGTCCCCATAACTATCTTAAAACTAATAGAATTATGGTCACTGATCTGAAAGTGGCCCTTCACTAACACTTCTGTCACCTGCCCTTCCTTATTTCTCAAAAGGAGGTCAAGTTTTGCCCCCACTCTGGTTGAGCCATCCACATACTGAATGAGAAATTCCTCCTGAATACACTCAACAAATTTCTCTCCATCCAAGTGACAGCCTTTTTCCTCAGATGGTGATGGCTAACACAAGGAGACATAGCTTTAAACTAAGGGGTGGTAGTTATAGGATGGATGTCAGAGGTAGGTTCTTTACTCAGAGGGTAGTAAGGGCGTGGAATGCCCTGCCTGCAGCAGTTGTGGATTCGCCAACTTTAAGGGCGTTTAAATGGTCAGTGGATAGGCATATGGATAACATTGGAATAGTTTAGGTTAGAGGGTCATTAGATTGGTTCCACTGGTCGGCACAACATCGAGGGCCGAAGGGCCTGTACTGCGCTGTAATGTTCTATGTTCAACCCTCTAATACTATGGCTGTCCCAGTCAATGTTGGGAAAGTTAAAATCTCCGACTATTATCACCCTATTTTCCTTGGAGCTATCTGTAATCTCCTTACATATTTGCTCCTCAATTTCCCGCTGACTATTTGGGGGCCTGTAGTACAACCCTATCAAAGTGATTTCCCCCTTCTTATTTCTCAGTTCTACCCGTACAGACTCAGAGTCATAGAGATTTATAGCATGGAAGCAGGCCCCTCAGCCCAACTAGTCCATGCCGTCCCTTTATTTTTAAAACCCCTAAACTAATCCCAATTGCCCGCATTTGGCCCATATCGCTCTATACCCACCTTACCCATGCAACTGTCTAAATAATTTTTAAAAGATAAAATTGTACCCACCTCTACTACTAACTCTGTGTGAAAAAGTTGCCCCTCTGGACATCATTGCATCTTTCCCTTTTTACCTTAAACCTATACCCTCTGGTTTTAAACTCTCCTACCTCTGGGGAAAGATATTGACTATCTAGCTGATCTGTGCCCCTCATTATTTTATAGACCTCAATAAGATCACCCCTCAGCCCCCTACGCTCCATAGAAAAAAGTCCCAGTCTACCCAGCCTCTCTTTTATAACTCAATCCATCAAGTCCTGGTAGCATCCTAGTAATTTTTTTCTGCACTTTTTCCAGTTTAATGATATTCTTTCTATAATAGGGTGACCAGAGTTGTACACAGTATTCCAAGCATGACCTTATCAATGTCTTCAAAAGATGTCCCAACTCCTGTATTCAATGTTCTGACCAAATTAGAGGATTATACAGGAAGATGCAAGTGAGATAAAAGTCAAGCTCTTACTGAATTACACAACAGCTTTGAGAATAAAAATATAGCCTCCGCTTCCTATTTCTTATGATTCTTCTGAAACAGGCTTTCCTTATGTAACCTAGCAAGTCCTTATGATGTTGGATACCTGCAATACCACAAGCTCTCACCTGGGCATGGTACCTGGTTGCATTCCTCCGTCTGCACATTCTCTCCCTCACAGGATGCGCTGTGCATTGTCCCCTCACAGTTACGACTGCGGGTTCGCTGCCCAACACCACAGCTGCTGGAACACTCGCTCCACATGGACCAGAGACTGAATTCCAGACACCGTGAATCACTGCAGTCAAATGTCCCATTGACACACGTACTGAAAAGGAGAGTTAGGTCTGGTTAAAGTGGAAAGAGATGAACGCAGAAATTCAGGTCAGTCAATTAAATACTCAGGATGGGCAATAAGTGCTGGCCAGCCACGTCCATGAATGAATTGAAACATTTTTTAAACTGTTAATGTTAAATTGTTAGTGAGAGGCAACATGGTTTTGTGAAGGGGAGGTTGTGTCTCACTAATTTGATTGAGTTTTTCAGGGAAGTGATGAAGATGATTGATGAGGGTAGGGCAGTGGATGTTGTCTACATGGATTTCAGTAAGGCCTTTGACAGGGTCCCTCATGGCAGACTGGTGCAGAAGGTGAAGTCGCAGTGGGATCAGAGGTAAGCTGGCAAGGTGGATACAAAACTGGCTCGGTCACAGAAGACAGAGGGTAGCAGTGGAAGGGTGTGTTTCTGAATGGAGGGCTGTGACAAGTGGCGTTCCTCAGGGATCAGTGCTGGGACCTCTGCTGTTTGTAATATATATAAATGATTTGGAGGAAAATGTAAAGGGTTTGGTTTTTAAGTTTGCGGGCGACACAAAGGTTGGTGGATTTGTGGATAGCGATGCGGACCATCAGAGGATACAGCAGGATATAGATCAAAAAAAGAACAACCCAGCACGGGAAACAGGCCTTTTGGCCCAATGAGCCCGCGCTGCCATTTCAACAAAGCATTTTCCTACACCTACCCTGCCCCGTGTGTATGTGAATGGTACCCCTAATGTAGCCAGATTCAGGGAAGAATAGTGTAGGGACGACTTGTTACACCAATCAGCCTAAGAGCACATCTTTGGGGTGTGGGAGGAAACCGGAGCACCCGGAGGAAACCCACGCAACCACGGGGAGAATGCACAAACTCCCGCAGACACAGGCCCAAATCCATGTATCTGCACAGCTAGCAGTGATAGTCACTGAGCTGTTGTGGTGCCCGTCTGCTGGTCCAGGATTAAGCACACACAACGACACGAAGTACTAGGCCACTCTCGAAACCTCCAAGAGCAACCCACGCACGACCCACTGTGTGCATGCCCCTCGTTTGACAACAAGGTGGACCGACATCTGTGGATTAAAAGAGACAAAACATTAACATGTAATATTACATTTCCAGTGTCGTCCCGAGGCTCTGACCCTTTTTAATACCGTCTTCTATAACCCTCCATCCCTGTTTCACTCATGTGCCTATCTAAGTAAACCTTAAACAAGTCCAACGTGCCTGCCTCCACCACCTCACTTGGTAGCGCATTCCATACCCCCGCGACCCTCTGCGTGAAAAACCTTCCTCTAGTATCCAAATTATTCTTCTCCTCCCTCACCCTTAGATCGTGACCTCTTGTAATAGTTGTCCCCAATCTAGGGAAAAGCATGCAACTGTTGACTCTATCCATTCCCTTCATTATTTTATACACCTCTATCAGATCCCCCCTTAATCTCCGTCTTTCTAAGAAGAGCCTCAGTTTTTCCAATCTTTCCTCGTAACTCAGTCCTTCCATACCAGGCAGCATCCTGGTAAATCTCCTCTGCACTCTCTCCAGGGTTTCCACGTCCTTCCGGTAGTAAGGTGACCAGAACTGGATGCAGTACTCCAAATGTGGTCTAACCAACGTTCTGTACAACTGAAGCATTAGACATAGAACATAGACGATAGCTCCTATACTCTATACCCCTTCCTATAAAGGCTAGCATTCCATAAGCTTTCTTCACAACCTTCTCTACCTGTGTTGACACCTTCAGAGACTTGTGCACTTGCGCTCCCAGGTCCCTCTGTATTTCTATACTCTTAATCAGTCTACCTTTTATCATGTAACTCCTCCCTGCATTATTCCTTCCAAAATGCATCACCAAGTTGGGGACTTGGGCGGAGAGATGACAGATGGAGTTTAATTCAGACAAATGTGAGGTAATGCATTTTGGAAGGTCTAATACAGATAGGAAATATACAGTAAATGGCAGAACTCTTAAGAGTATTGATAGGCAGAAGAATCTGGGTGTACAGATACACAAGTCACTGAAAGTAGCAACACAGGTGGAGAAGGTAGTCAAGAAGGCATAAGGCATGCTTGCCTTTACTGGCCAGGGTACTGAGTTTAAAAATTGGCAAAACATGTTTCAGCTTTATAGAACGTTAGTTCGGCTACACTTGGAATATAGTGTTCAATTCTGGTCGCCACACTATCAGAAAGATGTGGAGGCTTTGGAGAGGGTACAGAAAAGATTTACCAGGATGTTGCCCTGGTATAGAACATAGAACATAGAACATTACAGCGCAGAACAGGCCCTTCGGCCCACGATGTTGCGCCGACCAGTTACAAAACAATGACCCACTAACCTAAACCAATCCCTTCTCGTCCATAAACCTATCCACAGATCTCTTAAACGCCCCCAAACTAGGCGCATTTACAACTGCAGCAGGCAGGGCATTCCAATCCCTCACCACCCTCTGGGTAAAGAACCTACCCCTGACATCCGTCCTATAACTACCACCCCTTAATTTAAAGCCATGCCCCCTCGTGCTAGCTTTCTCCATCCGAGGAAAAAGGCTATCACGATCCACCCTATCTAAACCTCTAATCATCTTATATGTTTCAATAAGATCCCCTCTTAGCCGCCTTCTTTCCAGCGAAAACAACCCCAAATCCCTCAGCCTCTCCTCATAGGACCTCCCCTCCATACCAGGCAACATCCTGGTAAACCTCCTCTGCACCCTCTCCAAAGCCTCCACATCCTTCCTATAATGTGGGGACCAGAACTGCACACAGTACTCCAAGTGCGGCCGCACCAGAGTTGTGTACAGTTGCAACATGACGCTGCGACTCCTAAATTCAATCCCCCTACCAATAAACGCCAAGACACCGTATGCCTTCTTAACAACCTTATCTACTTGGAAGAAGATTGGAGGACAGCAAATGTTGTCCCATTGTTTAAGAAGGGGAGCAGAGACTTCCCTGGGAATTATAGACCGGTGAGTCTTACTTCTGTGGTAGGTAAGGTTTTGGAAAGGATTATTAGAGACAGGATTTATAATTATTTGGAGAGTAATGAATTGATTAGAGACAGTCAGCATGGTTTTGTAGTGGGTAGGTCGTGCCTTACTAACCTTATCGAGTTCTTTGAGAAAGTGACCAAAGAGGTGGATAGGGGTAAGGCAGTTGACGTGGTGTATATGGATTTTAGTAAGGCGTTTGATAAGGTTCACCATGGTAGGCTTCTGCAGAAAATGCAGATGTATGGGATTGGGGGTGATCTAGGTAATTGGATCAGGAATTGGCTAGCAGATAGGAGACAGAGGGTGGTGGTTGATGGTAAATATTCATCATGGAGTTCGGTTACGAGTGGTGTGCCTCAGGGATCTGTTTTGGGGCCACTGCTGTTTGTAATTTTTATTAATGATCTGGATGAGGGTATAGTTGGGTGGATTAGTAAGTTTGCTGATGACACCAAAGTCGGAGGTGTGGTAGATTGTGAGGAAGGGTGTCATAGTTTGCAGGGTGACTTAGAAAGGTTGCAGAGCTGGGCCGCGAGGTGGCGGATGGAGTTTAATGTGGAGAAGTGTGAGGTAATTCATTTCAGTAGGAATAACAGATGTGTTGAGTATAGGGCTAACGGGAGGACTTTGAATAGTGTGGAGGAGCAGAGGGATCTAGGTGTATGTGTACATAGATCCCTGAAAGTTGGGAATCAAGTAGATAAGGTTGTTAAGAAGGCATACGGTGTCTTGGCGTTTATTGGTAGGGGGATTGAATTTAGGAGTCGCAGCGTCATGATGCAACTGTACACAACTCTGGTGCGGCCGCACTTGGAGTATTGTGTGCAGTTCTGGTCCCCACATTACAGGAAGGATGTAGAGGCTTTGGAGAGGATGCAGAGGAGGTTTACCAGGATGTTGCCTGGTATGGAGGGGAGATCCTATGAGGTGAGACTGAGAGATTTGGGGTTGTTTTCGCTGGAAAGAAGGCGGCTAAGAGGGGACCTTATTGAAACATATAAGATGATTAGAGGTTTAGACAGGGTGGATAGTGATAGCCTTTTTCCTAGGATGGAGAAAGCTAGCACGAGGGGGCACGGCTTTAAATTAAGGGGGGGTAGTTATAGGACTGATGTCAGGGGTAGGTTCTTTACCCAGAGGGTGGTGAGGGACTGGAATGCCCTGCCAGCTGCAGTTGTAAATGCGCCTAGTTTGGGGGCGTTTAAGAGATCTGTGGATAGGTTTATGGACGAAATGGGATTGGTTTAGATTAGTGGGTTAGTGTTGTTTTTTTTTTAAAAGCTGGTCGGCGCAACATCGTGGGCCGAAGGGCCTGTTCTGCGCTGTAATGTTCTATGTTCTATGTACTTGACTCCCAACTTTCAGGGATCTATGTACACATACACCTAGATCCCTCTGCTCATCCACACTGTTCAAAGTCCTCCCGTTAGCCCTATACTCGACACATCTGTTATTCCTACAGGTATGGAGGGCATTAGCTATGAGGAGAGGTTGAAAAACTTGGTTTGTTCTCATGGAATGACGGAGGTTGAGGATCGACCTGACAGAAGTCTACAGGATTATGAGAGGCATGGACAGAGTGGATAGTGAGAAACTTTTTCCCAGGGTGGAAGAGTCAATTAGAACCATAGCACCATAGAAAATTACAGCTCAGAAACAGGCCTTTTGGCCCTTCTTGTCTGTGCCAAACCATTTTTTGCCTCATCCCACTGACCTGCACTTGGACCATATCCCTCCACACCCCTCTCATCCATGAACCCGTCCAAGATTTTCTTAAATGTTAAAAGTGACCCCACATTTACCACTTTATCCGGCAGCTCATTCCACACCCCCAACACTCTCTGTGTGAAGAAGCCCCCCCTAATATTCCCTTTAAACTTTTCTCCTTTCACCCTTAACCCATGCCCTCTGGTTTTTTTCTCCCCTAGCCTCAGTGGAAAAAGCCTGCTTGCATTCACTCTATCTATACCCATCAAAATCTTATACACCTCTATCAAATCTCCCCTCATTCTTCTATGCTCCAGGGAATAAAGTCCTAACCTATTCAATCTCTCTGTAACTCAGCTTCTCAAGCCCCAGCAACATCTTTGTGAACCTTCTCTGCACTCTTTCAACCTTATTTACATCCTTCCTGTAACTAGGTGACCAAAACTGTACACAATACTCTAAATTCGGCCTCACCAATGCCTTATATAACCTCACCATAACACTCCAACTTTTATACTTGATACTCTGATTTATAAAGGCCAATGTTCCAAAAGCACTCTTTACGACCCTATCCACCCGTGACGTCATTGTTAGGGAATTCTGTACCTGTATTCCCAG
Source organism: Carcharhinus amblyrhynchos (assembly GCF_965287045.1). Taxonomy (NCBI): domain Eukaryota; kingdom Metazoa; phylum Chordata; class Chondrichthyes; order Carcharhiniformes; family Carcharhinidae; genus Carcharhinus; species Carcharhinus amblyrhynchos. The sequence continues at coordinate 481,167 of NW_027649854.1, read as the reverse complement.
ATCCCTCTGTCCTACTGCACTCTTCAGAGTCCTACCATTTACCCTGTACGTTCTACTTGGTTTGTCCTTCCAAAGCACAATACCTCACACTTGTCTGCGTTAAATTCCATTTGCCATTTTTCAGCCCATTTTTCGAGCTGATCCATGTCCCTCTGCAAGCTTTGAAAACAATTATTACAATCACAAACAACAGTAAAACAATCACAATAATTAGGGGGCACAGGTTTAAGGTGTGAGGGGCAAGGTTTAAAGATGATGTTTGAGGCAAGTTTTTTACACAGAGGGTGGTGGGTGCCTGGAACTCCATGCTGGGGGAGGTAGTGGAAGCGGATACGATAGTGAGTTTTAAGGGGTGTCTTGACAGTTACGTGAATAGGGTAGGAATAGAGGGATATGGTCCCCGGAAGAAAGGATAGTAGGACTAGGGGGCACAGCCTCAAGATAAAGGGGGGGGCGGTTTAGAACGGAGTTGAGGAGGAACTTCTTCACTCAAAGGGTGGTGAATCTCTGGAATTCTCTGCCCGTTGAAGTGGTGGAGGCTGCCTCGCTCAATATTTTTAAGACGCGGGTTGATGGGTTTTTGATAAGAGAGGGGATTAAGGGTTATGGGGAGAGGGCGGGAATGTGGAACTGAGCCACGACAGATCAGCCATGATCTTATTGAATGGCGGGGCAGGCTCGAGGGGCTAGATGGCCTACTCCTGCTCCTATTTCTTATGTTCTTATAAGGGTAGGGGGTTTTAGTTAAGTTGGGCAGCATGGTCAGTGCAGACTTGGAGGGCCGAAGGGCCTGTTCCTGCGCTGTAATTTTCTTTGTTATCCAAAAACGCGGATTAATAAAAGTCTTCATGTGGATTTGTTAAAGATAAACTGTATTTGATTAATTTCTGCCTTACCTCGGTCAGAGAGAGTTAGAACATTAGGGATGTGAGCAAGCTGGAGGGAGGCAGGTCAGGAGGAGTCGGGGGTCGGGGTATTGGTTGGAAGATCGAGGGGCGGGGTGCATGTGGGGGCTGTGGGATGAGGGGGCGCAGGAGTGAGGGGTTGTGGGGGCAGGGTGGTTGTGGGAGTGGGGTGTGTGGGGGCAGGAGGGGATGCGGTGGGTGAGGAGTGGGGAAGGCGCAGGGGCGGGGGGATTGTGGGGGTGGATGGTGTGAGGGGCAGGGGTTGTGGGGGTGCGGTTGCGGGGCGGGGTTGCAGGGGCTGGAGGATGCGGGTGGGTGGGGGGAATTGTGGGGGTGGGGTGTGGGGGGGTTGTGGGTGGTGCAGGGTGCAGGGACAGGGGTTGTGGGAGCGAGGGGGTGTGGGAGTGGAGGGTGTGTGGATGCAGGGGTTGGGGAGAGTTGTGAGACTGGGGGTGGGGTGTGCGGGGGTGTGGAGGGTTGTGGGGGTGGGGTGGTGCAGGGGTTGGGGGATGTGGGAGTGGGGGATGTGTGGATGCGGGGGGTGGCGTTGTGGATGTGGGGGGCTGGAGGGAGTTGTGGGGAGCTGGGGGGGAGTTGTGAGGGTACAGGAATGTGGGGGTGGGGGTGTGGGGTTCGGGGGGGTGTGGGGTGGTATTGGGAGGGGTGGTGCTAGGGTGGGGGCTCAATTTTTTATTCAGCAAAAAATTAAACTAGAATTTTTCTGTCTATCATTTCCTGAGGACCTATCTTGGTAATAAAATAGGAACTTCCCAAAACTTCTATCTCAGGGTCCTGGGAGCAGGGGAAGTCTCCCCTCAGAAGGGCACAATCCTCGGGGAGTCAGTGAATCAGCACTCGCACCCAAGACACATCTCTGCTCAATTGTCCTGTCTCCAACTATCTGGAGACTGGAGGACCTGGAGAAGGGGAAGAGGGATTTATATCACGAGCAAAGAGAGAATTTGAAAATAAACGGCAGTCAACATCAGACTTGTAAATAATCAGCAGGCAAGACAGAAAGTGGTGAAGTGGGACAAAAGAGGTGCTGGAAAATCTCAGCAGGTCTGCACAGTATCTATGGAGAGGAAACAGAAGCAACATTTCGAGTTTGGAGTGAGTGTTCTCATGTTCAAGATATTAATTTTGATATAAAACACAAACCTACCAGTTTCCACAGGGGACTGCAATCCTGTCTCCTGGCTGATATTCCACAGTGTGGTTTGAACTGGGGAGTCCACAGCGACATTCTGACACTGGCACACAGTGGGAATCCTGAAGCAACTGACCCTCCGGACATCGGCATCCTGCAGGAAGTTATCAAAGATCAGACAGACAGACAAGAACATAATAAAGTAGGAGTAGGCCATTCAGCCCATTGAGCCATAAATCGGAGTATCGAGTATAAAAGTTGGAGTGTTATGGTGAGGTTATATAAGGCATTGGTGAGGCCGAATTTACAGTATTGTGTACAGTTTTGGTCACCTAGTTACAGGAAGGATGTAAATAAGGTTGAAAGAGTGCAGAGAAGGTTCACAAGGATGTTGCTGGGGCTTGAGAAGCTGAGTTACAGAGAGATTGAATAGGTTAGGACTTTATTCCCTGGAGTGTAGAAGAATGAGGGGAGATTTGATAGAGGTGTATAAGATTTCGATGGGTATAGATAGAGTGAATGCAAGCAGGCTTTTTCCACTGAGGCTAGGGGAGAAAAAAACCAGAGGGCATGGGTTAAGAGTGAAAGGAGAAAAGTTTAAAGGGAATATTAGAACATAGAACACTACAGCGCAGAACAGGCCCTTCGGCCCACGACGTTGCGCCGACCAGTTAAAAAACAATGACCCACTAACCTAAACCAATCCCTTTTCGTCCATAAACCTATCCACGGATCTCTTAAACGCCCCCAAACTAGGCGCATTTACAACTGCAGCGGGCAGGGCATTCCAATCCCTCACCACCCTCTGGGTAAAGAACCTACCCCTGACATCCGTCCTATAACTACCACCCCTTAATTTAAAGTTATGCCCCCTCGTGCTAACTTTCTCCATCCGAGGAAAAAGGCTATCACTATCCACCCTATCTAAACCTCTAATCATCTTTTATGTTTCAATAAGATCCCCTCTTAGCCGCCTTCTTTCTAGCGAAAACAACCCCAAATCCCTCAGTCTCTCCTCATAGGACCTCCCCTCCATACCAGGCAACATCCTGGTAAACCTCCTCTGCACCCTCTCCAAAGCCTCCACATCCTTCCTGTAATGTGGGGACCAGAACTGCACACAATACTCCAAGTGCGGCCGCACCAGAGTTGTGTACAGTTGCAACATGACGCTGCGACTCCTAAATTCAATCCCCCTACCAATAAACGCCAAGACACCGTATGCCTTCTTAACAACCTTATCTACTTGATTCCCTACTTTCAGGGATCTATGTACACCTAGATCCCTCTGTTCATCCACACTATTCAAAGTCCTCCCGTTAGCCCTATACTCAACACATCTGTTATTCCTACCAAAGTGAATTACCTCACACTTCTCTGCATTAAACTCCATCTGCCACCTCTCGGCCCAGCTCTGCAACCTGTCCAAGTCTCTCTGTAAACTATGACACCCTTCCTCACTATCTACCACACCTCCGACTTTGGTGTCATCAGCAAATTTACTAATCCACCCAACTATACCCTCATCCAGATCATTAATAAAAATTACAAACAGCAGTGGCCCCAAAACAGATCCCTGAGGCACACCACTTGTAACCGAACTCCATGATGAATATTTACCATCAACCACCACCCTCTGTCTCCTACCTGCTAGCCAATTCCTGATCCAATTTCCTAGATTACCCTCAATCCCATACATCTGCATTTTCTGCAGAAGCCTACCATGGTGAACCTTATCAAACGCCTTACTAAAATCCATATATACCACGTCAACTGCCTTACCCCCATCCACCTCTTTGGTCACTTTCTCAAAAAACTCAATAAGGTCAGGGGGGGTTTCTTCACACAGAGAGTGGTGGGAGCGTGGAATGAGCTGCTGGATAAAGTGGTAAATGTGGGGTCACTTTTAACAGTGAAGAAAAACTTGGACGGGTTCATGGATGAGAGGGGTGTGGAGGGATATGGTCCAAGTGCAGGTCAGTGGGACTAGGCAAAAAATGGTTCAACGCAGACAAGAAGGGCCAAAGGGCCTGTTTCTGAGCTGTAGTGTTCTACGGTTCTATGGAGCCTGAGCTAGCAGAGTCACATTGCAGGGTTCCATTTGTTTGTAAGGTACAGAGCAAAAAGGAGCAGCTCAGAATGGGTGATTCAGAGCAGTAAAAGCACTGATATCCAGAACAAAAGGGCTGGAATGAAGTTGCTGTAATTCAGAACTCGTGAGCCACCAGCAGATGGCACTCTCTATCAGTAAGAAGTCTCACAACACCAGGTTAAAGTCTAGCTGGTTTATTTGACAGCACTAGCTTTCGGAGTCTCGCTCCTTCTTCGTGAGTGAGGACTTGTGTTTACAATCAGGGCATATAAGTCTTAAAGGTACAGACAATGTGAGCGGAGAGAGGTTTAAGCACAGGTTAACGAGATGTGTATTGTCTCCAGCCAGGACAGTTAGTGAGATTTTACAAACCCAGGCAAACCGTGGGGGTTACAGATAGTGTGACATGAACCCAAGATCCCGGTTGAGACCGTCCTCATGCGTGCGGAACTTGGCTATCAGTCTCTGCTCAGCGACTCTGCGTTGTCGTGTGTTGTGAAGGCCGCCTTGGAGAATGCTTACCTGAAGATCAGAGGCTGAATGACCATGACCACTTAAGGGTGAACACCGCTCGACAATCACCAGGCAGGAGTGTTCCCTTCCAGTCGGGAACACTTCAGCAGTCACGGGCATTTACCCTCTGATCTTGGGGTAAGCGTTCTCCAAGGCGGCCTTCACAACACATGATAATGCAGAATTGGTGAGCAGAGACTGATAGCCAAGTTCCGCACACATTTTACATAAGAACATAAGAAATAGGAGCAGGAGTAGGCCATCTAGCTCTTCGAGCCTGCCCTGCCATTCAATAAGATCATGGCTGATCTGATAGTGGTTCAGTTCCACTTACCCGCTTTCTCTCCATAACCCTTAGTCTGTTATTAGTCTGTTGTAGGTAAAATGTTAGAATCCGTCATCAAGGAGGAAATAGCGAGGCATCTTGAGGGGAATTGCTTGATAGAGCAGACGCAGCACGGTTTCGTTAAGGGGAACTCGTGTCTGACAAGTTTACTGGAGTTCTATGAGGATGTGTCTAGGGCAGTGGATAGAGGAGAGCCGGTGGATGTGGTGTTTCTTGATTTTCAGAAGGCGTTTGACAAGGTATCTCACAAGAGGTTATTGCAGAAGGTCAGGGGACTTGGAGTTGGGGGTAGGGTGTTAGCGTGAATAGAGGACTGGTTGTCAAATAGGAGGCAGAGAGTGGGGGTCAATGGGTGCTATTCGGATTGGCGGTTGGTGACGAGTGGAGTGCCCCAGGGGTCGGTGCTGGGGCCTCAGCTTTTTACCATTTATATAGATGATCTGGAGGAGGGAACAGAGTGTATGGTGTCGAAATTTGCTGATGACACCAAGATTGGTGGAATGGCAAATTGTGCGGAGGGTGTGGAGAGTCTGCAGAAGGATCTAGATAGGCTGGGTGAATGGGCCAGGAACTGGCAAATGGAATTTAATGTTGGCAAGTGCGAGGTGGTCCACTTTGGTAGGAATAATGGTAGGAAGGATTATTACTTACGTGGAGAAAAACTGCAGCAGGCGACGGTGCAGAGAGACCTCGGGGTCCTTGTGCATGAGTCGCAAAAACCCAGCTTGCAGGTGCAGCAGGTGGTCAGGAAGGCAAATGGGATGCTGGCCTTCATAGCGAGGGGGATTGAATATAAAAGTAGGGAGGTCTTGCTGCGGCTGTATAGGGCATTGGTGAGGCCGCAGCTGGAGTACTGTGTGCAGTTTTGGGCGCCGCTCTTACGTAAGGATATTTTGGCCTTGGAGGGAGTGCAGAGGAGGTTTACTAGGCTGATGCCGGAGTTGAGGGGGTTGAGCTATGAGGAGAGGCTGAATAAACTAGGCTTGTACTCGTTAGAGTTTAGAAGAATGAGGGGAGACCTCATTGAGACGTATAAGATGATGAATGGGATGGATAGGATAGAGGTGGACTCTTCCCGCTCAGAAAGGACAGTAGGACTAGGGGGCACAGCCTCAAGATAAAGAGGGGGCGGTTTAGAACGGAGTTGAGGAAGAACTTCTTCACTCAAAGGGTGGTGAATCTCTGGAATTCTCTGCCCGTTGAAGTGGTGGAGGCTACCTCGCTAAATATTTTTAGACACGGGTTGATGGGTTTTTGATAAGAGAGGGGATTAAGGGTTATGGGGAGAAAGCGGGAATGTGGAACTGAGCCACGTCAGATCAGCCATGATCTTATTGAATGGCGGGACAGGCTCGAAGGGCCAGATGGCCTACTCCTGCTCCTATTTCTTATGTTCTTATTGATTAAAAATCTATCTCTCTGTGACTTAAACACATTTAATGAGGTAGCCTCCACTGCTTCAATGGGCAGAGAATTCCAAAGATTCACTACCCTCTGGGAGAAGTAGTTCCTCCTCAACTCCATTCTAAATTGATTTTGAGTCTGTGCCCTCTAGTTCTTGTTTTCTTTCTAAGTGGAAATAATCTCTCTGCTTCTACCCTGTCTGGCCCCTTCATTATCTTATGAGGATGGCCTCACCTGGGATCTTGGATTCATGTCACACTATCTGTAACCCCCATAACTTGCCTGGGCTTGCAAAACCTTGCTTACTGTACTGTCTGGAGACAATACCCATCTCTTTAACCTGTGCTTAACCGTCTCTCCACTCACACTGTCTGTATCTTTAAGACTTGATTAGCCGTAAAGACTTGCATTCCAACTATTATCCTGTAAATTGAGTTTGTGTCTTTATATGCCCTGTTTGTGAACAGAATTCCCACTTACCTGATTAAAGAGCTTGAGACTCCGAAAGCTAGTGCTGCCAAATAAACCTGTTGGACTTTAACCTGGTGTTGTGAGACTTCTTACTGTGCCCACCCCAGTCCAACACCAGCATCCCAACATCATGACTATCTATTAGCTTAGGTCCCAGAGGGGTTCTAGTCTCCTCAAGTCTGCCTGTCACAATCTCAATCAGCCTGTGGTTAATGTAGTTATTTGAAGGTCCCATACCAGGTTTGCATATTCCCTGCAGACATTGTACATGGTCCCACAGGTCAGTACAAGTCCTTGGACAGTGATTCGCACACGACACAAACTCTTTTCCTCGGTCTTCACAGAGTTCTCCTGTAAATGAACATCAGTTGGTAAATAGACAGAGGATTTGATAAATATATACTCATTATCACATCAGGTACGCAGCAGTGGTAGCAAACCAGGAGGAGATAATTCCTCTCAATAACGACAGCCCATTAACAAAATCAGCACAGGGAGACTCAGGGATATTGTGTTGAGAAGTTGCAGGACAGATACAGCATGGAGTTAGATACAGAGTAAAGCTCCCTCTACACTGTCCTCCATCAAACACTCCCAGGACAGGTACAGCACAGGGTTAGATACAGAGTAAAGCTCCCTCCCTCTACACTATCCCCCATCAAACACTCCCAGGACAGGTACAGCACGGGGTTAGATACAGAGTAAAGCTCCCTCGACACTGTCCCCATCAAACACTCCCAGGACAGGTACAGCACGGAGTTAGATACAGAGTAAAGCTCCTCTACACTGTCCCCATCAAACACTCCCAGGACAGGGACAGCACCGGGTTAGATACAGAGTGAAGCTCTCTCTACACTGTCCCCCCATCAAACACTCCCAGGACAGGTACAGCACAGGGTTAGATACAGAGTAAAGCTCCCGCTACACTGTCCCCATCAAACACTCCCAGGACAGGTACAGCACAGGGTTAGATACAGAGTAAAGCTCCCTTGACACTGTCCCCATCAAACACTCCCAGGACAGGTACAGCACAGGGTTAGATACAGAGTAAAGCTCCCTCTACACTGTCCCCCATCAAACACTCCCAGGACAGGTACAGCACGGGGTTAGATACAGAGTGAAGCTCTCTCTACACTGTCCCCCCATCAAACACTCCCAGGACAGGTACAGCACAGGGTTAGATACAGAGTAAAGCTCCCTCGACACTGTCCCCATCAAACACTCCCAGGACAGGTACAGCACGGAGTTAGATACAGAGTAAAGCTCCTCTACACTGTCCCCATCAAACACTCCCAGGACAGGGACAGCACCGGGTTAGATACAGAGTGAAGCTCTCTCTACACTGTCCCCCCATCAAACACTCCCAGGACAGGTACAGCACAGGGTTAGATACAGAGTAAAGCTCCCTCTACACTGTCCCCATCAAACACTCCCAGGACAGGTACAGCACAGGGTTAGATACAGAGTAAAGCTCCCTTGACACTGTCCCCATCAAACACTCCCAGGACAGGTACAGCACGGGGTTAGATACAGAGTGAAGCTCTCTCTACACTGTCCCCCCATCAAACACTCCCAGGACAGGTACAGCACAGGGTTAGATACAGAGTAAAGCTCCCTTGACACTGTCCCCATCAAACACTCCCAGGACAGGTACAGCACAGGGTTAGATACAGAGTAAAGCTCCCTCTACACTGTCCCCATCAAACACTCCCAGGACAGGTACAGCACGGGTTTAGATAGAGCAACGCTCCTGCTACACTGTCCCCCATCAAACACTCCCAGGACAGGTACAGCACAGGGTTAGATACAGAGTAAAGCTCCCTCTACACTGTCCCCCATCAAACACTCCCAGGACAGGTACAGCACAGGGTTAGATACAGAGTAAAGCTCCCTCTACACTGTCCCCCATCAAACACTCCCAGGACAGGTACAGCACGGGGTTAGATACAGAGCAACGCTCCTGCTACACTGTTAAAGTACAAAGGAAAGTACAGCACAGGAACAAGCCCTTCGGCCCTTCAAGCCTGTGCTGATCATGATGTCCCAACTAAACTGAAAAAAAGTTTTGCCCTTACTCGATCCATATCCCTCTATTCCCTCCCTATTCATGAACCCATCCAGATCCCTCTTCAATGTTGCTAATGTTCCTGCTTCCACCACCTCCTCTGGCAGCGCGTTCCAGGCACCCACCACTCTCTGTGTGAAAAACTTGCCCCGCACATCTCCCTTAAACTTCCCCCTCTCACCTTGAACCTGTGTCCCCTTGTAATTGACACTTGCACCCTGGGGAAAAGCTCTGTCTATCCACCCTGTCTGTGCCTCTCATCATTCTGTAGACCCTCTATCAGGTCTCCCCTCAGCCTCTGTCTTTCCAGTGAAAACAATCCTGGTTGATTCAACCTCTCCTCATAGTCAACACCCTCGAGACCAGGCAACATCCTGGTGAACCTTCTTTGCACTCTCTCCAAAGCTTCTACATCCTTCTGGTAGTGTGGTGACTGGAACTGCACACAATACTCCAAACGCAGCCTAACCAAGGTTTTATGTAGCTGCTACATGACTCTCCAACTCCTGTCCGCAAACCCTGGCTGATGAAAGAAAGCATGTTGTAGGCGTTCTTAATCACGTTGGTCACCTCTGTTGCTCCTTTAGGGGAACTGTGGGCCTGTACGCCCAGATCCCTCTGTATGTTAATGTTCCTAACATTTACAGTATAATTCACACCTAAATTTGATTTTTCAAAATGCTTCAGCCTCACATTTCATAGAATCATAGAATCTACAATGCAGTAGGAGGCCATTCGGCCCATTGAGGCTGCACCAACCACAATCCCACCCAGGCCCTATTCCCAGAACCACTCATATGTACCCTGCTCACCCCTTGACATTAGGGTCAATTTAGCATGGCCAATCAACACAACCCACTCATCTCTGGAGAGTGGAATTTACATAAGAACTAGGAGCAGGAGTAGGCCATCTGGAGCCTGCTCCACCATTCAATAAAATCATGAATGATCTTATTGAAGATCATTCCACTCCACTTACCTGCCCACTCACCATAACCCTTAATTCCTTTACTGTTCAAAAATCTATCTATCGTTGCCTTAAAAACATTCAATGAGGGAGCCTCAACTGCTTCACCGGGCAGGGAATTCCACAGATTCACAACCCTTTGTGTGAAGAAGTTTCTCCTCAACTCAGTCCTAAATCTGCTCCCCCTTATTTGGGGCCATGCCCCCTGGTTCTAATTTCACCCTCCAGTGAGAACAACCTCCCTGTTTCTATCGTATCTATTCCCTTCATAATCTTACAGCTTATATATAAAAATCCCAAGGCTTTTTATACAAATGTAAAAAGCAAGAGGGTAGTGAGGAAGAGGGTTGGCCCACTCAAGCACAAGGGAGGGAATCTATACATGGAGCCAGAGGAAATGGGTGAGGTATTAAATGAATACTTTGCGTCAGTATTCATCAAAGAGAAGGATTTGGTGGATGATGAGTCTGGGAAAGGATGTGTAGATAGTTTGAGTCATGTTGAGATCAAAAAGGAGGAGGTATTGGGGTTCTAGAGAAACATCAAGGTAGACAAATCTCTAAGGCCTGATGGGATATACCCCAGAATACTGAGAGAGGCAAGGGAGGAAATTTCTGGGGCCTTGAGAGAAATTTTTGTATCCTGACTGGCTACAGGGGAAGTCCCAGAGGATTGGAGAGTAGCCAATGTTGTTCCTTTGTTTAAGAAGGGTAGCAAGAATAATCCAGGTAATTACAGGCTGGTCAGCCTTACATCAGTGGTAGGGAAATTATTGGAGAGGATTCTTTGAGACAGGATTTATTCCCACTTGGAAATAAGTGGATGTATTAATGAGAGGCAACATGGTTTTGTGAAGGGGAAGTCATGTCTCACTAACTTGTTCGACTTCTTCCAGGAAGTGATGAAGATGGTTGATGAGGGTAGGGTAGTGGGTGTTGTCTACATGGACTTCAGTAAGGCCTTTGACAGGGTCCCTCATGGCAGACTGGTGCAGATGAAGGTTGCATGGGATCAGAGGTGAGCTGGCAAGATGGATACAAAACTGGCTCGGTCAAAGAAGACAAAGGGTAGCAGTGGAAGGGTACATTTCTGAATGGAGGGCTGTGACAAGTGGCATTCCTCAGGAATCAGTGCTGGGGCCTTTGCTGTTTGTAATATCTATAAATGATTTGGAGGAAAATGTAACTGGATTGATTAGTAAGTTTGTAGACGACACAAAGGTTGGTGGATTTGCGGATAGCGATGAGAATCATCAGAGGATACAGCGGGATATAGATCAGTTGGAGACTTGGGCGGAGAGATGACAGATGGAGTTTAATCTGGACAAAAGTGAGGTAATGCATTTTGCAAGGTCTAATACAGATAGGAGTTTTGATAGGCAGAGGGATCTGGGTGTACATTATACAGGTCACTGAAAGTGGCAACGCAGGTGGAGAAGATAGTCAAGAAGGCATACAGCATGCTTGCCTTCATTGGCCAGGGTATTGAGTTTAAAAATTGGCAAGTCATGTTGCAGCTTTATAGAACCTTAGTGCGGCCGCACTTGGAATATAGTGTTCAATTCTGGTCACCACACTACCAGAAAGACGTGGAGGCTTTGGAGAGGGGACAGAAAAGATTTACCAGGATGTTGCCTGGTATGGAGGACATTCGCTATGAGGAGAGGTTGGAGAAACTTGGTTTGTTCTCACTCGACCGGCGGAGGTTGAGGGGAGACCTGATAGAAGTCTACAAGATTATGAGGGGCATGGACAGAGTGGATAGTCAGAAACTTTTTCCCAGGGTGGAAGAGTCAATTACTGGGGGCACAGGTTTAAGGTGCGGGGGGCAAGGTTTAAAGGAGATGTACGAGGCAGATTTTTTACACAGAGGGTAGTGGGTGTCTGGAACTCGTTGCCGGGGGAGGTAGTGGAAGCGGATATGATAGTGAGTTTTAAGGGGCGTCTTGATAAATACATGAATAGGATGGGAATAGAGGGATATGGTCCCCAGAATGGTAGGGAGTTTTTCGTTCAGTTGGACAGCATGGTCGGTGCAGGCTTGGAGGGGTTGAACGGCCTGTTCCGATGCTGTAGTTCTCTTTGTTCTATAAGATCTCCCCTCATTCTTCGGAATTCCAATGAATATCGACCCAGTCTACTCAGTCTCTCCTCATAAACCATCTCGGGGATCTTATAGAGACCTATAAGATAATGAAGTAGATGGATCGGGTAGAGGTAGAGAGATTCTTCCCGCTTTGAAAGGATAGCAGGACTAGAGGGCACAGCCTCAAGATAAGTGGGGGGCAGTTTAGATCAGAGTTGAGGAGGAACTTCTTCACTCAAAGGGTGGTGAATCTCTGGAATTCTCTGCCCATTGAAATGGTGGAGGCTACCTTGCTAAATATATTTAAGTCACAGGTAGATAGATTTCTGATAGACAAGAGAATTAAGGGTTATGGGGAGAAAGCTGGAAAGTGGAACTGATCCACTTCAGATCAGCCATGATCTTACTGAAAGGCGGGGCAGGCTCGAAGGGCTAGATGGCCTACTCCTGCTCCTATTTCTTATGATCTTAAACCAACCCTCTTAACTCCGGAATCAACCGAGTGAATCTCCTCTGCACCCCCTCCAGTGCCAGTATATCCTTTCTCAAGTAAGGAGACCAAAACTGTACACAATACTCCAGGTGTGGCCTCACCAGCACCTTATACAGCTGCAACATAACATCGCTGTTTTTAAACTCCATCCCTCTGCTGTTGAGAAAAGTATAGATGTTCGGGAACTTGGGGAAATAAATAGTGATGTCTTGAGGAGTGTACATATTACAGAGAAGGTGATGCTGGAACTCTTAAAGCGCATCAAGGTAGATAAATCCCTGAGACCTGATGAAGTGTATTAGTATACAGTGAAAAGTATTGTTTGTTGTGCACTATAAGGAGAACATACCATGCATAGAGAAGGAAAGGAGAGGGTGCAGAATATTGTGTTCTCCTCGGACAGAAGAAAGCTAACAGGAGATTTCATCAAAATGTTCATGAGGAGGTGGACAGAGCAGGTCAGGAGAAACTGTTCCCTCTCGTAAAAGGATTGAGAACAAGGGGGCACAGAATTAAATCGATTTGTAAAGAAGCAAATGTGATGTGAGAAAAAGCTTTTTCACCCAGCGGGTAGAACATAGAACATAGAACATTACAGCACAGTACAGGCCCTTCGGCCCTCAATGTTGTGCCGAGCTATGTCCAATCCTAAGATCAAGCTATCCCACTCCCTATCATTCTGGAGTGCTCCATGTGCCTATCCAATAACCACTTGAAAGTTCCTAAAGTGTCCGACTCCACTATCACAGCAGGCAGTGTATTCCACACCCCAACCACTCTCTGAGTAAAGAATCTACCTTGGACATCCCTCCTATATCTCCCACCATGAACCTTATAGTTATGCCCCCTAGTAACAGCTACATCCACCTGAGGAAATAGCCTCTGCACGTCCACTCTATCAATCCCCCTCATCATCTTATAAACCTCTATTAAGTTGCCCCTCATCCTCTCCCCAATGCTTCCACATCCTTCTTATAGTGAGGTGACCAGAACTGCACACAATATTCCAAATGTGGTCTCACCAAGGTCCGGTATAGTTGCAGCATAACCCCACGGCTCTTAAACTCAAACCCCCTGTTAATAAACACTAACACACTCAAAGCCTTCTTCACGGTTCTATCCACTTGAGTGGCAACCTTCAGAGATCTGTGGATGAATGAACCCCAAGATCTCTCTGTTCCTCCACATTCCTCAGAACTCTGCCATTGACCCTGTGATCCGCATTTAAGTCTGTCTTCCCAAAATGAATCACCTCACACTTGTCAGGGTTAAACTCCATCTGCCACTTGTCGGCTCAGCTCTGCATCCTATCAATGTCTCTTTGCAGCCTGCAAGAGCCCTCCACCTCACCCACTACTCCACCAATCTTGGTGTCATCAGCAAATTTACTAACCCACCCTTCAACCCCCTCTTCCAAGTCATTGATAAAAATCACAAATAGCAGAGGACCCAGCACTGATCCCTGTGGTACACCGCTGGTAACTGGCCTCCAGTCTGAAAATTTTCTCTCCACCACCACCCTCTGTCTTCTATGAGACAGCCAGTTACTTATCCAATCGGCCAAATTTCCTTATTTGCCACACCTCATTACTTTCTTCATGAGCGTACCATGGGGAACCTTATCAAACACCTTACTAAAATCCATGTATGCAACATCAACTTCTTTACCTTCATCCACACACTTAGTAAAACTCAATCCAATTTGTGAAGCAGGACTTACCCCTCACAAAATCGTGCTGACTATCCCCGATTAAACTGAATCTTTCCAAATGGTCATAAATCCTACCTTTCAGGACTCTTTCCGTTAACTTACCGACCACCAAAGTAAGACTAACTGGCCTATAATTACCAGGGTCATTCCTATTTCCTTTCTTGAAGAGGGGAACAACATTCACCTCTCTCCAGTCCTCTGGCACAATCCCCGTGGACAGTGAGGACCCAAAGATCAAAGCTAAAGGCTCTGCAATCTCATCCATTGCCTCCTAAAGTATCCTAGGATGTATCCCATCTGGCCCAGGGGACTTATGCACCCTCAGGTTTTTCAAAATTGCTAATACATCTTCCCTCAGAACATCTACCTCCTCCATCCTATTAGCCTGTATCACACTCTCATCCTCAAAAACATGGCCCCTCTCCTTAGTGAACACTGAAGAAAAGTATTCAATCAACGCCTCACCGATCTCTTCTGACTCCATGCACAATTTCCCACTACTATCCTTGACTGGCCTTAACCTCACCCTGGTCATTCTTTTATTTCTCACATAAGAGTAAAAAGCCTTGGGGTTTTCCTTGATCCGACCCGCCAAGGACTTCTCTTGCCCCCTCCTAGCTCTCCTAAGCCCTTTCTTTAACACCTTTAAACCATTTCTTCATTCCTTGCTACCTTGTAACACTCAAGCGACCCAACTGAACCTTGTTTTTTCCTCCTTACATACACTTCCTTTTTCCTCTTGACAAGACATTCAATCTCCTTTGTGAACCAAATAATTAGGATCTGGAATATTCTGCCTGGGTATGTGGTGGAGGCAGGTTCAATGGAGGCACTCAGGAGGACATTAGTTAATTATTTGAATAGAAACAATGTGGAAGGGTACCGGGGAAAAATGAATCATGATGTTCACTTGGAGAACTGGTACAAACATGATGGCCCAAACGGCCTCGTCCTGCACTGTAAGAATGCTTTGATTCTGAGTGTTTCAGTGGGATCTCCTGTTCCTGATGTTGGTTCATCCCAGCCACAGATTTCCCACTGACAAAGGGTTCATTCAGCGGGATATCCCATTTGCATGGAAAATCCCAGCCATTGGGATATTCAAAGAACAAAGAAAATTCCAGCACAGGAACAGGCCCTTCGGCCCCTCCAAGCCTGCACTGACCATGCTGCCCCCGACTGAACTAAAACCCCCTACCCTGCCGGTGACCATATCCCTCTATTCCCATCCAATTCATGCACTTGTCAAGATGTCCCGTAAAAGTCACTACTGTATCTGCTTCCACTCCCTCCCCCGGCAGTGAGTTCCAGGCACCCACCACCCTCTGTGCAAAAAACTTGCCTCGTACATCTCCTTTAAACCTTGCCCCTCGCACCTTAAACCTGTGCCCCCTAGGAATTGACTCTTCCACTCTGGGAAAGAAACCCAGGGTGGAAGAACACGTTTTTCCCCCTTTTCCATCATTCTGGAACAATTGATATCCAGGAATGTTAAATACATGGTCTTGCTTTCGATATATCATAATCCTGGTGATAACTTGTGCAGCTGAACATCCCTTTACTGACACCACAGTCACTGGTGTGCATTAATGTCAGAACATTTAATATTTATTCTCAAGTCCAGCACCTGGGCACATGGCAGTGTTGCAGCTTTCTGATTGGAACCTGGGTCCTTTGCATCTCGCAATGTCCTGTAGATGGGGAAGAGTTCGTTCTCTAATGCGAAAGCCACCACTACAGGGCTCACGGCACGGACTCCACACACCCCACACATTCCAGGAACAGTCATCTGGAAGAAAGAGAGAAAGAAGATATTCACACCTGATGGAAGATGGCAGGAAACAAAGGGATAGTGTAAGCAGCAAAGTAAGAAAATAGTTCAAATAATCTTCTGAGTGGTCAGGGGGAGTAAATGAGACCATTTCCTTTGTTTTGTTGAAAAGTGTGGTAATGGGATTGAAAAGCAAGGGTCAAGTCAGACAGATAATTGGTGCAACTCCAAGTGGAAAAGCCCAGAGTTATTGGGAATGGTGAAAAACCTCGGGAAGAAAGGAGAAAATACAGGATTGCTTTGAGTGGGATGAGAGTTTGGAAATGTCAGTCAGATAGAGATATCTGGATTGGGAGAAACAGTAAAGAAACTCATGAATTTTCACTAAAGCATCATTTTGAAAAGAAAGTAAACTTTTTAATTAGAACATATTTCAATTCGGACAATAAAAGATTTATTCCTAAATCTAACTTTTTAAAATTTATTTTACGGGATGTGGGCGTTGCTGGCTAGCCCCAGTATTTATTGCTCATCCCTAATTGCCCTCCATTTCAGAGTCAACCACATTGCTGTGGCTCTGGAGTCACTTGTAGGAAGTCTGACAACACCAGTTTTAAGTCCAACCGATTTATTTGATAGTAAACGCACAAGCTTTTGAGGTTTACCTCTTTGTTGGGCTTAAACCTGGTGTTGTCAGACTTCTTACTGTGTTTACCCCAGTCCAACGCCGGCATCTCCACATCGTCACCGGGTAAGGATGGCAGAATTCCTTCCTTAAAGTATATTGGTGAATCAGATAGGTTTTTACAACAAAACAAAGAAAATTACAGCACAGGAACAGGCCCTTCGGCCCTCCAAACCTGCACCGACCATGCTGCCTGACTTAACTAAAATCCCCTACCTTTCCGGGGACCACATTCCCCTATTCCCATTCTATTTGCGTATTTGTCAAGGCGTCCCTTAAAAGTCACTATCGTATCTACATCCACTGCCTCTCCCAGCAGCGAGTTCCAGACACCTACCACCCTCTGTCCAAAAAACATGCCTAGTACATCTCTTTAAACCTTGCCCCTCGCACCTGAAACCTGAGCCCTCTCATAATTGACTTGTCCACCCTGGGAAAAAGCTTCTGACTATCCACTCTGTCCATGCCCCTCAATCGACAATGGTTTCATTGCCATCATTACATTTTTAATTCCAGATTTTTACTGAATTCAAAGATTAGTGATAGAGGCAGAGGGATAAAAGGTGGTGGGGGGGGTGGGTGGCATTGTTGGTCAGGGAGAATGTTACAGTGGTACTCAGACAGGATAGATTAGGGAGCTTGTCTACAGAAGCCCTATGGGTGGAGCTGAGAAACAGAAAGGTATGACCATATTAATGGGGTTGTATTATAGACCACTCAATAGTCAGTGAGAATTGGAGGAGCAAATCTGCAGAGAGATAGCTGACAACTGCAAGAAACAGAAAGTTGTGATAGTAGGGGATTTTAGTTTTCCACAAGTAGATTGGGACTCGTGCACTGTTAAAGGTTTAGACGGGGTAGAGTTTGTAAAATGTGTTCAGGAGAATTTTCTACATCAGTATATGGAGGTAAATATAAAAGTAGGGAGGTCTTGCTGCGGCTGTATAGGGCATTGGTGAGGCCGCAGCTGGAGCACTGTGTGCTATTTTGGGCGCCGTACTTACGCAAGGATATTTTGGCCTTGGAGGGAGTGCAGAGGAGGTTTACTAGGCTGATACCGGAGTTGAGGGGGTTGAGCTATGAGGAGAGGCTGAATAAACTAGACTTGTACTCGTTAGAGTTTAGGAGAATGAGGGGAGATCTCATTGAGACGTATAAGATGATGAATGGGATGGATAGGATAGAGGTGGAGAGACTCTTCCCGCTCAGAAAGGATAGTAGGACTAGGGGGCACAGCCTCAAGATAAAGGGGGGGCAGTTTAGAACGGAGTTGAGGAAGAACTTCTTCACTCAAAGGGTGGTGAATCTCTGGAATTCTCTGCCCGTTGAAGTGGTGGAGGCTACCTCGCTAAATATTTTTAAGATGCGTGTTGATGGGTTTTTGATAAGAGAGGGGATTAAGGGTTATGGGGAGAGGGCGGGAATGTGGAACTGAGCCATGACAGATCAGCCATGATCTTATTGAATGGCGGGGCAGGCTCGAAGGGCTAGATGGCCTACTCCTGCTCCTGTTTCTTATGTTCTTAGGTGCCAACGAGAGAGGATGCGATATTGGATTTCCTACTGGGAAATGAGTTAGGGCAGGTGATGGATGTGAGTGTGAGGGAACACTTTGGATCCAGTGATCATAATGCCATTAGTTTCAACCTGATCATGGATAAGGATAGATCTGGTCCTCGGGTTGAAGTTCTGAACTGGAAAAAGGCCAAATTTGATGAAATGAGAAAGAATCTGGGAAGTGTGGATTGGCACAGGCTGTTCTCTGGTAAGGATGTAAATGGAAAGTGGGAGGCCTTCAAAGAAGAAATTTTGAGAGTGCAGAGTTTGTATGTTCCTGTCAGAATAAAAGGCAAAGTAAATAGGAATAAGGAACCTTGGTTCTCGAGGGAGATTGTAACACTGATTAAGAGGAAGAGAGAGTTGTATGAAATGTACAGGCAGCAAGGAACAGATCAGATGCTCGAGGAGTATAAAAAGTGCAAGGAGCTACTTAAGAGGGAAATCAGGAGGGCTAAAAGAAGACATGAGGTTGCTTTGGCAGACAAAGTGAAGGAAAATCCAAAGAGCTTCTACAGGTATGTTAGGAGCAAAAGGATAGTGAGGGATAAAATTGGAGATTAAAGGGATAACATCCTTCCACTGCTACCCTGTCTTCTATAATCCAGTTCCCTCAGCAAAATCATGAATATATATAGTGACTAGCTGGGATCGCACCACCAATCCCGGCATTACCCCGGGAAGTCAATGCCAACCAGTTTGGAAAAAGACCCCTTTTCTCCTACTTTTTGTTTCCTGCCTGCCAACCAGTTTTCCATCCATCTCAACACACTTGCTCCAATCCCATGCTCTTTAATTTTACACATTGATCTCTTATGTAGGACATTGTGAAAAGCCTTCTGAAAGTCCAACTAAACCGCATCCAGCAGCTCCTTCTCCTCATAGAAACACAGAAACTAGAAGCGGAGGGAGGCCATTCGGCCCTTCGAGCCTGCTCTGCCATTCACTTTGATCATGGTTGATCATCGAATTCAATATCCTGATTCCCCCCTTCCCCCCACATCCCTCGATCCCTTTAGCCCCAAGAGCGAAATCTAATTTCTTCTTGAAATTACACAATGTTTTGGCCTCAACTACTTCCTATGGAAGTGAGTTCCACACATTCACCACCCTCTGGGTGAAGAAATTTCTCCCCACCTCAGTTCGAAAAGGTTTACTCCTTATCCTCAAACTATAACCCCTGGTTCTGGATTCCCCCCACCATCGGGAACATTCTTTCTGAATCTAGCCTGTCTAATCCTGTTAGCAGGGTGCAGGCTTGAAAGGCCAAATGGCCTTCACCTGCACCTATTTTCTTTGATTCTGGGATGTAAATGTAACCAATAACATTCAATATAAACTTGACTGGTTCAATCTTCCAATTAAGTTTTGTCAATTGTTGGAAAATCCCTCCGGTTCACTATTGTCCTTTAGGGTGGGAAATCTCCCATCCTCAACTGGTCTGACCTACATGTGACTCCAGAGTTTCAGCAATGTACAGGGCACTGGTGAGGCCGCAGCTGGAGTATTGTGTGCAGTTTTGGTCGCCGCACTTGCGCAAGGATATTTTGGCCTTGGAGGGAGTGCAGAGGAGGTTCACTAGGCTGATACCGGAGTTGAGGGGGTTGAACTATGAAGAGAGGCTGAATAGACTGGGTTTGTACTCATTGGAATTTAGAAGGGTGAGGGGGGATCTTATAGAGACGTATAAGATAATGAAGGGGATGGATAGGGTAGACGTAGAGAGATTCTTCCTGCTCAGAAAGGACAGCAGGACTAGAGGGCACAGCCTCAAGATAAGGGGGGGGCAGTTTCGAACAGAGTTGAAGAGGAACTTCTTCACTCAAAGGGTGGTGAATCTCTGGAATTCTCTGCCCATTGATGTGGTAGAGGCTACCTCGCTAAATATATTTAAGACGCGGGTAGATAGGTTTTTGGTAGGCAAGGGGATTAAGGGTTATGGGGAAAAAGTGGGAAAGTGGAACTGATCCACTTCAGATCAGCCATGATCTTATTGAATGGCGGGGCAGGCTCGAAGGGCTAGATGGCCTACTCCTGCTCCTATTTCTTATGTTCTTATGTTCTAATGTGGGAAATGGCCGAGTGAGACTCTCAGTTATTACTAGAGAGGCGGTGCTCGACAGACTGGAGGGACTGATTGTGGACAAGTCCCCAGGACCGGATGGAATGCATCCAAGGGTTCTGAAAGAAATGGTGGAGGTGATAGTGGATGCCTTGGTGATTATTTTCCAAATGTCGCTGGATTCCGGGGAAGTGCCGGAAGATCGGAAAACATAGAACATTACAGCGCAGAACAGGCCCTTCGGCCCACGATGTTGTGCCGACCAGCTTTTAAAAAACAATGACCCACTAATCTAAACCAATCCCTTTTCGCCCATAAACCCTTATCCACGGATCTCTTAAACGCCCCCAAACTAGGTGCATTTACAACTGCAGCAGGCAGGGCACTCCAATCCCTCACCACCCTCTGGGTAAAGAACCTACCCCTGACATCCGTCCTATAACTACCCCCACTTAATTTAGAGCCATGCCCCCTCGTGCTATCTTTCTCCATCCAAGGAAAAAGGCTATCACTATCCACCTTATCTAAACCTCTAATCATCTTATATGTTTCAATAAGATCCTGTCTTAGCCGCCTTCTTTCTAGCGAAAACAACCTCAAATCCCTCAGTCTCTCCTCATAGGACCTCCCCTCCATACCAGGCAACATCCTGGTAAACCACCTCTGCACCCTCTCCAAAGCCTCCACAACCTTCCTGTAATGTGGGGACCAGAACTGCACACAGTACTCCAAGTGCGGCCGCACCAGAGTTGTGTACAGTTGCAACATGACGCTGCGACTCCTAAATTCAATCCCCCTACCAATAAACGCCAAGACACCGTATGCCTTCTTAACAACCTTATCTACTTGATTCCCAACTTTCAGGGATCTATGTACACATACACCTAGATCCCTCTGTTCATCCACACTATTCAAAGTCCTCCCGTTAGCCCTATACTCAACACATCTGTTATTCCTACCAAAGTGAATTACCTCACACTTCTCCGCATTAAACTCCATCCGCCACCTCTCGGCCCAGCTCTGCAACCTGTCTAAGTCTCCCTGCAAACTATGACACCCTTCCTCACAATCTACCACACCTCCGACTTTGGTGTCATCAGCAAATTTACTAATCCACCCAACTATACCCTCATCCAGATCATTAATAAAAATTACAAACAGCAGTGGCCCCAAAACATGGATAGAAAACGGCTAATGTTACACCGTTGTTTAAGAAGGGTGGCAGGCAAAAGGCGGGGAATTATAGGCCAGTTAGTTTAACGTCTGTTGTAGGAAAAATGTTAGAATCCGTGATCAAGGAGAAAATAGCGAGGCATCTTGAGGAGAATTGTTTGGTAGAGCAGACGCAGCACGGTTTCGTTAAGGGGAAGTCGTGTCTGACGAATTTATTGGAGTTCTACGAGGATGTGTCTAGGGCGGTGGATAGAGGAGAGCCGGTGGATGTGGTGTTTCTTGATTTTCAGAAGGCGTTTGACAAGGTGCCTCACAAGAGGTTATTATGGAGTTGGGGGTAGGGTGTTAGCGTGGACAGAGGATTGGCTGTCAAATAGGAGGCAGAGAGTGGGGGTCAATGGGTGCTATTCAGATTGGCGGTTGGTGACTAGTGGAGTGCCCCAGGGGTCGGTGCTGGGGCCTCAGCTATTCACCATTTATATAGATGATCTGGAGGAGGGAACAGAGTGTATGGTGTCGAAATTTGCTGATGACACCAAGATTGGTGGAACGGCAAATTGCGCGGAGGGTGTGGAGAGTCTGCAGAAGGATCTAGATAGGCTGGGCGAATGGGCCAGGAACTGGCAAATGGAATTTAATGTTGGCAAATGTAAGGTTGTCCACTTTGGTAGGAATAATGGTAGGAAGGACTATTACTTACGTGGAGAAAAACTGCAGCATGCAACGGTGCAGAGGGACCTCGGGGTCCTTGTGCATGAGTCGCAAAAACCCAGCTTGCAGGTGCAGCAGGTGGTCAGGAAGGCGAATGGGATGCTGGCCTTCATAGCGAGGGGGATTGAATATAAAAGTAGGGAGGTCTTGCTGCAGCTGTATAGGGCACTGGTGAGGCTGCAGCTGGAGTACTGTGTGCAGTTTTGGTTGCCGCACTTACGCAAGGATATTTTGGCCTTGGAGGGAGTGCAGAGGAGGTTTACTAGGCTGATTCCGGAGTTGAGCTATGAGGAGAGGCTGAATAAACTAGGCTTGTACTCGTTAGAGTTTAGAAGAATGAGGGGAGATCTCATTGAGACGTATAAGATGATGAATGGGATGGATAGGATAGAGGTGGAGAGACTCTTCCCGCTCAGAAAGGACAGTAGGACTAGGGGGCACAGCCTCAAGATAAAGGGGGGGCGGTTTAGAACGGAGTTGAGGAGGAACTTCTTCACTCAAAGGGTGGTGAATCTCTGGAATTCTCTGCCCGTTGAAGTGGTGGAGGCTGCCTCGCTAAATATTTTTAAGACGCGGGTTGATGGGTTTTTGATAAGAGAGGGGATTAAGGGTTATGGGGAGAGGGCGGGAAAGTGGAACTGAGCCACGACAGATCAGCCATGATCTTATTGAATGGCGGGGCAGGCTCGAAGGGCTAGTTGGCCTACTCCTGCTCCTATTTCTTATGTTCTTATGTTATATCAGTGTTCCAAGGTGGTAACTCACCACCACCTTCTCAAGGGCAACTAGAGATGGGCAATAAATACAGGACAGCCAGTGACACCCATTTTCCGGGACAGAGTAAAAAAATTGGAAAGTATGATGTTGAGACAGATTTTTACCATCACAGACTGTGAGGTTTGCACATGTCCGTTCCTCGGCCAACGTTCCATCGCACAGATCCGGTGAGACTAGCTGCCCCGTTTCCATGGCTACACAAGTTCTGTAACGTTCTTCTTTCAGTAAGTAGTGGACCATGTCAGGCAGCGCACTGACCTTCTGCAGGGTGAGTCTCCGTCCTTGCGACAGGCGGATTGAATATTTCTCGATGAAGGAGTGGGGCAAACAGGGAATACACCCCGTCCAATCCGACCACTCACTGAATCCAACTTCACCTTAACCAAGGCAGCAGAATGAAGGTCTGAGTAACCTCTTCAACCCTCACTCACCAACTCCCTACCCACCCTCCTCCCTCCAAACACTCAACAACTCCCTGCCCACCCCTCCAAACACTCACCAACTCCCTACCCACCCTCCTCCCTCCAAACACTCACCAACTCCCTGCCCACCCCTCCAAACACTCACCAACTCCCTACCCACCCTCCTCCCTCCAAACACTCACCAACTCCCTACCCACCCTCCTCCCTCCAAACACTCACCAACTCCCTGCCCACCCTCCTCCCTCCAAACACTCACCAACTTCCTGCCCACCCTCCTCCCTCCAAACACCCACCAACTCCCTCCAAACACCCACCAATTCCTGCCAAACACCCACCCTTTCTCCAAACCCCCACCTCCACCTGCCCACCCACCCTCCCTCCAAACACGCACCCACCTGCAAACTCACCCACCTCCAAACTCACCCACCTCCACCTGCCCACGCACCTTACCTCCAATCACGCGCCTCCCCTCCAATCACGCGCCTCCCCTCCAAACACGCGCCTCCCCTCCAAACACGCGCCTCCCCTCCAAACACCCACCCTCCCTCCAATCACCTACCTTCCACCTGCCACCCTCCCTCCAAACACCCAGTCACTCCCCCTCTAAATACCCTCCCTCCAACGGTCGACCCTCCCAACCTCTGACCACCACTAACTCCCCCTCCAAACACCCACCCACCGTCCCTTCAACTGCCTGTTCACTCTCCCTCTCTCCTTCTCTCCACCCACTCCCTATCTCTCTGTCCGGTCTCTCTCTCTTTCTGTCCACTCCCTCTCTCTCCACTCCCTATCTCTCTGTCCACTCTCTCTCTCTGCCCACTCCCGATATGTTTCGGTCAGAGCAGAGAAGGTGGTAGAAGAGGAGGAGGCGTGGCATTGTTAGTCAAGGACAGTATTACGGTGACAGAAAGGATGTTTGATGTGGACCTGTCTGTTGAGGTAGTATGGGACTTTAACTTTACTAATATTGATTGGAATTGCTATAGCTCTAGCTCGTTAGAGGGGTCAGTTTTTGTACAAAGCGTGCAGGAGGGTTTTTTGAGTCAGTATGTAGATAAGCCAACTAGAGGTGAGGCTATATTGGATTTGGTGCTGGGAAATGAGCCAGACCAGGTGCTAGACTTGGAAGTTGGTGTGCATTTTGGTGATAGTGACCACAATTCGGTTACGTTCACCTTAGTGATGGAAAGGGATAGGCATGAACCTCGGGCCAGTAGTTTTAGCTGGGGGAAGGGTAATTATGAGGCCATTAGGAGAGAATTAGGAAGCATAGGTTGGACTAGGAGATTACAGGGACTGGGAACGTCCGAAATGTGGAGTTTTTTCAAGGAGCAGCTACTGCGAGTCTGTGATAGGTACGTCCCTGTCAGGCAAGGAGGAATTGGTAGGGCTAGGGAACCGTGGTGCACCAAAAAAGTTGATTCGTTGGTTAAAAAGAAAAAGGAGGCTTATGTTCGGATGAGACTTGAGGACTCGGGTAGTGCACTAGAAAACTTTAGATTGGCTAGGAGGGAGTTGAAGAGTGAGTTAAGAAGGGCTAAAAGAGGACATGAGAAGACTTTGGCTGATAGGATTAAGGAGAATCCTAAGGCGTTCTATAGGTATGTCAAGAACAGAAGGTTGGTTAGGGCAAGATTAGGGCCAGTTATAGACAGCAGAGGGAAGTTATGTGTGGAACCGGAAGAGATTGGAGAGGCATTGAACCAATATTTCTCTTCGGTGTTCACGCAGGGGGACAAGAATATAGCTGAGAAGGACACTGGGTTGCAGGGGAGTAGAATAGACAGTATTACAGTTGATAAGGAGGATGTGCTGGATATTCTTGAGGGATTGAAAATAGATAAGTCCCCTGGTCCGGATGGGATTTACCCTAGGATTCTCTGGGAGGCAAGAGAAGTGATTGCAGAGCCTCTGGCTCTGATCTTCAGGTCGTCGTTGGCCTCTGGTATAGTACCGGAAGATTGGAGGTTAGCGAATGTTGTCCCATTGTTTAAGAAGGGGAACAGAGACTTCCCTGGGAATTATAGACCGGTGAGTCTCACTTCTGTTGTGGGCAAAGTTTTAGAAAAAATTATTAGGGATAGGATTTATAGTTATTTGGAGAGTAATGAATTGATTGGAGATAGTCAGCATGGTTTTGTAGCGGGTTGGGCGTGCCTTACTAACCTTATTGAGTTTTTTGAGAAAGTGACCAAAGAGGTGGATGGGGGTAAGGCAGTTTACGTGGTATATATGGATTTTAGTAAGGCGTTTGATAAGGTTCACCATGGTAGGCTTCTGCAGAAAATGCAGATGTATGGGATTGAGGGTAATCTAGGAAATTGGATCAGGAATTGGCTAGCAGATAGGAGACAGAGGGTGGTGGTTGATGGTAAATATTCGTCATGGAGTTCGGTTACGAGTGGTGTGGCTCAGGGATCTGTTTTGGGGCCACTGCTGTTTGTAATTTTTATTAATGATCTGGATGAGGGTATAGTTGGGTGGATTAGTAAATTTGCTGATGACACCAAAGTTGGAGGTGTGGTAGATAGTGAGGATGGGTGTCATAGTTTGCAGGAAGACTTGGACAGGTTGCAGAGCTGGGCCGAGAGGTGGCGGACGGAGTTTAATACAGAGAAGTGTGAGGTAATTCACTTTGGTAGGAATAACAGATGTGTTGAGTATAGGGCTAACGGGAGGACTTTGAATAGTGTGGATGAACAGAGGGATCTAGGTGTATGTGTACATAGATCCCTGAAGTTGGGAATCAAGTAGATAGGGTTGTTAAGAAGGCATACGGTGTCTTGGCGTTTATTGGTAGGGGGATTGAAATTAGGAGTCGCAGCGTCATGTTGCAACTGTACACAACTCTGGTGCGGCCGCACTTGGAGTATTGTGTGCAGTTCTGGTCCCCACATTACAGGAAGGATGTGGAGGCTTTGGAGGGGGTGCAGAGGAGGTTTACCAGGATGTTGCCTGGTATGGAGGGGAGGTCCTATGAGGAGAGACTGAGGGATTTGGAGTTGTTTTCACTGGAAAGATGGCGGCTGAGAGGGGATCTTATTGAAACATATAAGATGATTAGAGGTTCAGATAGGGTGGATAGTGATAGCCTTTTTCCTCGGATGGAGAAAGCTAGCACGAGGGGGCATGGCTTTAAATTAAGGGGGGGTAGTTATAGGACGGATGTCAGGGGTAGGTTCTTTACCCAGAGGGTGGTGAGGGATTGGAATGCCCTGCCTGCTGCGGTTGTAAATGCGCCTAGTTTGGGGGCGTTTAAGAGATCCGTGGATAGGTTTATGGACGAAAATGGATTGGTTTAGGTTAGTGGGTCATTGTTTTTTAACTGGTCGGCGCAACATCGTGGGCCGAAGGGCCTGTTCTGCACTGTAATGTTCTATGTTCTATGGGCTGCGATTAGAAACAGGAAAGGAGAGGTCACACTGTTGGGAGTTTTTTATAGGCCTCCAAAAAGTTCCAGAGATGTAGAGGAAAGGATTGCAAAGATGATCCTGGATAGGTGCGAAAGTAACAGGGTAGTTGTTATGGGGGACTTTAACTTTACAAATATCAATTGGAAAAGCTATAGTTCAAGTACGTTAGAGGGGTCAGTTTTTGTCCAATGTGTGCAGGAAGGTTTCCTGACACAGTATGTAGATAGGCCAACAAGAGGTGAGGCTACATTGGATTTGGTACTGGTTAATGAACCAGGCCAGGTGTTAGACTTGGAAGTAGGTGAGCACTTTGGTGATAGTGACCACAATTCGGTTACGTTTACCTTAGTGATGGAAAGGGATAGGCATATACCGAAGGGCAGAAGTTATAGCTGGGGGAAAGGTAATTATGATGCTATTAGGCGAGATTTAGGATACATAGGGTGGAGTAGGAAACTGCAGGGGCTGGGAACATCTGAAATGTGGAGCTTATTCAAGGAGCAGCTACTGCGAGTCCTTGATAAATATGTACCTGTCAGGCAGAGAGGAAGTGGTCGAGCGAGGGAACCGTGGTGTACTAAGGAAGTTGAATCTCTGGTGAAGAGGAAGAAGGAGGCTTATGTAGAAATGAGACATGAAGGCTCAGTTAGGGCACTGGAGAGTTATAAATTAGCTAGGAAGGAGCTAAAGAGAGAGTTAAGAAGAGCTAGAAGGGGACATGAGAAGACTTTGGCGGATAGGATCAAGGAAAATCCCGAAGCTTTCTATAGGTATGTCAAGAATAAAAGATTGGTTAGGGCAAAATTAGGGCCAGTCAGAGACAGCAGTGGAAAGTTGTGCGTGGAGCTTGAAGAGATAGGAGAGGCACTGAATGAGTATTTTTCATCAGTATTCACACAGGAAAAAGTCAGTGTAGTCGAGGAGAATACTGCGATACCAGGTAGTAGACTAGATGGGATTGAGGTACATAAGGAGGAGGTGTTAGCAATTCTTGAGAGTATGAAAATAGATAAGTCCCCTGGGCCCGATGGGATTTACCCTAGGATTCTCTGGGAGGTTAGGGAGGAGATTGCAGAGCCTTTGGCTTTGATCTTCATGTCGTCATTGGCTGCAGATATACTGGAGGATAGCAAATGTTGTCCACTTGTTCAAGAAGGGGAATAGAGACCATCCTGGGAATTACAAAGCGGTGAGCCTTACTCCTGTTGTGGGCAAAGTTTTGGATTTATAATCATCTAGACAGAAATAAATTGATTAGGGATAGTCAACATGGTTTTGTGAAGGGTAGGTCGTGCCTCCCAAACCTTATCGAGTTTTTCGAAAAGGTGACCAAAGAGGCGGATAAGGGTAAGGCAGTTGACGTGGTGTATATGGATTTTAGCAAAGTGTTTGATAAGGTTCCCCATGGTAGGCTACTGCAGAAAATGCAGATGCATGGGATTGAGGCTGATTTAGCAGTTTGGATCAGGAATTGGCTAGCTGATTGAAGACAGAGGGTGGTGGTTGATGGGAAATATTCAACCTGGAGTTCAGTTACAAGTGGTGTACCTCAAGGACCAATTTGGGGCCACTGCTGTTTGTTATTTTTATAAATGACCTAGATGAAGGTGTAGAAGGATGGATTAGTAAATTTGCGGATGACACCAAAGTTGGAGGAGTTGAAGACAGTGAGGAAGCAGACGCAGCACGTATTCGTTAAGGGGAAGTCGTGTTTAACAAATTTATTGGATTTCTATGAGGATGTGACTCAGGCAGTAGACAGAGGGGAACCGGTGGATGTGGTGTTTTTAGATTTCCAGACCTAGGGGTCCTTGTGCACGAGTCTCAAAAACCCAGTCTACAGGTGCAGCAGGTGATCAAGAAGGTGAATGGAACATTGGCCTTTATAGCAAGGGGGATAGAATATAAAAGCAGGGAGATCTTGCTGCAACTGTATAGGGCATTGGTGAGGCTGCAGCTGGAGTACTGTGTGCAGTTTTGGTTGCCGCACTTGCGGAAGGATATTTTGGCCTTGGAGGGAGTGCAGAGGAGGTTCACTAGGCTGATACTGGAGATGAGGAGGTTGGACTATGAAGAGAGACTAAATAGACTGGGTCTGTACTCGTTGGAGTTTAGAAGGAAGAGGGGGGGTCTTATAGAGACGTACAAGATACTGAAGGGGATGGATAGAGTAGAGGTAGAGAGATTCTTCCCGCTTAGACAGGATGGCAGGACTAGAGGGCACAGCCTTAAGATAAGTGGGGGGGGGGGGGGGGGGGGGGGGTGCGCAGTTTAGATCAGAGTTGAAGAGGAACTTCTTCACTCAAAGGGTGGTGAATCTCTGGAATTCTCTGCCCGTTGAAGTGGTGGAGGCTACCTCGCTAAATAAATTTAAGTCATGGGTAGATAGGTTTCTGATAGACAGGGGAATTAAGGGTTATGGGGAGAAAGCTGGAAAGTGGAACTGATCCACTTCAGATCAGCCATGATCTTATTGAATGGCGGGGCAGGCTCGAAGGGCTAGATGGCCTCCTCCTGCTCCTGTTTCTTATGTTCTTATGTTCTCATGTTACAGTTTGCAGAGGGACATAAATAAGCTGCAGAGCTGGGCTGAGAGGAGGCAAATGGAGTTTAATACGGACAAGTGTGAGGTGATTTACTTTGGTAAGAGTAACAGGAGTACAGAATATAGGGCTAATGGAAGGACTCTTGGTAGTGTTGACGAGCAGAGAGATCTCGGGGTACATGTACATAGATCCCTGAAAGTTGGCACCCAGGTTGATAAGGTTGTTAAGAAGGCGTACGGTGTGTTAGCTTTTATTGGTAGAGGGATTGAATTTTGGAGCCGTGAGGTCATGTTACAACTGTACAAAACTCTGGTGCGGCCGCACTTGGAGTATTGCGTACAGTTCTGGTCACCGCATTATAAGAAAGATGTGGAGGCATTGGAAAGGGTGCAGAGGAGGTTTACCAGGATGTTGTATGGTATGGTGGGAAGGTCTTATGAGGAAAGGCTGAGGGACTTGAGGTTGTTTTCATTAGAGAGAAGAAGGTTACGAGATGACCTAATTGAGGCATACAAGATGATCAGAGGATTAGATAGGGTGGACAGTGAGAGCCTTTTACCTCGGATGGTGACGGCTAACACAAGGGGACATAGCTTTAAATTAAGGGGTGGTAATTATAGGACTGATGTCAGAGGTAGGTTCTTTACTCAGAGGGTAGTAAGGGCGTGGAATGCCCTGCCTGCAGCAGTTGTGGACTCGCCAACTTCAAGGGCGTTCAAATGGTCAGTGGATAGGCATATGGATAACATTGGAATAGTTTAGGTTAGAGGGTCATTAGATTGGTTCCACTGGTCGGCGCAACATCGAGGGCCGAAGGGCCTGTACTGCGCTGTAATGTTCTATGTTCTATCTCTCTGTCTGCTCACTCTCTGTGTTTTCTCTCTCTCTCTCTCTGTCCACTCCCTATCACTCTGTCCGCTCTCTCTCTCTGCCCACTCCGTCTCTCTCCAATCTCTATCTCTCTGTCCACTCTCTCTCCCTCTCTCTGGCCACTCTCTCTCTCTTTCTCTGGCTGCTTGCTCTCTCTCTCTTTGTCCGCTCTATCTGTCTGTCCGCTCTCTCTCTCTGTGGAGGAGCGTGTAAAGGAGTTGGAGGTGGAATTAGAGGAACTCCGCATAATTCGGGAGGCAGAGGTGGACATTGATAGGAGTTATAAGGAGATAGTCACTCCTAGAAACCAGTCTTGGGTCACTGCCACGAGGAGAGGAAAGAAGAATGTGGTGGGACAATCCCCTGGGGCTGTTCCCCTCCAAAATAGGTTTTCGGTCCTGGAGGCTACAGTTGAGGAGGAATCAACTGGGGATAGCCAAAGGGAGCAGGTCTCTGGGGGTGAGCCTATTGTAAAAGCTCAGGTGGTTAGGGGTTGCAAAAGATTGGGACTTGTGATTGGGGACTCCACCGTTAAAGGGACGGATAGGAGAGTCAGTAGCAATGATAGGGACTCAGGGCTGGTGTGTTGCCTACCAGGGGCTGGGGTCCGGGATGTATCAGAGAGGATATTCAAGACTCTCAGGGGAGAGGGAGATCAACCCCAAGTTATAATTCATGTGGGGACACATGATATAGGGAGGCTAAGGGAAGGGGATATTAAGCAGAGATTCATGGAGTTGGGGTGGAAGCTAAAGGCCAAGTCAGACAGAGTGGTTATCTCTGGACTCTTGCCTGTGCTACGGGATAGTTTAGAGAGGAATAGAGAGAGGGAAAGTTTGAACTCGTGGCTGAGGGGATGGTGCAGGAGGGAGGGGTTCAAGTACTTGAGCAATTGGGGCTCGTTCTGGGGAAGGTGGGACCTCTATAAGAGGGATGGGCTACACCTGAACCAGAGGGGAACAAATATCCTGGGGGGTAAATTTGTGAAGGTTATGCGGAGTGGTTTAAACTGATTCAGAGGGGGGGTGGGATCCTGAGTAGAGGGGGTGAAAGTGAGGGGGGCATAGATGGGGACTGCAATGCACGGCATAGTGGGGGTGGGGCGGAGCAGGGTTTGAAATGCGTATACTTTAATGCGAGGAGTATTCGCAATAAAGTGGATGAACTTGCAGCGTAGATCAGTACCTGGGACTTTGATGTTGTGGCCATTTCAGAGACTTGGATAGAGCAGGGTCAGGAATGGATGTTGCAGGTCCCGGGGTACAAATGCTTTAGTCGGAGTAGAGAAGGAGGTAGAAGGGGGGGTGGGGTAGCATTATTGGTCAAGGACTGTATCACAGTGTCAGAGAGGAACTTTGATGAGGACTTGTCTGTTGAGGTAGTATGGGCGGAGATTAGAAATAGGAGAGGAGAGGTCACCCTGTTGGGAGTCTTTTATAGACCTCCTAAAAGTTCTAGAGAGGTTGAGGAAAGGATTGCGGAGACGATCCTTGTTAGGAGTGAAAGTAATAGGGTAATTGTTATGGGGGACTTTAACTTTACTCATGTTGATTGGAATTGCTATAGCTCTAGCTCGTTAGAGGGGTCAGTTTTTGTTCAAAGTGTGCAGGAAGGTTTTTTGACTCAGTATGTAGATAGGCCGACTAGAGGTGAGGCTATATTGGATTTGGTGCTGGGTAATGAGCCAGACCAGGTGCTAGACTTGGAAGTTGGTGTGCATTTTGGGGATAGTGACCACAATTCGATTACGTTCACCTTAGTGATGGAAAGGGATAGGCATGAACCTCGGGTCAGTAGTTTCAGCTGGGGGAAGGGTAATTATGAGGCTATTAGGAGAGAATTAGGAAGCATTGGTTGGACTAGGAGATTACAGGGACTGGGAACGTCCGAGATGTGGAGATTTTTCAAGGAGCAGCTACTGCGGGTCTGTGATAGGTATATCCCTGTCAGGCAAGGAGGATTTGGTAGGCCCAGGGAACCGTGGTGCACTAAAAAAGTTGATTCGTTGGTTAGGAAGAAAAAGGAGGCTTATGTTCGGATGAGGCTTGAGGGCTCAGGTAGTGCATTAGAAAGTTTTAGATTGGCTAGGAGGGAGTTGAAGAGTGAGTTAAGAAGGGCTAAAAGAGGACATGAGATGACTTTGGCTGATAGGATTAAGGAGAACCCTAAGGCGTTTTACAGATATGTCAAGAACAGAAGGTTGGTTAGGGCAAGATTAGGGCCAGTTACAGACAGTAGAGGGAAGTTGTGTGTGGAACCGGAGGAGATTGGAGAGGCATTGAACCAATATTTCTCTTCGGTGTTCACGCAAGGGGACATGAATGTAGCTGAGGAGGACACTGGGGTGCAGGGGTGTAAAATAGATAGTATTGCAGTTGATACGGGGGATGTGCTGGATATTTTAGAGGGTTTGAAAATAGATAAGTCCCCTGGTCCGGATGGGATTTACCCTAGGATTCTCTGGGAGGCAAGAGAGGTGATTGCGGAGCCTCTGGCTCTGATCTTCAGGTCGTCGTTGGTCTCTGGTATAGTACCGGAAGATTGGAGGACAGCAAATGTTGTCCCATTGTTTAAGAAGGGGAGAAGAGACTTCCCTGGGAATTATAGACCGGTGAGTCTTACTTCTGTGGTGGGTAAGGTTTTGGAAAGGATTATTAGGGATAGGATTTATAGTTATTTGGAGAGTAATGAATTGATTAGAGATAGTCAGCATGGTTTTGTAGCGGGTAGGTCGTGCCTTACTAACCTTATCGAGTTCTTTGAGAAAGTGACCAAAGAGGTGGATAGGGGTAAGGCAGTTGACGTGGTGTATATGGATTTTAGTAAGGCGTTTGATAAGGTTCACCATGGTAGGCTTCTGCAGAAAATGCAGATGTATGGGATTGGGGGTGATCTAGGTAATTGGATCAGGAATTGGCTAGCAGATAGGAGACAGAGGGTGGTGGTTGATGGTAAATATTCATCATGGAGTTCGGTTACGAGTGGTGTGCCTCAGGGATCTGTTTTGGGGCCACTGCTGTTTGTAATTTTTATTAATGATCTGGATGAGGGTATAGTTGGGTGGATTAGTAAGTTTGCTGATGACACCAAAGTCGGAGGTGTGGTAGATTGTGAGGAAGGGTGTCATAGTTTGCAGGGTGACTTAGAAAGGTTGCAGAGCTGGGCCGCGAGGTGGCGGATGGAGTTTAATGTGGAGAAGTGTGAGGTAATTCATTTTGGTAGGAATAACAGATGTGTTGAGTATAGGGCTAACGGGAGGACTTTGAATAGTGTGGAGGAGCAGAGGGATCTAGGTGTATGTGTACATAGATCCCTGAAAGTTGGGAATCAAGTAGATAAGGTTGTTAAGAAGGCATACGGTGTCTTGGCGTTTATTGGTAGGGGGATTGAATTTAGGAGTCGCAGCGTCATGTTGCAACTGTACACAACTCTGGTGCGGCCGCACTTGGAGTACTGTGTGCAGTTCTGGTCCCCACATTACAGGAAGGATGTGGAGGCTTTGGAGAGGGTGCAGAGGAGGTTTACCAGGATGTTGCCTGGTATGGAGGGGAGATCCTGTGAGGAGAGACTGAGAGATTTGGGGTTGTTTTCGCTGGAAAGAAGGTGGCTAAGAGGGGACCTTATTGAAACATATAAGATGATTAGAGGTTTAGATAGGGTGGATAGTAATAGCCTTTTTCCTCTGATGGAGAAAGCTAGCATGAGGGGGCACGACTTTAAATTAAGGGGTGGTAGTTATAGGACTGATGTCAGGGGTAGGTTCTTTACCCAGAGGGTGGTGAGGGACTGGAATGCCCTGCCAGCTGCAGTTGTAAATGCGCCTAGTTTGGGGACGTTTAAGAGATCTGTGGATAGGTTTATGGATGAAATGGGATTGGTTTAGATTAGTGGGTTAGTGTTTTTTTTAAAAGCTGGTCGGCGCAACATCGTGGGCCAAAGGGCCTGTTCTGCGCTGTAATGTTCTATGTTCTATGCTCTCCCTCTCTCTCTCTGTCCACTCTCTCTCTCTCTGTCCGCTCTCCCTCTCTCTCTCTCTGTCCGCTCTCCCTCTCTCTCTCTGTCCGCTCTCCCTCTCTCTGTCCGCTCTCCCTCTCTCCCTCCGCTCCCTCTCCCTCTCTCCCTGTCCGCTCCCTCTTTCTCTCTCTCTGTCCACTCTCTCTCTCTGTCCACTCTGTCCGCTTTCTCTCTTTGTCTGCTCTCTCTCTCTGTCCGCTCTCTCCGGGTCCGCTCCCTCCCTCCCTCTGTCTGCTCTCTCTTTCTCTCCCTGTCCACTCTTTCTGCTTTCTCTCTTTGTCCGCTCTCTCTCTGTCTGCTCTCTCCCTCTCTCTCGCTCTGTCTGCTCTCTCTGTATGCTCTCTCCTGGTCCGCTCTCTCTCTCTCTGTCCGCTCTCGCTCTCTCTCTCTCTGTCCGCTCTCGCTCTCTCTCTGTCCTCTCTCTTCCTGTCTGCTCCCTCCCTCTCTCTGTCCACTCTCTCTTTCTCTCTGTCTGTCCGCTCTCTCTCAATCTCTCTCTGTCCGCTCTCTCTCTGTCCACTCTCTCTTTCTCTCTGTCCACTCTCTCTTTCTCTCTGTCCACTCTCTCTGTCTCTCTCTCTGTCTCTGTCCACTCTCTCTCTGTCTCTGTCCACTCTCTCTCTGTCTCTGTCCACTCTCTCTCTCTCTGTCTCTGTACGTGCTTTCTCTCTCTCCCTCTCGCTCTGTCCGCTCTCTCTCTGTCCACTCTTCGCTCTCTCTGTCTTTGTCCACTCTCTCTCTGTCTCTGTCCTCGCTCTCTCTGTCTCTGTCCTCGCTCTCTCTGTCTCTGTCCGCTCTCCCCCTCTCTCTCCCTCTCTGTCCGCTCTCCCCCTCTCTGTCCGCTCTCCCCTTCTCTCTCCCTCTCTGTCCACTCTCCCACTCTCTCTCCCTTTCTGTCCGCTCTCCCACTCTCTCTGTCCGCTCTCTATCTGTCTCAGCCCGATCCCTCTCTGTCCGCTCTCTCTCTGTCTCTGTCTGCTCTCTCTGTACGCTCTCTCCCTCTCTGCCCGCTCTCTGTCCACTCTCTCTCTCTGTGCCTCTGTCCGCTCTCTCTGTCTGCTCTCTCTCTCTCTGTCCGCTCTCTCGCTCACTCTCTCTGTCCACTTTCTCTCTTTGTCTGCTCTCTCTCTGTCCGCTCCCTTTCTCTGTCTGCTCTCTCCCTGTCCGCTCCCTCCCTGTTCACTCCCTCTTTCTCTCTGTCCACTTTCTCTCTTTGTCTGCTCTCTCTCTGTCCGCTCTCTCTCTCTGTCCGCTCTCTCTCTCTGTCCGCTCTCTTCCTCTCTCTGTCTGCTCTCTCTTTCTCTCTCTGTCCACTCTGTCCGCTTTCTCTCTTTGTCCACTCTCTCTCTCTCTCTGTCTGCTCCCTCCCTCCTCTCTCCCTCTCTCTCGTCCGCTCTCTGTGTGCTCTCTCTCTCTCTGTCCGCTCTCTCCCTCTCTCTGTCTGTCTGTTCACTCTCTCTCTCTCTCTGTCCGCTCTCTCCTAGTCCGCTCCCTCCCTCTCTCTGTCCGCTCTCTCTTTCTCTCTCTGTCCACTCTCTCTCTCTGTCCACCCTGTCCGCTTTCTCTCTTTGTCCAGTCTCTCTCTCTGTCCACTCTTTCTCTCTGTCCGCTCTCTCTCTCTCTGTCCGCTCTCTCTCTCTCTGTCCGCTCTCTCTCTCTCTGTCCGCTCTCTCTCTCTCTGTCCGCTCTCTCTCTCTCTGTCTGTCCGCTCTCTCTCTCTCTGTCTGTCCGCTCTTTCTCTCTCTGTCTGTCCGCTCTTTCTCTCTCTGTCTGTCCGCTCTTTCTCTCTCTGTCTGTCCGCTCTTTCTCTCTCTGTCTGTCCGCTCTTTCTCTCTCTGTCTGTCCGCTCTTTCTCTCTCTGTCTGTCCGCTCTTTCTCTCTCTGTCTGTCCGCTCTTTCTCTCTCTGTCTGTCCGCTCTTTCTCTCTCTGTCTGTCCGCTCTTTCTCTCTCTCTCTGTCCGCTCTTTCTCTCTCTCTCTGTCCGCTCTTTCTCTCTCTCTCTGTCCGCTCTTTCTCTCTCTCTCTGTCCGCTCTTTCTCTCTCTCTCTGTCCGCTCTTTCTCTCTCTCTCTGTCCGCTCTTTCTCTCTCTCTGTCCGCTTTCTCCCCCACTCTCTCTGTCCACTCTCCACTGGTCCACTCTCTCCCTCTCTCTGTCCACTCTCTCTCTTTCTGTCCTCTGTCCACTCCCTCTCTCTGTCCGCTGTCTCTCTCTCTGTCCACTCTCTCCCTCTCTGTCCACTCTCTCCCTCTCAATCTCTCTCTCTCTGTCCACTCTGTCCGCTTTCTCTCTCTGTCTGGTCTCTCTCAATCTCACTCTCTCTGTCCGCTCTCTCTCTCTCTCACTGTCCGCTCTCTCTGTCCGCGCTCTCTCTCTCTCTGTCCACTCTCCCCCACTCTCTCCTTCTGACGCTCTCTCTCTCTCTGTCCGCTCTCTCTGTCTCTGCCCGATCTCTCTCTGTCTCTCTCTCTGCTCTCTCTCTCTGTCCGATCTCTCCCTCTCTCTGTCTTTGCTTTCTATCTCTCTCTCTGTCTCTGTCCGCTCTCTCTCTCTCTCCGCCCGCTCTCTCTCTGTCTGCTCTCTCCCTCTCTGGCTGCTTTCTATCTCTCTCTCTCTCTCTCTCTGTCTCTGTCCGCTCTCTCATACGAACATAAGAACATAAGAAATAGGAGCAGGAGTAGGCCATCTAGCCCTTCGAGCCTGCCCCGCCATTCAATAAGATCATGGCTGATCTGTCGTGGCTCAGTTCCACTTTCCCGCCCTCTCCCCATAACCCTTAATCCCCTCTCTTATCAAAAACCTATCAACCCGCGTCTTAAAAATATTTAGCGAGGCAGCCTCCACCACTTCAACGGGCAGAGAATTCCAGAGATTCACCACCCTTTGAGTGAAGAAGTTCCTCCTCAACTCCGTTCTAAACCGCCCCCCCTTTATCTTGAGGCTGTGCCCCCTAGTCCTACTGTCTTTTTTGAGCGGGAAGAGTCTCTCCACCTCTATCCTACCCATCCCATTCATCATCTTATACGTCTCAATGAGATCTCCCCTCATTCTTCTAAACTCTAACGAGTACAAGCCTAGTTTATTCAGCCTCTCCTCATAGCTTAACCCCCTCAACTCCGGTATCAGCCTAGTAAACCTCCTCTGCACTCCCTCCAAAGCCAAAATATCCTTGCGTAAGTGCGGCAACCAAAACTGCACACAGTACTCCAGCTGCGGCCTCACCAATGCCCTATACAGCTGCAGCAAGACCTCCCTACTTTTATATTCAATCCCCCTCGCTATGAAGGCCAGCATCCCATTCGCCTTCCTGACCACCTGCTGCACCTGCAGGCTGGGTTTTTGCGACTCATGCACAAGGACCCCGAGGTCCCTCTGCACCGTCGCCTGCTGCAGTTTTTCGCCACGTAAGTAATAGCCCTTCCTACCATTATTCCTACCAAAGTGGACCACCTCACACTTGCCAACATTAAATTCCATTTGCCATTTCCTGGCCCATTCGCCCAGCCTATCTAGATCCTTCTGCAGACTCTCCACACCCTCCGCACAATTTGCCGTTCCCCCAATCTTGGTGTCACATTACAGGAAGGATGTGGAGGCTTTGGAGAGGGTGCAGAGGAGGTTTACCGGGATGTTGCCTGGTATGCAGGGGAGGTCCTATGAGGAGAGACTGAGGGATTTGGGGTTGTTTTCACTGGAAAGAAGGCGGCTAAGAGGGGATCTAATAGAAACATATAAGATGATTAGAGGTTTAGATAGGGTGGATGGTGATAGCCTGTTTCCTCGGATGGAGAAAGCTAGCACGAGGGGGCATGGCTTTAAATTAAGGGGGGGTAGTTATAGGACGGATGTCAGGGGCAGGTTCTTTACCCAGAGGGTGGTGAGGGACTGGAATGCCCTGCCCGCTGCAGTTGTAAATGCGCCTAGTTTGGGGGCGTTTAAGAGATTGGTGGATAGGTTTATGGACGAAAAGGGATTGGTTTAGATTAGTGGGTCAATGTTTTTTTTTAAAAATAAGACTGGTCGGCGCAACATTGTGGGCCGAAGGGCCTGTTCCGCGCTGTAATGTTCTATGTTCTATCAGCAAATTTCGACACCCTACACTCGGTTCCCTCCTCCAGATCATCTATATAAATGGTAAAAAGCTGAGGCCCCAGCACCGACCCCTGGGGCACTCCACTAGTCACCACCTGCCAATCCAAATAGCACCCGTTGACCCCCACTCTCTGCCTCCTATTTGACAACCAATCCTCTATCCACGCTAACACCCTACCCCCAACTCCATGTCCCTCGACCTTCTGCAATAACCTCTTGTGAGGTACTTTGTCAAACGCCTTCTGAAAATCCAGAAAGACCACATCCACTGGCTCTCCTCTATCCACCGCCCTAGACACATCCTCATAGAACTCCAGTAAATTTGTCAGACACGACTTCCCTTTAATGAAACCGTGCTGCGTCTGCTCTATCAAGCAATTCCCTTCAAGATGCCTCGCAATTTCCTCCTTAATGACGGATTCTAACATTTTACCTACCACAGATGTTAAACTAACCGGCCTATAATTCCCTGCCTTTTGCCTGGCACCCTTCTTAAACAACGGCGTAACATTTCATACTCCCTCCCCAGATCCTCAGTTCGCATTTTGCCTACGTCGTTGGCACCCACATGTACTACAACAACCGGATTCTCACCCTCCCACTCCAGCTTCCTCTGCAGCCCAGGTGTGACATCCTGGACCCGAGCACCAGGCACTCAACACACCCTTCTGTGCACTTTGTCATTGTGACAAAGGACAGTGTCAATACCCTTAACCACACTATCCCCAATTACCACTACATTCCTTTTTACCTTCTCTTTGTCTATGTCCTGTGTCTGCATCACCGTACCGTGTGCAGTTTGCTCACCAACCTCACCGCCCTCGTTCTCGTCCACACCGGAAGCAAGGACCTCAAACCTGTTATGCAGATTGAGAGGCTGAGGCATTTGGTCCCCACCCTCCTTCCTCCGGTCCCCACCCTCCTTCCTCCTCTCAGCAGCCCCCTCCTGTTCCTGACCCTTGGAGTTAGCCAGTCTAGGGGGGGGGGTGGATGTCTCTTGCACCCCATTATCAATGTCACCCTCGCTCCCCCTGATGAGCCTCAGTGTCTGTAGCTCAGAGGTCAGCTCATCTACTTTGAGCTGGAGCTCCTCCAGCAACCTGCACTTACTGCAGTCATGATCACTGGGAAGGACCCTGGGGTCCACCAGCTCCCACATCATACAGAAACAGCACATCACATGCCCCTCCATTATTCCCTGTAGTACTACTGAACAACGATTTCAAACGCAAACTTACCTGGCCCTTTTTTCTCAAGCCCTTTGATCCTAAGCCCTAGTAGCTCACTCTGCTTCCCTCACACTCTGCTGCCCGTTCCGATGCTGCCCGCTGTCTACACCAGGCCTCCTTTTAAACCTGGCCCTCTCTCTGTCCACTCTCTCTCTCTATCTGTCCACTCTCTCTCTCTGTCCGCTCTCTCTCTCTGTCTCTGTCTGCTGTCTCTCCCTGTCCGCAAGTGTGAAGTTGTCCACTTTGGTAGGAATAATGGTAGGAAGGACTGTTACTTACATGGCGAAAAACTGCAGCAGGCTACGGTGCAGAGGGACCTCGGGGTCCTTGTGCATGAGTCGCAAAAACCCAGCCTGCAGGTGCAGCAGGTGGTCAGGAAGGCGAATGGGATGCTGGCCTTCATAGCGAGGGGGATTGAATATAAAAGTAGGGAGGTCTTGCTGCAACTGTACAGGGCACTGGTGAGGCCGCAGCTGGAGTACTGTGTGCAGTTTTGGTCGCCGCACTTACGCAAGGATATTTTGGCCTTGGAGGGAGTGCAGAGGAGGTTTACTAGGCTGATTCCGGAGTTGAGGAGGTTGAACTATGAGGAGAGGCTGAATAAACTAGGCTTGTACTCGTTAGAGTTTAGAAGAATGAGGGGAGATCTCATTGAGACGTATAAATATGTGAAAGGTAAAAGGATGAGAAGAGAAGGGATAGGACCTATAAAAGGTGAAGGGGGAAAGGTCTGTGTGGAACCAGAAGAAATGGCAGAGGTGCTTAATGAGTACTTTGCCTCAGTATTCACGGTGGAAGCTGATCTGGGAGATTTTGCTACGGATTTGCAGCAGATGGAAAAGATTGAGTTTGTGGATATTAAGGTGGAGGATGTGTTAGAATTCTATCAAGATAGATAAGTCGCCGGGACCAGATGGGATATACCCCAGGATACTGTGGAAGGCGAGGGAAGTGATTGCAGAGCCCTGGCGATGATCTTTGCGTCGTCAATGGAGACGGGAGAGGTTCCAGAAGATTGGAGGATTGCGGATGTAGTCCCTATTTTCAAGAAAGGGAACAGAGATAGCCCGGGAAATTACCGACCGGTGAGTCTGACCTCAGTCGT
The DNA here is from genome assembly GCF_965287045.1 of Carcharhinus amblyrhynchos. Lineage (NCBI taxonomy): Eukaryota > Metazoa > Chordata > Chondrichthyes > Carcharhiniformes > Carcharhinidae > Carcharhinus > Carcharhinus amblyrhynchos. The sequence goes on along the minus strand of NW_027649854.1, from coordinate 440,539 downwards.
TGGTGAGCTGATGGAGAGGCTTCTGAGGGATAAGATTTACGAACATTTGGAGAGGTTTGACATGATCAGGAATAGTCAGCATGGATTTGTCAAGGGCAGGTCGTGCCTTACAAGCCTAGTTGAGTTCTTCGATAATGTGACTGAACACATTGACGAAGGAAGTGCCGTGGACGTGGTGTACATGGACTTCAGCAAGGCGTTTGATAAGGTCCCCCATGCAAGACTTCTTGAGAAGGTGAGAGGGCATGGGATCCAAGGGCCTTTGGCCTTGTGGATCCAGAACTGGCTTGCCTGCAGAAGGCAGAGAGTGGTTGTGGATGGGTCTTTTTCTGAATGGAGGTCAGTCACCAGTGGAGTGCCCCAGGGATCTGTTCTAGGACCCTTGCTGTTTGTCATTTTCATAAATGACCTGGATGAGGAAGTGGAGGGATGGGTAAGTAAGTTCGCTGATGACACGAAGGTCGGTGGTGTTGTGGATGGTCTGGAAGGATGTCAAAAGTTGCAGCAGGACATAAATAGGATGCAGGACTGGGCGGAGAAGTGGCAGATGGACTTCAACGCGGATAAATGCGTAGTCGTCCATTTTGGCAGAACCAACGGGATGAACGAGTACACTATCAAGGGCAGGAGTCTTAGTAGTGTTGAAGAGCAGAAGGATCTTGGGGTCCGGGTCCACAGGACTCTTAAATCGGCCTCGCAGGTGGAAGAGGTGGTCAAGAAGGCGTATGGTGTACTGGCCTTCATTAATCGAGGGATTGAGTTTAAGAGTCGGGAGGTAATGCTGCAACTTTATAAGACCCTTGTCAGGTCTCATTTGGAGTACTGTGCGCAGTTCTGGTCGCCTCACTATAGGAAAGATGTAGAAGCTATTGAGAGGGTACAGAGGAGATTTACAAGGATGTTGCCTGGACTGGGAGGCATGCCTTATGAAGTTAGGTTGAGGGAGCTGGGTCTCTTTTCCCTGGAGAGACGAAGGTTGAGAGGCGACCTGATAGAAGTTTATAAAATGTTGAGAGGAATGGATAGGGTGGATTCTCAGAGGCTATTTCCCCGGGTTGAAATGGTCGCTACGAGAGGACACAGATTTAAGGTGCGGGGAGGAAAGTACAGAAGTGATGTTAGGGGTAAGTTTTTCACTCAGAGGGTGGTGAGTGAGTGGAATCGGCTGCCGTCAGTGGTGGTGGAGGCGAACTCGCTGGGGTCTTTTAAAAGACTTCTGGATGAGTATATGGGGTTTTATGGGATTGGGGGTTATAGATAGGTGTTGATGTGATCGGCGCAACTCGTGGGCCGAAGGGCCTGTTTGTGCTGTAGTGTTCTATGTTCTATATAAGATGTTGAATGGGATGGATAGGATAGAGGTGGAGAGGCTCTTCCTGCTCAGAAAGGACAGTAGGACTAGAGGGCACAGCCTCAAGATAAAGGGGGGTGCAGTTTAGAACATAGAACATAGAACATTACAGCGCAGAACAGGCCCTTCGGCCCACGATGTTGAACCGACCAGTTAAAAAAAAACAATGACCCACTAATCTAAACCAATCCCTTTTCGTCCATAAACCTGTCCACAGATCTCTTAAACGCCCCCAAACTAGAACATAGAACATAGAACATTACAGCGCAGAACAGGCCCTTCGGCCCACGATGTTGCGCCGACCAGTTACAAAAACAATGACCCACTAGCCTATACCAATCCCTTTTCGTCCATAAACCTATCCAGAGATCTCTTAAACGCCCCCAAACTAGACGCATTTACAACTGCAGCAGGCAGGGCATTCCAATCCCTCACCACCCGCTGGGTAAAGAACCTACCCCTGACATCCGTCCTGTAGCTACCCCCCCTTAATTTAAAGCCATGCCCCCTCGTGCTAGCTTTCTCCATCCGAGGAAAAAGGCTATCACTATCCACCCTATCTAAACCTCTAATCATCTTATATGTTTCAATAAGATCCCCTCTTAGCCGCCTTCTTTCCAACGAAAACAACCCTAAATCCCTCAGTCTCTCCTCATAGGACCTCCCCACCATACCAGGCAACATCCTAGTAAACCTCCTCTGCACCCTCTCCAACGCCTCCACATCCTTCTTGTAATGCGGGGACCAGAACTGCACACAGTACTCCAAGTGCGGCCGCACTAGAGTAGTGTACAGTTGCAACATTACACTGCGACTCCTAAATTCAATCCCCCTACCAATAAACGCCAAGACACCGTACGCCTTCTTAACAACCGTATCTACTTGATTCCCAACTTTCAGGGATCTATGTACACACACACCTAGATCCCTCTGTTCATCCACACTATTCAAAGTCCTCCCGTTAGCCCTATACTCGACACATCTGTTGCTCCTACCAAAGTGAATTACCTCACACTTCTCCGCATTAAATTCCATCCGCCACCTCTCGGCCCAGCTCTGCAACCTATCTAAGTCTCCCTGCAGACTATGACACCCTTCCTCACAATCTACCACACCTCCGACTTTGGTGTCATCAGCAAATTTACTAATCCACCCAACTATACCCTCATCCAGATCATTAATAAAAATTACAAACAACAGTGGCCCCAAAACAGATCCCTGAGGCACACCACTCGTAACTGTACTCCATGATGAATATTTACCATCCACCACCACCCTCTGTCTCCTATCTGATAGCCAATTCCTGATCCAACTTCCTAGATTACCCACAATCCCATACATCTGCATTTTCTGCAGAAGCCTACCATGGTGAACCTTATCGAACGCCTTACTAAAATCCATGTATACCACGTCAACTGCCTTGCCCCCATCCACCTCTTTGGTCACCTTCTCAAAAAACTCAATAAGGTTAGTAAGGCACGACCTACCCGCTACAAAACCATGCTGACTATTTCTAATCAATTCATTACACTCCAAATAACTATAAATGCTATCCCTAATAATTTTTTCTAAAACCTTGCCCACAACAGAAGTAAGACTCACCGGTCTATAATTCCCGGCAAAGTCTCTGTTCCCCTTCTTAAACAATGGGACAACATTCGCTATCCTCCAATCCTCCGGGACTACACCAGAGACCAATGACGACCTGAAGATCGGAGCCAGAGGCTCTGCAATCACCTCTCTAGCCTCCCAGAGAATCCTAGGGTAGATCCCATCCGGACCAGGGGACTTATCTATTTTCAGCCCCTCAAGAATTTCCAGCACATCCTCTTTATCAACCGTAATACTGTCTATTTTACACCCCTGCAACCCAATGTCCTCCTCAGCTATATTCATGTCCCCCTGCGTGAACACCGAAGAGAAATATTGGTTCAATACTTCTCCAATCTCCTCCGGTTCCACACACAACTTCCCCCTGCTGTCTGTAACTGGCCCTAATCTTGCCCTGACCAACCTTCTGTTCTTGACATACCTATAGAACGCCTTAGGATTCTCCTTAATCCTATCAGCCAAAGTCTTCTCATGTCCTCTTTTAGCCCTTCTCAACTCACTCTTCAACTCCCTCCTAGCCAATCTAAAGCTTTCTAGTGCACTATCTGAGCCCTCCAATCTCATCCGAACATAAGCCTCCTTTTTCTTTTTAACCATCGACTCAACTCTTTTAGTGCACCACGGTTCCCTAGATCTACCAAATCCACCATGCCTGACAGGGACATACCTATCAAGGACTCGCAGTAGCTGCTCCTTGAAAAAACTCCACATTTCAGACGTTCCCAGTCCCTGTAATCCCCTAATCCAATCCATGCTTCCTAATTCACTCCTGATAGCCTCATAATCGCCCTTACCCCAGCTAAAATTGCTGACCCGAGGTTCATGCCTATCTCTTCCCATCACTAAGGTGAACGTAACCGAATTGTGGTCACTATCACCAAAATGCACACCAACTTCCAAGTCTAGCACCTGGTCTGGCTCATTTCCCAGCACCAAATCCAATATAGCCTCACCTCTAGTTGGCCTGTCTACATACTGAGACAAAAAACCTTCCTGCATGCTTTGTACAAACACTGACCCCTCTAGCGAGCTAGAACTATAGCAACTCCAATCAATATTCGTAAAGTTAAAGTCCCCCATAACAATTACCCTATTACTTTCACTCATAACCAGGATTGTCTCCGCAATCCTTTCCTCAACCTCTGTAGAACTTTTAGGAGGTCTATAAAAGACTCCCAACAGGGTGACCTCTCCTCTCCTATTTCTAATCTCCGCCCATACTACCTCAACTGACAAGTCCTCATCAAACTTTCTCTCCGACACTGTGATACAGTCCTTGACTAGCAATGCTACCCCACCCCCCCTTCTACCTTCTTCTCTACTCCGACTAAAGCATTTGTACCCCGGAACCTGCAACATCCATTCCTGACCCTGCTCTATCCATGTCTCAGAAATGGCCACAACATCAACGTCTCAGGTACTGATCCACGCTGCAAGTTCATCCACTTTATTGCGAATACTCCTCGCATTAAAGTACACGCATTTCAAACCCTGCTCCGCCCCACCCCCACTATGCCGTGCCTTGCATTCCCCAACTATGCCCCCCTCACTTTCACCCCCTTTCCTCACTATCCCTCCCCGCCTCCGAATCAGTTTAAACCTTCCTGCATCGCTTTTGCAAATTTACCCCCCAGGATATTGATTCCCCTCTGGTTCAGGTGTAGACCATCCCTCTTATAGAGGTCCCACCTTCCCCAGAATGAGCCCCAATTGCTCAAGTACCTGAACCCCTCCCTCCTGCACCATCCCCTCAGCCACGAGTTCAAACTTTCCCTCTCCCTATTCCTCTCTAAACTATCCCGTGGCACAGGCAAGAGTCCAGATATAACTACTCTTTCTGACTTCGCCTTTAGTTTCCACCCCAACTCCATAAATCTTTGCTTAATATCCCCTTCCCTTAATCTCCCTATGTCATGTGTCCCCACATGAACTATAACTTGGGGTTGATCTCCCTCTCCCCTAAGAGTCCTGAATACTCTGTCCGATACATCCTGGACCCCAGCCCCTGGTAGGCAACACACCAGCCCAGAGTCCCTACCCTTACCTCCAACTCTCCTATCCGTCCCCATAACTGTGGAGTCCCCAATCACGAGGCCCAATCTCTTACCCCTAACCACCTGAGGCTTGCCAATAGGCTCACCCCCAGAGACCTGCTCCCTTTGGCTATCCCCAGTTGATTTCTCCTCAACTGTAGCCTCCAGGACCGAAAACCTATTTTGGAGGGGCACAGCCCCAGGGGATTGTCCCCCCAACTGCTTTTTGCCCCTCTTCCTGGCAGTGACCCAAGACTTATTCCTAGGAGTGACTATCTCCTTATAACTCCTTTCTATGTCCTCCTCCACTTCCCGAATTATACGGAGCTCCTCTAATTCCCCTTCCAGCTCCTTTACACGCTCCTCCAGAAACTGCAATCTAACACACTTCCCACAAGTAAAATCACCTGAAACACTGTGGGAGTCCCTCACTACATACATCCCACAGGAGATGCAGCTTACAGCCTGAACTGCCATCCCTGAATCAATTACCAGCAGAAAAGTAAAAATATAAAAAAAAACTTCCCTCACACTTATAATTAGGTTAGAGGAGGTGGAAGGGTGGGATTCTCTACCAGTGTAGAGAATCGGGAATCCTCTCTGCACTAATTTATAGTGTTAGGGGCACGAGAAAAAAAAAACTACAACTACCGGTAAGCGTCCTAGAGACGACTTCCGGTTTCTAACTAATTTAAAAAAAACCGCCGAAACTCGCGACTTAGCACTTAGGTGCATTTACAAGTGCAGCAGGCAGGGCATTCCAATCCCTCACCACCCTCTGGGTAAAGAACCTACCCCTGACATCCGTCCTATAACTACCCCCCCTTAATTTAAAGCCATGCCCCCTCGTGCTAGCTTTCTCCATCCGAGGAAAAAGGCTATCACTATCCACCCTATCTAAACCTCTAATCATCTTATATGTTTCAATAAGATCCCCTCTTAGCCGCCTTCTTTCTAGCGAAAACAACCCCAAATCCCTCAGTCTCTCCTCATAGGACCTCCCCTCCATACCAGGCAACATCCTGGTAAACCTCCTCTGCACCCTCTCCAAAGCCTCCACATCCTTCCTGTAATGTGGGGACCAGAACTGCACACAGTACTCCAAGTGCGGCCGCACCAGAGTTGTGTACAGTTGCAACATGACGCTGCGACTCCTAAATTCAATCCCCCCACCAATAAACGCCAAGACACCGTATGCCTTCTTAACAACCTTATCTACTTGATTCCCAACTTTCAGGGATCTATGTACACATACACCTAGATCCCTCTGTTCATCCACACTATTCAAAGTCCTCCCGTTCGCCCTATACTCAACACATCTGTTATTCCTACCAAAGTGAATCACCTCACACTTCTCCGCATTAAACTCCATCCGCCACCTCTCGGCCCAGCTCTGCAACCTGTCTAAATCTCCCTGCAAACTATGACACCCTTCCTCACAATCTACCACACCTCCGACTTTGGTGTCATCAGCAAATTTACTAATCCACCCAGCTATACCCTCCGTTTAGAACGGAGTTGAGGAGGAACTTCTTCACTCAAAGGGTGGTGAATCTCTGGAATTCTCTGCCCGTTGAAGTGGTGGAGGCTGCCTCGCTAAATATATTTAAGACGCGGGTAGATAGGTTTTTGATAGGCAAGGGGATTAAGGGTTATGGGGAGAGGGCGGGAAAGTGGAACTGAGACACAACAGATCAGCCATGATCTTATTGAATGGCGGGGCAGGCTCGAAGGGCTAGATGGCCGACTCCTGCTCCTATTTCTTATGTTCTCTCTCTCTCTCTCTCTCTGTCTGCTCTCTCCTGGTCAGCTCTCTCCCTCTCTGTCTGCTCTCTTTCTCTGACTGCTCTCTCTCTCTCTGTCCGCTTTTTCTCTCTCTCTGTCCACTCAGTCCGCTTTCTCTCTGTGTCCGCTCTCTCTCTGTGTCCGCCCGATCTCTCTCTGTCTCTCTGTCCGCTCTCTCTCTCCGCTCTCTCCCTCTCTCTGCCTCTGTCTACTCTCTCTCTCTCTCTGTCTGTCCACTCTCTCTCTCTGTCCACTCTCTCTCTCTCTCTGTCCACTCTGTCTGCTTTCTCTCTCTGTCTGCTCTTTGTCTCTCTGTCCACTCTCTCTCAATCTCTCTTCCCTCTACCCACTCTCTCTCTCTGTCCGTTCTCTCTCTCTCTCTCTGTCCGTTCTCTCTCTCTCTGTGTCCGTTCTCTCTCTCTCTCTGTCCACTCTGTCCGCTTTCTCTCTGTGTCCGCCCGATCTCTCTCTGTCTCTCTGTCCGCTCTCTCTCTCTCTGCCTCTGTCCACTCTCTCTCTCTCTCTGTCCACTCTGTCTGCTTTCTCTCTCTGTCTGCTCTTTGTCTCTCTGTCCGCTCTCTCTCAATCTCTCTTCCCGCTACCTGCTTTCTCTCTCTCTCTGTCTCTGTCCACTCTCTCTCTCTGTCCCTCTCTCTCCCTCTCTGTCCACTTTCTCTCTCTCTCGCTGTCTCTGTCCGCTCTCTCTCTGTGTCTCTTTCCGTTCTCTCTGTCCGCTTTCTCTTTCTCTCTCTCTGTCCACTCTCTCTCTCTGTCCACTCTGTCCGCTTTCTCTCTTTGTCCGCTCTCTCTCTCTCTGTCTGCTCTCTCTTTCTCTCTCTCTGTCCACTCTCTCTCTCTGTCCACTTTCTCTCTTTGTCAGCTCTCTCTCTCTCTCTCTTTGTCCAGTCTGTCCGCTTTCTCTCTTTGTCTGCTCTCTCTCTCTGTCCGCTCTCTCTCTCTCTGTGTCCACTCTCTCTGCCTGATCTCTCTCTGTCTGCTCTCTCTCTCTGTAATTCTTTCAGTGATGAGAACAGTTTTAATGATGTTGAATTTTAATTTCTGTTCTCTTACCTTTGCAGCTCTGATTGTCACACTGGAATATTCCGTTTCTGCAGACACTGTGGGTGAGAGTGGGTGTGAGAACAGTCCAACTGAACACTGAGTGATTCATCGTAACACTTTGATTAATGACACTCACTAACATTATACATGTTGTTAAACAGATGGATTCACATTTATTTGAAGAATCATTCGACCTGAAATTTTGGAACGATTTTATTCCGAATCGGAATCTGTCTGAACGAGAAGCCAATGACAACGTCTGAGGCTTACCAGGGTTGACAGCCAATCAGGATGCTGTCACCAGGTCGTACGTACACGGATAACGGCGATTTCCCATCCTCCGATAGGGAAAGGTGGTGACAGTTACACTCAGACAGACTGACACATCTGGTATCCTGTTCCAATAAACCCTGAGGATAACAAATGGAGAGAGAATTGAGCCAAGGGGAGAGATGGACAGGGAATCCCATGGTTTACTCAGGGATTGCTCATACTGTTTAATAGTAAACTATCCAAGGTCTTTACCAAAAGTATTACCAAAACAGCAGTGTGGAGCACGTAGAGAAATAAACAGAAACAGAGAAACTAGAAGCAGGAGTAGGCCATTCGGCCCTGTGAGAGGTGGAGATAGTACTGTGGAGATAATTGTAATGCAGTCACTATGCTGACCATAGAATGATGGAGGTACACAGGGCACAAAAAGGTCTTTTGGCCCATTGCATCTGCACCGGTCAAAGACACAAGACCCTTCAGGCTGCCCCACCATTCGATACCATCGTGGCTGATCTATACCGACCTCAGCTCCCTTTCTGTGCCATTTCCCATAACCCTCTATTCCTCAATCTATCAAATATTTATCCAGTTCCACCTTAAATGGAATGGACAGGTGGGAAAGGTGAAGAAAGCCTGTGACGTGTTTACCTTCATGGGACGGGGCATCGAGGATAAGAGTTGACAAATTATGTTACAGTTGTATAAACCGTTGGTTCGGCCACATTTGGAATACTGTGTCCAGTTCTAGTCGCTGCACTACCAGAAGGACGTGGAGGCTTTGGAGAGAGTGCAGAGGAGGTTTACCAGGATGTTGCCTGGTATGGAGGGTCTTAGATATGAGGAGAGATTGGGGTTGTTCTCCCTGGAAAGAATGAGGCTGAGGGGAGACCTGATAGAAGTTTATAAAATTGTGGGAAGTATCGATAGGGCGAACAGCTGGAAGCTTTTTCCCAGGGGGGAAATGACAATTACAGGGGGCACAAATTCAAGATAAGGATTGGGGGGGGGGGGGGGCCGAGTTCAGTGGAGATGTGTGGGGGTGGGGGGGGGAAGTTTATTTTTTACATAGAGGGTGGTGGGAGCCTGGAATGCCGAGTGAGGTGGTTGAGGTGGTTATGTTAGCCACATTTAAGGCTTATTTTGATAGACATACGAACAAACGGGGAATAAAGGGACATTTGTGGTTGGTTTCGACAGGACAACATGATTGGTGCAGGATTGCAGGGCTGAAGGGCCTGTTCTTGTTCTTTGTAAATATTTCTAATGATTCAGCCTCCAATAATCTTTGGAGCAGAGAATTCCAGAAATTCACCACTCTGTGAGAAGGAACTTTAATGCAATCAGTTTCAAATGACCAGGCTTTTATCTTAAAAAAAGGAGCAGAAGAGACCATTCGGCCCTTCGAGCCTGCTCCACCATTCATTACGATCATGGCTGATCATCCAACTCAATAGCCGAATCCCACCTTCCCTTCATATCGGCTGGTCCTTTTTTCCTCAAGTGCTTTATCTAACAGCTTGAAAACATTCATAGAAACATAGAAAAAAACCTACAGCACAAACAGGCCCACAAGTTGCGCTGATCATATCCATACCTACCAGGCCTAATATATAACCCTCAATCCCATTAAATCCCATGTACTCATCCAGAAGTCTTCTAAAAGACCCCAGTGAGTTTGCCTGTACCACCACCGACGGCAGCCGATTCCACTCACTCACCACCCTCTGAGTGAGAAACTTACCCCTCACATCTCCTCTGTACTTGCTTCCCAGCACCTTAAACCTGTGTCCTCTCGTAGCGACCATTTCAGCCCTGGGAAATAGCCTCCGAGAATCCACCCTATCTATACCTCTCAACATCTTATAAACCTCTATCAAGGTCACCTCTCAACCTTCATCTCTCCAGGAGGAAAAGACCAAGTTCCCTCAACCTATCCTCATAAGGCATGCCTCCCAATCCAGGCTACATCCTTGTAAACCTCCTCTGCACCCTTTCAATAGCTTCCACATCCTTCCTGTAGTGAGGCGACCAGAACTGCACACAATACTCCAAGTGGGATCTGACAAGGGTCTTATAAAGTTGCAGCATCACCTCCCGACTCCTAAACTCAATCCCTTGATTGGCGAAGGCTAGTACACCATACGCCTTCCTGACCACATCCTCCACCTGCGAGGCCGATTTAATCCTAAGCCTCATCCTCTACACTGCTAAGAGTCTTACCCTTGATATTGTACTCCTTCATCCCACTGCACCTGCCAAAATGGACCATTATGCATTTATCCGCATTGAAGTCCATCTGCCACTTCTCCGCCCAGTCTTGCATCCTATCTATGTCTCACTGCAACTTCTGACATCCCTCCAGACTATCCACAACACCACCAACCTTCGTGTCATCGGCGAACTTACCAACCCATCCCTCCACTTCCTCATCCAGGTCATTTATGAAAATGACAAACAGCAAGGGTCCTAGAACAGATCCCTGGGGCACTCCACTGGTGACCGACCTCCATGCAGAAAAAGACCCATCCACAGCCACTCTCTGCCTTCTGCATGCAAGCCAGTTCTGGATCCACGAGGCCAAAGCCCCTTGGATCCCATGCCCTCTCACCTTCTCAAGAAGTCTTGCATGGGGGACCTTATCAAATGCCTTGCTGAAGTCCATGTAAACCACGTCCACCGCTCTTCCTTCATCAATGTGTTCAGTCACATTTTCAAAGAACATAAGAACATAAGAAATAGGAGCAGGAGTAGGCCATCTAGCCCTTCGAGCCTGCCCCGCCATTCAATAAGATCATGGCTGATCTGAAGTGGATCAGTTCCACTTTCCCGCTTTCTCCCCATAACCCTTAATTCACTTAGAACATAGAACATAGAACATAAACCATTACTGCGCGGTACAGGCCCTTCGGCCCTCGATGTTGTGCCGACCAGTGGAACCAATCTAATGACCCTCTAACCTAAACTATTCCAATGTTATCCATATGCCTATCCACTGACCATTTGAATGCCCTTAAAGTTGGCGAGTCCACAACTGCTGCAGGCAGGGCATTCCACGACCTTATTACCCTCTGAGTAAAGAACCTACCTCTGACGTCTGTCCTATAATTACCACCCCTTAATTTAAAGCTATGTCCCCTTGTGTTAGCCATCACCATCCGAGGTAAAAGTCTCTCACTGTCCACCCTATCCAATCCTTTGATCATCTTGGATGCCTCAATCAGGTCACCTCGTAACCTTCTTCTCTCAAACGAAAACAGCCTCAAGTCCCTCAGCCTTTCCTCATAAGACCTTCCCACCATACCAGGCAACATCCTGGTAAACCTCCTCTGCACCCTTTCCAATGCCTCCACATCTTTCTTATAATGCAGCGACCAGAACTGTACGCAATATTCCAAGTGCGGCCGCACCAGAGTTTTGTACAGTTGTAACATGACCTCACGGCTCCAAAATTCAATCCCTCTACCAATAACAGCTAACACACTGTACGCCTTCTTAACAACCTTATCAACCTGGGTGCCAACTTTCAGGGAGCTATGCACATGTACCCCAAGATGTCTGTCAAAAACCTATCTACCTGTGACTTAAATATATTTAGCGAGGTAGCTTCCACCACTTCAACGGGCAGAGAATTCCAGAGATTCACCACCCTTTGAGTGAAGAAGTTCCTCCTCAACTCCGATCTAAACTGCTCCCCCCTTATCCTGAGGCTGTGTCCTCTAGTCCTGCTGTCCTTTCTAAGCAGGAAGAATCTCTCTACCTCTACTCTATCCATCCCTTTCATTGTCTTGTACGTCTCTATAAGATCCCCCCTCATCCTTCTAAACTCCAACGAGTACAGACCCAGTCCATTTAGTTTCTCTTCATAGTTCAACCCCCTCATCTCTGGTATCAGCCTAGTGAACCTCCTCTGCACTCCCTCCAAGGCCAAAATATCCTTGTGCAAGTGTGGCGACCAAAACTGCACACAGTACTCCAGCTGTGGCCTCACCAGTACCCTGTACAGTTGCAGCAAGCCCTCCCTGCTTTTATATTATATCCCCCTCGCTATAAAGGCCAGCATCCCATTCGCCTTCTTGATCACCTGCTGCACTTGCAGACTGGGTTTTTGCGGCTTGTGCACAAGGACCCCCAGGTCCCTCTGCACCGTAGCACGCTGCAGCTTTTCGCCTTTTAAATAATAATCCCTCCTACTATTATTCCTGCCAAAGTGGATAACCTCACACTTGCTAACATTGTACTCCACCTGCCAGGTTCTCGCCCACTTGCTCAGCCTATCCAGATCCCTCTGCAGACTTTCTACACCCTCCGCGCAATTTGCTTTTCCACTCATCTTTGTGTCATCAGCAAATTTTGTTACCCTACACTCAGCCCCCTCCTCCAGATCATCTATATAAATGGTAAATAGCTGAGGCCCCAGCACCGATCCCTGCGGCACTCCACTAGTCACCAACCACCAATTGGAATAGCTTCCCATTAGATGCGGGGAGGGAGGTTCAGAAGTGATGTTAGGGGTAAGTTTTTCACTAAGAGGGTGGTGAGTGAATGGAATCGGCTGCCGTCAGTGGTGGTGGTGGCGAACTCGCTGGGGTCTTTTAAAAGACTCCTGGATGAGTATATGGGGTTTAATGAGATTGAGGGTTATAGATAGGTCTGTAGGTTGGTAGGTGATGATGTGATCGGCGCAACTTGTGGGCCGAAGGGCCTGTTTGTGCTGTAGTGTTCTATGTTCTATAACCAATCCTCTATCCACACTACCACCTTACCCCCAACTCCATGCACCCTAACCTTCTGAAGCAACCTCTTGTGAGGCACGTTATCAAACGCCTTTTGAAAATCGAGAAACACCACATCCACCGGTTCCCCTCTGTCTACCGCCTGTCTACTCAACTAGGCTCGTAAGGCGCGACCTTCCCTTGACAAAGCCGTGCTGGCTATTTCTGTTCATTCTAAACTTCTCTAAATGTTCATAAATCCTGTCTCTCAGTAATCTCTCCATCAACTTACCAACCACTGAGGTCAGACACACCGGTCGGTAATTTCCCGGGCTATCCCTGTTCCCTTTTTTGAAAATAGAAACCACATCCGCAATCCTCCAGTCCTCCAGAACCTCTCCCGACTCCATCGACGATGCAAAGATCATCGCCGGGGCTCTGCAATCTCTTCCCTCACCTCCCACAGTAACCTGGGGTACATCCCATCCGGTCCCGGCAACTTATCTATCTTGATGCAGTTATGGCCTCAACTACTTTCTGTGGGAGTGAATTCCACACATTCAACATCTCTGTTGTAAACTATCCCAAGCATTGCAGTGGGATCTTGATAAATTGGGCCAGTGGGCTGATGAATGGCAGATGGACTTTAATCTAGACAAATGTGAGGTGATGCATTTTGGTAGATTGAACCAGGGCAGGACTTAGTTAATGGCAGGGCACTGGGGAGAGTGAAAGGACAAAGAGATCTAGGAATGTTTCAAGGAATGTTTGTCTGGAGCTCTGCACAACAACGTTCCGATGAGACAGGGAGGTTTTGGTAGGTCGTGGGAACCATGGTGCACGAAGGTTGTGGTGAACCTAGTCAGGAAGAAAAGAAAGGCGTATAAAAGGTTCAGAGGGCTAAGAGATGTTCAGGATCTCGAGGAGTATAAGGCTTGTACTCGCCGAAGGGCCTGTTTGTGCTGTAGTGTTCTATGTTCTTTGAACACCACTTGTCACAGGCCTCCACTCAGAAATTCAACCTTCCACTGCTACCCTTTGTCTTCTCTGACCAAGTCAATTTTGTATCCACCTTGCCAGCTCACCTCTGATCCTATATCTATAAAGATTGGAGGGTAGTTAATGTAAGCCTGCTATTCAAAAAGGGAGGCAGAGTGAAACTTGGGAATGAAAGACCAGTGAGCCTAATGCCAGCACTGGGGAAGTCATTAGAGTTTATTATCGAGGATTTCATAACTCAGCATTGGGAAGGCAGTGGGATAATCAAAGTCAGCATGGATTTACAAACAGGAAATCTTCTGAGGAGAGAAAAAAACTAGTAGAGTTGACTGAGGAGAACCAGCAGATGTTCCAGAAAGCTTACATTAAAGCACATGGAGTTGTGGGTAATTTCTTGAGACGGATAGAAAGCTGGTTAGCTGATAGGAAGCAAAGAGTCCATAAGATATAGGAGCAGAATTAGATCATTCGGCCCATCAAATCCGTTCTGCCATTCCATCATGGCTGATATGCTCCTCATCTCCATTTTCCTGCCTTCTTCCCATTTCCAATTAGTTGACATAAATGGGTCTTTTTCTGATGGGCAGTCAGTGACCAGTGGGGTTCCAGTGACTAGTGCTGTGACCCCAACTGTTCACATTATGTATTAATGATTAGAAAGAGGGAACGGAATGTATTATCTCCAAATTTGCAGATGATACAAAGTTGGGTGGGAGGGTGAGCTGTGAGGAGGATGCAGAGATACTTCAGTGTGATTTGGACAGGCTGAGTGTGTGGGTATCTGTGTGGTAGATACAGTATAATGAGGATAAATGTGAGGTTATCCACTTTGGTAGCAATAATAGGAAGACAGATTATTACTTGAATGGGTGTAAATTGAGAGAGATGGAAACACAGCAAGGCCTTGGGGTCCTCGTGCATCAGTCGCTGAAAGTAAGCGCACAGGTACAGCAGGCAGTGAAGAAGGCAAATGGTACATTGGCCTTCTGAGCGTGAGGATTTGAGTATAGGGATAGGGATGTTTTACTGCAATTGTAAAAAGTCTGACAACACCAGGTTTTAGTCCAACCTATTTATTTGATAATATACACACAAGCTTTCGAGGGGACTGCCTCTTCGTCAGGTGAATGGAGAGTTCTGGCCTCAGACAGAGCATATAAAGCACAGACAGTTTAGAGATTACTGATTAAAATGCGAATCCTTACACCTAACCTGCTGTTCAAGACCTGAAGTGGCTGATAATGTGAGTGGAAGGAGCACTGATCACACTTTAAAGAGATGTGTATTGTCTCCAGACAGTACAGTAAGTGAGGTTTTGCAAACCCAGGCAAGTCATAAGAACATAAGAAATAGGAGCAGGAGTAGGCCATCTAGCCCTTCGAGCCTGCCCCGCCATTCAATAAGATCATGGCTGATCTGTTGTGGCTCAGTTCCACTTTCCCGCCCTCTCCCCATAACCCTTAATCCCCTCTCTTATCAAGAACCCATCAACCCGCTTCTTAAAAATATTTAGCGAGGCAGCCTCCACCACTTCAACGGGCAGAGAATTCCAGAGATTCACCACCCTTTGAGTGAAGAAGTTCCTCCTCAACTCCGTTCTAAACCGCCTCCCCTTTATCTTGAGGCTGTGCCCCCTAGTCCTACTGTCTTTTTTGAGCGGGAAGAGTCTCTCCACCTCTATCCTATCCATCCCATTCATCATCTTATACGTCTCAATGAGATCTCCCCTCATTCTTCTAAACTCTAACGAGTACAAGCCTAGTTTATTCAGCCTCTCCTCATAGCTCAACCCCCTCAACTCCGGTATCAGCCTAGTAAACCTCCTCTGCACTCCCTCCAGGGCCAAAATATCCTTGCGCAGGTGCGGTGCCCAAAACTGCACACAGTACTCCAGACAAAGAAGTTGATAAAGGAGGGTAGGAGAAGCTATGAGGCTGGACAAAGTCACGGGGGTTACAGATAGTGCGACATGAACCTGGTGTTGTCAGACTTTTTACTGTGTTTACGCCAGTCCAACGCCGGCATACCCACATCATTACTGCAATTGTACAGGGTGTTGGTGAGGCCACACCTGGAGTATTGTGAGCAGTTTTGATCTCCTTATCTGAGGAAGGATGTCCTTGCTATAGAGGGAGCACAGTGAAGGTTTACCAGGCTGATTCCTGGGATGGCAGGTCTGTCATATAAATTGGTTATGATTATATTCATTGGGGTTTGAAGAGTGAGCGAGGATCTCGTAGGAGCTCATAAAATTCTAACAGGGTTACACAGGGTAGATTCAGAAACATGTGGGGGGTTGGGGGAGTCCAGAACTAGGGATCATAGTTTGAAAATAAGGGGTAAACCTTTTAGAACTGAGATGAGGAGAAATTTCTTCATCCAGAGGGTGGTGAATGTGTGGAATTCACTCCCACAGAAAGTAGTTGAGGCCAAAATGTAATGTCATTTCAAGAAGAAATTATAAATAGCTCTTGGGGCTCAAGGGGTCAAAGGATATGGGAGGAAGGGGAATCAGGATATTGCATTTGATGATCAGCCATGATCAAAATGAATGGTGGACCAGGCTCAAAGGATCGAATGGTTTCCTCCTGCTTCTAGTTTTTGTCTCTTTGAGACAGACAGGCGGGCGCAGAGAGACAGGCGGGCGCAGAGAGACAGGCGGGCGCAGAGAGACAGGCGGGTGCAGAGAGACAGGCGGGCGCAGAGAGACAGGCGGACCCAGAGAAACTTGGGGTTTATGTGCTGAATTTCTCTGCAATAGGGACGGGTTTTAAGTGTTTGAAATGAAAGTATTGACGGTGCAGAAGTGAAGCTATTGAACCCACCTGAGGACAGTAACACCCTGCCACACAGTCCTGGCCAGTCACATGACATTCTGGACTATATCCAAGGTCAGAGCAATGACCACCACATGCTGGCCTGCAGGCTTGGTATTCAAATGGACTTCCACAGTGACCATCTGACAACACAGATAAATTAAATACATACAGAAAGAACAAGAGTGTTATAGCAACAGGAGAAATAATCATAGAATCCCGACAGTGCAGGAAGAGGCCACTCAGCCCATCAAGTCTGCATCTACTCTCCAAAAGTGCATCCCATTCAGGCCCTCCCATCCATCCTATCCCTGTAACCATGTGATTTAGGATGGCCAATCTACCTAACCAACACATCTTTGGACAGTGAGAGGAAACTGGAGCACCCAGAGGAAACCTACACAGACACAGGAGAAGGTGCAGATTTCTCACCTACAGGGAATCGAACCTGGGTCGCTGGTATTGTGAGGCAGCAGTGCTAATCATCATGCCACCAAGCTGCCCTGATTGAGCTGATTGTCCAGGGATGTTTGAAATGAGCTGGAGGTTTCAGCCTGTATAACATTTCCAGACAGTGAATTTCAGATCCCACAGTCCTCACCGGGAAAACATCTTGTGATGTTAGTGTTCCTTTAAGAGAGATTTATTTTAAATCAAGTTCTCTGCAGCTCTCAGTGTTCCTGGGCTGTCTCTAGAAGTCCTTTTTATTGCTCCTTCAGTGGTTTAAACAGGGTTTGTTTCGGTTTATTCTGGGTTGGTTTTCTGACCCTGCATTGTTAGGAAGAAAGTCATGTGTTCTGGACAGTTTTTCCCAGTGAATTTAATGCTACATTTTCTGTCTGGCTGCAGAGTTAGTTTTTAGAATGGACATCAGACTGAAAGAATCTCCCTGGTTTTGGAGATTCTGCTGGTTCAAGGTTTCTTGCTCTCCTGGAGTAGAGACTGCGGTGCCAGAGGCTCGACCAGAGTCTCCCCCTGGTGTTCTGGGATTCTTTAGCTGTCCTCCAGTCCTCCGGCACCTCTCCTGTGGCCAGACAGGAATTGAAAATTATTGCCAGTGCCCCTGCTATTTCCTCCCTTGCTTCACTCAACAGTCTGGGATACATTTCATCTGGCCCTGAAGATTTATCTACCTTTAAGCCTGCCAGATCACTCACAACCTCCTCTCTGTCTGTGTTGAATTCTTTAATAGTACAAATCCTTCCCCCGATCTCTGGACCCACAGCTTCTCCCTTATTAGTGAACACTGACACAGAGTATTCATTTCGAACCCGACCATTGTCCTCTGGCTCCACATATAAATTATCCTGTCCTCAACAGGCCTCCTCTTTCCCTAGTTGTCCTTTTACCCTTAATTTACTTGTAAAACAGCTTTTATTTTACCTGCCTTTTGCTTCCTTAATTTCCTTTTTGAGTTCCCTCTTGCACATTCTGTTCTGCTCCAGGGCTTTTGCTGGTTTGCGCCCTCAATGTCTGCCATAAGCCTCCCTTTTTAACATAGAACAGTACAGCAGATTACAGGCCCTTCGGCCCTCAATGTTGTGCCGAGCTATGTCCAAACCCAAGATGAGTCTATCCCCCTCCCTATAATTCTGGTGTGTTCCATGTGCCTATCCAATAACCGCTTGAAAGTTCCTAAAGTGTCCGACTCCACCATCACAGCAGGCAGTGTATTCCACACCCCAACCACTCTCTGAGTAAAGAATCCACCTCGGACATCCCTCCTATATCTCCCACCATGAAAAAGATCATCAGGGAATAAAATCGGACCTCTCAGGGACATAGGAGGGGAATTATGCTTAGAGCCCAAGGGAATAGGGGAGGCCCTAAATGAACACTTTACATCAGTATTCACAAAGGAGAGGGACGTGTTGACTGGAGTGTCTCAGAGGGAAGTGTTGACCCGTTAGAGAGAATCTCCATTACAAGGGAGGAAGTGTTAGGTTTTTTAGGGAACATTAAAACTGACAAATCCCCAGGGCCTGATGGCATCTATCCTAGACTGCTCAGGGAGACAAGAGATGAAATTGCTGGGCCTCTGACACAAATCTTTGTTTCTTCACTGGACACAGGTGAGGTCCCAGAGGATTGGAGGATAGTGAATGTGGTACCATTATTTAAGAAGGGTAGCAAGGATAACCTGGGTAATTATAGGCCGGTGAGCTTGATGTCCGTGGGAGGGAAGTGGTTGGAGAGGATTCTTAGAGATAGGATGTATGCGCATTTAGAACAGAATAATCTCATTAGTGACAGACAGCATGGTTTTGTAAGAGGGAGGTTGTGCCTTACAAATTTGGTGGAGTTTTTTGAGGAGGTGACAAGAACGGTTGACAAAGGGCTGTGGATGTCGCCTATATGGATTTCAGTAAGGCGTTTGACAAAGTCCCTCATGGCAGGTTGGTTAAGAAGGTTAAGGCTCATGGGATACAAGGCGAGGTGGCTAGATGGGTAGAGAACTGGCTTGGCCACAGGAGACAGAGGGTAGCAGTGGAAGGGTCTTTTTCCGATTGGAGGTCTGTGACCAGTGGTGTTCCGCAGGGCTCTGTACTGGGACCTCTGCTATTTGAGATATATATAAGTGATCTGGAAGAAGGTGTAACTGGTGTTATCAACAAGTTTGAGGATGACATGAAGATGGCTGGACTTGCGGATAGATATGAACATTGTCGGACAATCCAGCAGGATATAGATAGGCTGGAAAATTGGGTGGAGAAATGGCAGATGGAGTTTAATCCAGATAAATGTGAGGTGATGTATTTTGGAAGAACTAATGTAGGGGGGAGCTATACAATAAATGGCAGGGCCATCAAGAGTTTAGACACACAGAGGGACCTAGGTGTGCAGATCCACAGATTCTTGAAAGTGGCATCACAGGTGGAGAAGGTGGTGAAGAAGGCGGTGAAGAAGGCATATGGCGTGCTTGCCTTTATAGGACGGGGTATAGAGTAGAAAAGCTGGAGTCTGATGTTACAGCTCTGTAGAACGTAGGTTAGGTCACATTTGGAGTTCTACATCCAGTTCTGGTCGCCACACTACCAGAAGGACGTGGAGGCTTTAGAGAGAGTACAGAAAAGGTTTACCAGGATGTTGCCTGGTATGGAGGGTCTTAGCTATGAGGAGAGATTAGGTAGACTGGGGCTGTTCTCCTTGGAAAGATGGAGAATGAGGGGAGACCTAATAGAGGTGTATAAAATTATGAAGGGTATAGATAGGATGAACAGTGGGAAGCTTTTTCCCAGGTCGGAAGTGACAAACACAAGGTGTCACGGGCTCAAGGTGAGAGGAGTGAGGTATAACTCAGATATCAGAGGGAAGTTTTTTACGCAGAAGGTGGTGGGGGCCTGGAATACGCTGCCAAGCAGGGTGGTGGAGGCAGACACGCTGGGATCGTTTAAGAGTTACCTGGATAGACACATGAGCAGACTGGGAATGGAGGGATACAAACAAATGGTCTAGTTGGACCAATGAGCGGCACAGGCTTGGAGGGCCGAAGGGCCTGTTTCCTGTGCTGTATTGTTCTTTGTTCTTATGAATCTTATAGTTATGCCCCCCACTAACAGCTACATCCACCCGAGGAAATAGTCTCTGCACGTCCACTCTATCTATCCCTCTCATCATCTTATAGACTTTCATTAAGTCACCTCTCGTTCTCCTCCGCTCCAAAGAGAAAAGCCCCAGCTCCCTCAACCTTTCCTCATAAGACCTACCCTCCAAACCAGGCAGCATCCTGGTAAATCTCCTCTGCACTCTCTCCAATGCTTCCACATCCTTCTTATAGTGAAGTGACCAGAACTGCACACAATATTCCATATGTGGTCTCACCAAGGTCCGGTATAGTTGCAGCATAACCCCACGGCTCTTAAACTCAAACCCCCTGTTAATAAACGCTAACACACTGTCAGCCTTCTTCACGGCTCTATCCACTTGAGTGGCAACCTTCAGAGATCTGTGGATATGAACCCCAAGATCTCTCTGTTCCTCCGTATTCCTCAGAACCCTGCCGTTGGCCCTATAATCCGCATTCAAGTTTGTCCTACCAAAACGAATCACCTCACACTTATCAGGGTTAAACTCCATCTGCCACTTTTCGGCCCAGCTCTGCATCCTATCAATGTCTTTTTGCAGCCTGCAAGAGCCCTCCACCTCACCCACTACTCCACCAATCTTGGTGTCATCAACAAATTTACTAACCCACCCTTCAACCCCCTCTTCCAAGTCATTGATAAAAATCACAAATAGCAGAGGACCCAGCACTGATCCCTGTGGTACACCGCTGGTAACTGGCCTCCAGTCTGAAAATTTTCTCTCCACCACCACCCTGTCTTCTATGGCATTGATTGGTTGACTCAAGTCGGACGCAGTGGGCTTGAGGAACAGTTCTTGGAATGTTGTCGGGATAGAACATAGAACACTACAGCACAAACAGGCCCTTCGGCCCACAAGTTGCACCGATCGCATCTATACCTATCAGGCCATAGGACTATCTGTAACTCCCAATCCTATTAAATCCCATATACTCATCCAGAAGTCTTTTCAAAGACCCCAGCGAGTTCGCCTCTACCACCACTGACGGCAGCTGATTCCACTCACTCACCACCCTCTGAGTGAAAAACTTACCCCTGACATCTCCTCTGTACTTGCTTCCCAGCACCTTAAACCTGTGTCCTCTCGTAGCGACCATTTCAGCCCTGGGAAATAGCCTCCGAGAATCCACCCTATTTATTCCTCTCAACATCTTATAAACCTCTATGAGGTCGTCTCTCAACCTTCGTCTCTCCAGGGAGAAGAGACCTAGCTCCCTCAACCTATCTTCATAAGGCCTGCCTCCCAATCCAGGCAACATCCTTGTAAATCTCCTCTGCACCCTCTCAATAGCCTCCACATCCTTCCTGTAGTGAGGCAACCAGAACTGCGCACAGTACTCCAAGTAGGGTACATAAGAAATAGGAGCAGGAGTAGGCCATCTAGCCCTTCGAGCCTGCCCCGCCATTCAATAAGATCATGGCTGATCTGTCGTGGCTCAGTTCCACATTCCCGCCCTCTCCCCATAACCCTTAATCCCCTCGCCTATCAAAAACTTATCAACCCGCATCTTAAAAATATTGAGCGAGGTAGCCTCCACCACTTCAACGGGCAGAGAATTCCAGAGATTCACCACCCTTTGAGTGAAGAAGTTCCTCCTCAACTCCATTCTAAACCGCCCCCCCTTTATCCTGAGGCTGTGCCCTCTAGTCCTACTGTCCTTTCTGAGTGGGAAGAGCCTCTCCACCTCTATCCTATCCATCCCATTCATCATCTTATACGTCTCAATGAGATCTCCCCTCATTCTTCTAAACTCTAACGAGTACAAGCCTAGTTTATTCAGCCTCTCCTCATAGTGCAACCCCCTCAACTCCGGAATCAGTCTAGTAAACCTCCTCTGCACTCCCTCCAAGGCTAAAATATCCTTGCGTAAGTGCGGCGACCAAAACTGCACACAGTACTCCAGCTGCGGTCTCACCAGTGCCCTATACAGCTGCAGCAAGACCTCCCTACTTTTATATTCAATCCCCCTCGCTATGAAGGCCAGCATCCCATTCGCCTTCCTGACCACCTGCTGCACCTGCAGGCTGGGTTTTTGCGACTCATGCACAAGGACCCCGAGGTCCCTCTGCACCGTCGCCTGCTGCAGTTTTTCGCCACGTACGTAATAGTCCTTCCTACCATTATTCCTACCAAAGTGGACAACCTCACATTTGCCAACATTAAATTCCATTTGCCAGTTCCTGGCCCATTCGCCCAGCCTATCTAGATCCTTCTGCAGACTCTCCACACCCTCCGCACAATTTGCCATTCCACCAATCTTGGTGTCATCGGCAAATTTCGACACCATACACTCGGTTCTCTCCTCCAGATCATCTATATAAATGGTGAATAGCTGAGGCCCCAGCACCGACCCCTGGGGCACTCTACTAGTCACCAACCGCCAATCCGAATAGCACCCATTGACCCCCACTCTC
Source organism: Carcharhinus amblyrhynchos (assembly GCF_965287045.1). Taxonomy (NCBI): domain Eukaryota; kingdom Metazoa; phylum Chordata; class Chondrichthyes; order Carcharhiniformes; family Carcharhinidae; genus Carcharhinus; species Carcharhinus amblyrhynchos. The sequence continues at coordinate 417,898 of NW_027649854.1, read as the reverse complement.
TGCCTCCTATTTGACACAGTAAAAAGTCTGACAACACCAGGTTTTAGTCCAACCTATTTATTTGATAATAAATAGGTTGGACTAAAACCTGGTGTTGTCAGACTTTTTACTGTGTTTACGCCAGTCCAACGCCGGCATACCCACATCATGACTCCTATTTGACAACCAGTCCTCTATCCACGCTAACACCCTACCCCCAACTCCATGCCCCCTGACCTTCTGCAATAACCTCTTGTGAGGCACCTTGTCAAACGCCTTCTGAAAGTCAAGAAAGACCACATCCACCGGCTCTCCTCTATCCACCGCCCTAGACACATCCTCATAGAACTCCAATAAATTCATCAGACACGACTTCCCCTTAACAAAACCGTGCTGCGTCTGCTCTACCAAACAATTCTCGTCAAGATGCCTCGCTATTTTCTCCTTGATCTGACAAGGATCCTATAAAGTTGCAGCATTAACTCCCGACTCCTAAACTCAATCCTCGATTAATGAAGGCTAGCACACCATACGCCTTCTTGACTACATCCTCCACCTGCGAGGCAGATTTAAGAGTCCTATGGTCCCGGACCCCAAGATCCTTCTGATCCTCAACACTGCTAAGAGTCCTACCCTTGATATTGTACTCCTGCATCCCGTTGGACCTGCCAAAATGGACCACTACACATTTATCTGCATTGAAGTCCATCTACCACTTCTCCGCCCAGTCTTGCATCCTATCTATGTCTCGCTGCAACTTCTGGTCACTCATTTATTATTCAAACAAGAGTAAAAAGCCTTGGGGTTTTCTTTTATCTGACCTGCCAAGGATTTCTCATGCCCCCTCCTAGCTCTCCTAAGCCCTTTCTTTAACTCATTCCTAGCTACCTTGTAACCCTCAAGCCACCCAACTTGTTTTTTCATCCTTACATACACTTCCTTTTCCCTCTTGACAAGACATTCAACCTCCTTTGTGAACCATGGTTCCCTCACTCGGCCATTTCCCTCCTGCCTGACAGGGACATACCTATCAAGGACACGCAGTATTTGTTCCTTGAACAAGCTCCACTTTTTGTTTGTGCTCAAACCTGAGTTTCTGTTCCCATCTTATGCTCCCTAATTCTTGCCTAATCGCATCATAATTACCCCTGCTCCAATTATAAACCTTGCCCTGCCGTGTGACCCTATCCCTCTCCATTGCAATAATGTAGGACACCGAACTGTGGTCACTATTTCCAAAGTGCTCTCCCACAAACAAATCTAACACTTGGCCCGGTTCATTACCCAGTACCAAGTCCAATGTGGTCCCATCTCTTGTCGGCTTATCCACATTTTGTGTCAGGAAACCCTCCTGTACACACTGTACAAAAAGTGCCCCATCCAAACTATTCGACCCATAAAGATTCCGATCAATATTTGGAAAGTTAAAGTCACCCATGATAACTACCCTGTGACCTCCACACCTATCCATAATCTGCTTTGCCATTTCCTCCTCCACATCTCTATTACTATTTGGGGGCCTGTAGAAAACTCCTAACAATGTGACCGATCCTTTCCTATTTCTAACTTCAGCCCATATTACCTCAGTAGACAGATCGCCCTCGAAATGCCTTTCAGCAGCTGTTAAACTATCCTTGATTAACAATGCTACTCCTCCCCCTCTTTTACCACTTTCCCTATTCGTACTGAAACATCTATACCCCGGAACTGCCAATAACCATTCCTGTCCCAGTTCTAACCATGTCTCCGTAATGGCCACAACATCATAGTCCCAAGTACCAATCCATGCTCCAAGTTCACCTCCCTTATTCCGGATGCTCCTTGCATTGAAGTAGATACACTTCAACCCACCATCCTGTCTGCCTGTACACTCCTGTGACCTTGGTACCTTCCTCAGTACCTCGTGACCCTCAACACTGGCTTTTGGACTACATCTCATTTTTCCAACCCCCTGACAAATTAGTTTAACCCCCCGCCCCCTCAGGAACTGTAGCAAATTTCCCTCCCAGGATATTAGTGCCCCTCTGGTTCAGGTGCAAACCGTCCTATTTGTACAGGTCCCACCTTCCCCAGAATGTGGTCCAATTATCCGTATAAATGAAACCCTCTCTCCTACACCATCCCTTCAGCCACATGTTAATCTACACTCTCATCCTGTTCCTCAACTCACTAGCACGTGGCACCGGCAACAAACCAGAGATGACAACATGTTTTGTCCTGGCTCTCAGCTTCCATCCTAGTTCCCTAATCTCATGTTTTAAATCCCCGTCCCTTCTCCAACCTATGTTGTTGGTACCGATGTGTACCACGATCTGTGACTGATCTCCCTCCCCCTTAAGGATCCTGAAAACACGGTCCGAGACATCACGGACCCTGGCACCCGGGAGGCAGCATACCATCCGGGAGTCTCTTTTGCTGCTGCAGAACCTCCTATCTGTCCCTCTAACCATCACATCCCCAATTACTATTGCTCTCCTGCTCTCCCCACTTCCCTTCTGAGGCACAGGGACAGATTCAACAGTGATGTTTTCAGTAATGCCCCACTTCTGAACTGGGTTGTTTACTTTGCACCGGTGAGGCAGCGCATCCTTTGGGCGTCAGCCATCTCCTGTCACCACCCTGATCCCATGTCCATTCCCATTTCTCAAACTCCATCCTCTCTGAGTGAGGAACCAGCTCCATAGTCAATCTGCTCACCTTCGCACTCAGTCTGGTTACACAATCTGGAATCAACCACTTGTCCTTTGCAAAGTTTCCCGGGGAGAGCCATCCGATATCGATGCTGCACTGGAGAAATGCAGGAACAGTCTGACCACTCACTCCAGACACCCATCTCACAGTGCGCTGGAGAAAAAAACACAATAAAACATTCAATACAACACAGTGTGACACAGACAGTCACAGAGAGAGAGAGAGAGAGAGAGAGAAAAGGCAGGAAATAATTAGACAGAAGGAGAGGCAGAGAAAGAGATGGCAAGGGAAGAAATGAGTGAGAGACAGTAAAGGGCAGAGAGAGGGAGGGAGGCTAATCACATTTTCTTTTTATTAGTCTCTTTATGAACTATACCGAAGGTGCAGGATGGGTGATGCATTGTGGGAACTCCCAGATGTCACTGTAATCCATGGTAATTGCATCTGTATAGATATCTGTGACTGGACGAGCTTAGACCCAAAGTTAATGAGCTGGAGGCTGAGCTGCAGACAAGCTGGTGCATCGAGGTGAAAACGGGACACTTTGGGGCGATTTCACGCTTGCGTTCGCCACGAGCACAAACAGTTATGGACACAAAATCCTGAGAGTTGGGAAATGGGATTCTCGTTGGTGAAATCTCAATTCCCGGTTTTCCCACTCCTGCCGGTGACATAACAAGGTTCCCATTCTCAGGAACGCCCCTCCCCCCCTCCCCCGAGTAAATATTCATACCACAATGTGATATTACATCAGTGAGTTTAAAATAGTTATATAAGAATAGGAATCAGTCAAGGGAACCTGCCGTGAGTGTAAAGGGAAGTATAATTTGGTGGGGAAGGAGGGGTACATACAGAGGGACAAGCCCGGGCACAGGTTGGCACCGTTCCTGCCAGTCCCTGAGAGGAAGTGTGCAGGTACGGCAGGCAGTAAAGAAGGCAAATGGTGTGTTGTCCTTCATAGTGGGAGGATTTGAGTATAGGGATAGGGATATTTTGCTGCAATTGTACAGGGTGTTGGTGAGGCCGCACCTGGAGTATTAGAACATAGAACATAGAACATAGAACACTACAGCACAAACAGGCCCTTCGGCCCACAAGTTGCGCCGACCACATCACCTACCAACCTACAGACCTATCTATAACCCTCAATCTCATTAAACCCCATATACTCATCCAGAAGTCTTTTAAAAGACCCCAGCGAGTTCGCCTCCACCACCACTGACGGCAGCCGATTCCATTCACTCACCACCCTCTGAGTGAAAAACTTACCCCTAACATCACTTCTGAACCTCCCTCCCCGCACCTTAAATCTGTGTCCTCTTGTAGCGACCATTTCAAACCGGGGAAATAGCCTCTGAGAGTCCACCCTATCTATTCCTCTCAACATTTTGTAAACTTCTATCAGGTCGCCTCTCAACCTTCGTCTCTCCAGGGAAAAGAGTCCCAGCTCCCTCAACCTAACTTCATAAGGCATGCCTCCCAGTCCAGGCAACATCCTTGTAAATCTCCTCTGTACCCTTTCAATAGCTTCTACATCTTTCCTATAGTGAGGCGACCAGAACTGCGCACAATACTCCAAATGAGGCCTGACAAGGGTCTTATAAAGTTCCAGCATTACCTCCCGACTCCTAAACTCAATCCCTCGATTAATGAAGGCCAGTACACCATACGCCTTCTTGACCACCTCCTCCACCTGCGAGGCCGATTTAAGAGACCTGTGGACCCGGACCCCAAGATCCTTCTGCTCCTCAACACTACTCAGACTTCTGCCCTTAATAGTGTACTCGTTCATCCCGTTGGTTCTGCCAAAATGGACGACAACACATTTATCCGCGTTGAAGTCCATCTGCCACTTCTCCGCCCAGTCCTGCATCCTATCTATGTCCTGCTGCAACTTTTGCCATCCTTCCAGATCATCCACAACACCACCGACCTTCGTGTCATCAGCGAACTTACTTACCCATCCCTCCACTTCCTCATCCAGGTCATTTATGAAAATGACAAACAACAAGGGTCCCAGAACAGATCCTTGAGGCACTCCGCTGGTGACTGACCTCCATTCAGAAAAAGCCCCATCCACAACCACTCTCTGCCTTCTGCAGGCAAGCCAGTTCTGGATCCACAAGGCCAAAGGCCCTTGGATCCCATGCCCTCTCACCTTCTCAAGAAGTCTTGCATGGGGGACCTTATCAAACGCCTTGCTGAAGTCCATGTACACTACGTCCACGGCACTTCCTTCGTCAATGTGTTCAGTCACATTATCGAAGAACTCAACTAGGCTTGTAAGGCACGACCTGCCCTTGACAAATCCATGCTGACTATTCCTGATCATGTCAAACCTCTCCAAATGTTCGTAAATCTTGTCCCTCAGAAGCCTCTCCATCAGCTTACCAACCACTGAGGTCAGACTCACCGGTCGGTAATTTCCCGGGCTATCTCTGTTCCCTTTCTTAAAAATAGGAACTACATCCGCAATCCTCCAATCCTCTGGAACCTCTCCCGTCTCCATTGACGACGCAAAGATCATCGCCAGGGGTTCTGCAATCTCTTCCCTCGCCTCCCACAGTATCCTGGGGTACATCCCATCTGGTCCCGGCGACTTATCTACCTTGATAGAATTCAAAAGTTCCAACACATCCTCCTCCTTAATATTCACGTACTCAATCCTTTCCATCTGCTGCAAATCCATAACAAAATCTCCCAGATCGGCTTCCACCGTGAATACTGAGGCGAAGTACTCGTTAAGCACCTCCGCCATTTCTTCTGGTTCCACACAAACCTTTCCCCCCTCACCTTTTATCGGTCCTATCCCTTCTCTTCTTATCCTTTTACCTTTCACATATTTATAGAAGGCCTGTGTGCAGTTTTTGTGTCTGAACCTGAGGAAAGATTATAAGCTAATAAGTTCATAACATATAGAACATAGAACATTACAGCGCAGAACAGGCCCTTCGGCCCACAATGTTGCGCCGACCAGTTAAAAAACAATGACCCTCTAACCTAAACCAATCCCCTTCCATCCATAAACCTATCCACGGATCTCTTAAACGCCCCCAAACTAGGCGCATTTACAACTGCAGCAGGCAGGGCATTCCAATCCCTCACCACCCTCTGGGTAAAGAACCTACCCCTGACATCCGTCCTATAACTACCACCCCTTAATTTAAAGCTATGCCCCCTCGTGCTAGCTTTCTCCATCCGAGGAAAAAGGCTATCACTGTCCGCCCTATCTAAAGGAACAGAATTAGGCCGTTCGGCCCATCGAGTCCACTCTGCCATTCGATCATGGCTGATATGCTCCTCATCCCCATTTTCCTGCCTTCTCCCCACAACCCTTCAGCCCCATTCCCAATTAAAAATCTGTCTAACTCTTCCATAAATTACTCACTGTCCCAGCATCCTTTGGGGTAGTGAATTCCACAGATTCACAACCTTTGAGTGAAGTAGTTTCTCCTCAACTCTGTTTTAAATTTGCTGCCCCTTATCCTCAGACTGACCTCTTGTCCCAGAATCCCCCACAAGAGGAAGCATCCGCTCCACATCTACTTTATAACTTTTTTGTTTCAGTCTTCACGGAGGAGGACGTGAGTAATTTGCCGGGTGTTAGAGATGGAAAGGTGGTAGGACTGGAGGGTCTCAATGACATTATTGTTACTAGAGAGGCGGTGCTCGACAGACTGGAGGGACTGATTGTGGACAAGTCCCCAGGACCGGATGGAATGCATCCAAGCGTTCTGAAGGAAATGGCGGAGGTGATAGTGGATGCCTTGGTGATTATTTTCCAAGCGTCGCTGGATTCCGGGGAAGTGCCGGAAGATTGGAAAACAGCTAATGTTACGCCGTTGTTTAAGAAGGGTGGCAGGCAAAAGGCAGGGAATTATAGGCCGGTTAGTTTAACGTCTGTTGTAGGTAAAATGTTAGAATCCATCATCAAGGAGGAAATAGCGAGGCATCTTGAGGGGAATTGCTTGATAGAGCAGACGCAGCACGGTTTCGTTAAGGGGAAGTCGTGTCTGATAAATGTATTGGAGTTCTATGAGGATGTGTTTAGGGCGGTGGATAGAGGAGAGCCGGTGGATGTGGTGTTTCTTGATTTTCAGAAGGCGTTTGACAAGGTACTTCACAAGAGGTTATTACAGAAGGTCAGGGGGCATGGAGTTGGGGGTAGGGTGTTAGCGTGGATAGAGGATTGGCTGTCAAATAGGAGGCAGAGAGTGGGGGTCAATGGGTGCTATTCGGATTGGCGGTTGGTGACTAGTGGAGTGCCCCAGGGGTCGGTGCTGGGGCCTCAGCTATTCACCATTTATATAGATGATCTGGAGGAGGGAACCGAGTGTATGGTGTCGAAATTTGCTGATGGCACCAAGATTGGTGGAACGGCAAATTGTGCGGAGGGTGTGGAGAGTCTGCAGATGGATCTAGATAGGCTGGGCGAATGGGCCAGGAACTGGCAAATGGAATTTAATGTTGGCAAGTGCAAGGTGGTCCACTTTGGTAGGAATAATGGTAGGAAGGACTATTACGTACGTGGCGAAAAACTGCAGCAGGCGACGGTGCAGAGGGACCTCAGAGTCCTTGTGCATGAGTTGCAAAATCCCAGCCTGCAGGTACAGCAGGTGGTCAGGAAGGCGAATGGGATGCTGGCCTTCATAGCGAGGGGGATTGAATATAAAAGTAGGGAGGTCTTGCTGCAGCTGTATAGGACATTGGTGAGGACGCAACTGGAGTACTGTGTGCAGTTTTGGTCGCTGCACTTATGCAAGGATATTTTAGCCTTGGAGGGAGTGCAGAGGAGGTTTACTAGGCTGATTCCGGAGTTGAGGGGGTTGAACTATGAGGAGAGGCTGAATAAACTAGGCTTGTACTCGTTAGAGTTTAGAAGAATGAGGGGAGATCTCATTGAGACGTATAAGATGATGAATGGGATGGATAGGATAGAGGTGGAGAGGCTCTTCCCGCTCAGAAAGGACAGTAGGACTAGGGGGCACAGCCTCAAGATAAAGGGGGGGCGGTTTAGAACGGAGTTGAGGAGGAACTTCTTCACTCAAAGGGTGGTGAATCTCTGGAATTCTCTGCCCGTTGAAGTGGTGGAGGCTGCCTCGCTCAATATTTTTAAGATGCGGGTTGATGGGTTTTTGATAAGCAAGGGGATTAAGGGTTATGGGGAGAGGGCGGGAATGTGGAACTGAGCCACGACAGATCAGCCATGATCTTATTGAATGGCGGGGCAGGCTCGAGGGGCTAGATGGCCTACTCCTGCTCCTATTTCTTATGTTCTTATGTTCTTATCCAGACCTTTTATCATCTTGCAAACCTCAATTTGGTCTCCCCTCATTCTTCTAAATTCCAGAGAGTATCGGCCTAAACTGTTCAATCTGTCTTCATACGACAAACCCTTCACTCTGGAATCAATCTAGTGAACCTCCTCTGAACTGCCTTCAATGTCACTACATCTTTCCTCAAATAAGGGGACCAAAAGTGTACACAATACTCCAGGTGCGGCCTCACCAATGCCTTGCTATGGAGAGAGAGAAGTGAAGGTTTACCAGGCTGATTCCTGGGATGGCGGGTCTGTCAAATCAAGAGAGACTAAGTCAGTTCGGATTATACTCACTGGAGTTTAGAAGAATGAGAGGGGAATCTTGCAGAAACTGATAACAGGGCATCCTGAGACGGGGGAGTAAACAGATAGATGTCATTGTCCACATTTGCACTAATGACATAGGCAGGAAGAGCGAAGAGGTTCTGCAAAGACAATTCAGGGAGTTCAGTCAGGAGCTTAAAAGCCGGACCTCGAGGGTAGAAACCTCAGATTACTTCCCCTGCCATGTGCTGGTGAAGATTGGAGCAGAGAATAAGTACAGGTGAATACGTAGTTAAAGAGCTGGCGTTAAGGGGAGAGCTTTAGATATATGGATCACTGTGATGGCTTCTGGGGGATGACAAGAAGGAAGGGTTGCACCTGAACTGGAGGGGCACCAATTTCGGCAGGGTTTAAACAAGTGTGGCAGGCGGGTAGGAACCAGATCATTAGGCCAGTAAGTGTAGGACTGGGGAAAAAGTGAGACTGAGATAGACACAGTGCAGAGTAAGAGCCGGCAGAGGGAGGCTGCGGGGACTCAGACTGAGATAGGCACAGTGCAGAGTAAGAGCCGGCAGAGGGAGGCTGCGGGACTCAGACTGAGATAGACACAGTGCAGAGTAAGAGCCGGCAGAGGGAGGCTGCGGGGCTCAGACTGAGATAGACACAGTGCAGAGTAAGAGCCGGCAGAGGGAGGCTGCGGGACTCAGACTGAGATAGACACAGCGCAGAGTAAGAGCCGGCAGAGGGAGGCTGCGGGACTCAGACTGAGATAGACACAGTGCAGAGTAAGAGCCGGCAGAGGGAGGCTGCGGGACTCAGACTGAGATAGACACAGTGCAGAGTAAGAGCCGGCAGAGGGAGGCTGCGGGACTCAGTGAGACTGAGATAGACACAGTGCAGAGTGAGAGCCGGCAGAGGGAGGCTGCGGGACTCAGACTGAGATAGACACAGCGCAGAGTAAGAGCCGGCAGAGGGAGGCTGCGGGACTCAGTGAGACTGAGATAGACACAGTGCAGAGTGAGAGCCGGCAGAGGGAGGCTGCGGGACTCAGACTGAGATAGACACAGCGCAGAGTAAGAGCCGGCAGAGGGAGGCTGCGGGACTCAGACTGAGATAGACACAGTGCAGACATTCCCCCTCATCCTTCTAAACTCCAATGAGAACAGACCCAGAGTCCTCATACGACAAGCTCTTCATTCCAAGGATTTTTCTTTGAACCTCCTCTGGACCCTTTCCAAGACCAGCACATCCTTAGATATGGAGACCAAAACTGTTCACAACGCTCCGAATAGGGTCTGACCAGGGCCTTATATATCCTCAGAAGTACATCCCTGCTCTTGTATTCTAGCCCTCTCCACATGAATGCTAACACTGCATTTGCCTTCCTAACTGCTGACTGAACCTGCATGTTACATAAGAACATAAGAAATAGGAGCAGGAGAAGGCCACCTAGCTCTTCGAGCCTGCCCCACCATTCCATAAGATCATGGCTGATCTAATAGTGGTTCAGTTCCACTTACCCGCTTGCTCCCCATAACCCTTAATTTCCTTCTTGATCAGAAATCTATCTACCTGTGACTTAAACATATTCAACGAGGTTGTCTCCACTGTTTCAATGAGCAGAGTATTCCAAAGATTCACTACCCTCTGGGAGAAGTTCCTCCTCAACTCTGTTCTAAATTGACTCCCCCTTATTTTGAGACTGTGCCCTCTAGTTCTTATTTCCTTTCTAAGTGGAAATAATCTCTCTGCTTCTACCTTGTCTAGCCCTTTCATTATCTTGTATGTCTCTATAAGATCTCCTCTCAGCCTTCTAAACTCCAATGAGTACAGGCCCAATCTACTCAATCTCTCCTCATAAGCTAACCCCCTCATCTCCGGAATCAACCTGGTGAACCTTCTCTGCACTCCCTCCAAGACCAATATATCCTTTCACAAATAACGGGACCAAAATTGCACACAGTACTCCAGCTGCGGCCTCACCAGTGCCTTGTACAATTGCAGCAAGACCTCCCTGCTTTTATACTCTACATTAACCTTAAGAGAATCTTGAACAATGACTCAAAAGTCTCTCTGTGTTTCTGATTTCCTCAGCATTTTCCCATTTAGAAAACAGTCTATGCCAATGAGGCGTTCAAGTCAGTGACCCTGACCTATACAAGAAAGCCAGATAAATCTAAGGAGACCCATTAAAGATACCAAGAGACAGTACCGGACCAGCTAGAGTCCCAGGCTAGCGACATCAACTCCCGCCAACTATAGCAAGGTCTGCAAGGCATAACAAGCTACAAGATGAAGGCATGTAAAATCACCAGTTCCAACGCATACCTCTCTAATAGAACATAGAACATAGAACACTACAGCACAAACAGGCCCTTCGGCCCACAAGTTGCGTCGATCACATCACCTACCAACCTACAGACCTATCTATAACCCTCAATCTCATTAAACCCCATATACTCATCCAGAAGTCTTTTAAAAGACCCCAGCGAGTTCGCCTCCACCACCACTGACGGCAGCCGATTCCATTCACTCACCACCCTCTGAGTGAAAAACTTACCCCTAACATCACTTCTGAACCTCCCTCCCCGCACCTTAAATCTGTGTCCTCTCGTAGCGACCATTTCAACCCGGGGAAATAGCCTCTGAGAATCCACCCTATCTATTCCTCTCAACATTTTATAAACTTCTATCAGGTCGCCTCTCAACCTTCGTCTCTCCAGGGAAAAGAGTCCCAGCTCCCTCAACCTAACTTCATAAGGCATGCCTCCCAGTCCAGGCAACATCCTTGTAAATCTCCTCTGCACCCTTTCAATAGCTTCTACATCTTTCCTATAGTGAGGCGACCAGAACTGCGCACAATACTCCAAATGAGGCCTGACAAGGGTCTTATAAAGTTCCAGCATTACCTCCCGGCTCCTAAACTCAATCCCTCGATTAATGAAGGCCAGTACACCATACGCCTTCTTGACCACCTCCTCCACCTGCGAGGCCGATTTAAGAGTCCTGTGGACCCGGACCCCAAGATCCTTCTGCTCCTCAACACTACTCAGACTTCTGGGTCAACGCATTCTATGCCCGTTTTGAGCAAGAGGTCAGTGAGAGCATGCCCTCCACCCCGGAAGCCCTGTATCCGAGGTCACCATTGCAGATGTCAGAGCAGCTTTCTCGACAGTCAACCCACAGAAAGTGACTGGCCCGGATGGGATACCCGGACAGGCACTCAGATCCTGCATGGATCAGCTGGCGGGGGTATTCACAGACATCTTCAACCTCTCTTTACAACAATCTGAGGTCCCTTCCAGCCTCCCAGACTACCTGGATCCACTAGTTTGCCTGCCACCGCAACAGGTTCACAGTAGATGCCATCTCCCTGGCCCTGCACTCAACCCTGGAACACCTAGATAACAAGGACACCTATGCCAGAGTTCTATTTATTGATTACAGCTCAGCCTTCAACACCACTGTCCTTACAAAACTCATCTCCAACCTGGCCTGGGCCTCGGCTCCTCCCTCTGTGACTGGATCCTGAACTTCCTAACTCACAGACCACAATCAGTAAGGATCGGCAACAACACCTCCTCCATGATCATCCTCAACACTGGGGCCCCACTAGGCTGTGTTCTCAGCCCCCTATTTTGCTCCTTGTACACCTATTACTGTGCGGCCAAATTCCCCTCCAATTCGATTTTCAAGTTTGCTGACGACACAATTATAGTGGGTCGGATCTCAAACAATGATGAGACAGGAATGAGATACAGAATCAGGTGAACTGGTGCGGCAACAATAATCTCTCCCTCAATCTCAACAAAAGGAAGGAGATTGTCATCGACTTCAGGAAGCATAAGGTGAACATGCCCCTGTCTACATCAACGGGGATGAAGTAGGAAGGGTCGAGAGCTTCAAGTTTTTAGGTGTCCAGATCACCAACAATCTGTCCTGGTTCCACCGCCCCCCCCCCCCCATGCCAACACTATAGTTAAGAAAGCCCACCAATGCCTCTACTTTCTCAGAAGACTAAGGAAATTTGGCATGTCAGCTACAACTCTCACCAATTTTTACAGATGCCTCATAGAAAGCATTCTTTCTGGTTATACAACAGCTTGGCATGGCTCCTGCTCTGCCCAAGATCGCAACGAACGATAGAAGGTTGTGAATGTAGCCCAATCCATCACTCAAACCAGCGTCCCATCCATTGACTTTGTCCACACTTCCTGCTGCCTCGGCAAAACAGCCAGCATAATTAAGGATCCCACGCACCCTGGACATTCTCTCTTTCACCTTCTTCCGTTGGGGAAAAGATATAAAAGTCTTGTATCTTTACAATAATCTGAGGTCCCTATCTGCTTCAAGAAGACAACCATCGTCCCGGTACCTAAGGAAGTCCAAGCAGTGTGGCTTAATGACTATCAGCCGGTGGCTCTGACACCCATCATTATGAAGTGCTTCGAAAGGTTAGTCACGGCACAAATCAACCAACTCAAGAATAGCTTCTTCCTTGCTGCTAACAGACTTTTGAATGGACTCCCCTTGCATTAAGTTGATCTTTCTCTATACCCTAGCAATGAACTACATTCTGCGCTCGTTTCCTTCTCTACGAATGCTATGTTTTGTCTGTATAGCATGCAAGAAACAATACTTTTCACTGTATGTTAATTCATTACAATAATAAATCAAATCAAATCCATTCCTCCTTCCAAAGTGCATGAAAAGTACACTTTTCCACATTGTATTCCATCTGCCCCTTCTTTGCCCACTCTCCTAACCTGTCCAACTCCTTCTGCAGCCCCCCTGCTTCCTTAATACTACCTGTCCCTCTACGTATCTTTGTAACATCTGCAAACTTAGCAACAGTGCCTTCAGTTCCTTCTTCCAAATCGTTAATGTATTTGGAGGAAGGAATAAGGGAAATTGTAAGCTTAGTCAAAAGAAAAACGGAAGCATACAAAAACTGATGCAGTCCTTGAGGAGTACAGTAAAAGTAGGAAGGAACTTAAGTGTGGAATTAGGAGGGCTAAAAGGTGCCATGGAATGTTGTTAGCAAACAGGGTCAAGGAGAATCCCAAGGCTTTTTATGCATACATTTGGAGCAAATGGGTAGCAAGGGAAAGAGTATAACAGAGAACATAGAACACTACAGCACAAACAGGCCCTTCAGCCCACAAGTTGCACCAATCACCAAAGGGCCAGTTACAGACAGCAGGGGGAAGTTGTGTGTGGAACCGGAGGAGATTGGAGAAGTATTGAACCAATATTTCTCTTCGGTGTTCACGCAGGGGGACATGAATATAGCTGAGGAGGACATTGGGTTGCAGGGGTGTAAAATAGAAAGTATTACGGTTGATAAAGAGGATGTGCTGGAAATTCTTGAGGGGCTGAAAATAGATAAGTCCCCTGGTCCGGATGGGATCTACCCTAGGATTCTCTGGGAGGCTAGAGAGGTGATTGCAGAGCCTCTGGCTCAGATCTTCAGGTCGTCATTGGTCTCTGGTGTAGTCCCGGAGGATTGGAGGATAGCGAATGTTGTCCCATTGTTTAAGAAGGGGAACAGAGACTTTGCCGGGAATTATAGACCGGTGAGTCTTACTTCTGTTGTGGGCAAGGTTTTAGAAAAAATTATTAGGGATAGGATTTATAGTTATTTGGAGTGTAATGAATTGATTAGAAATAGTCAGCATGGTTTTGTAGCAGGTAGGTCGTGCCTTACTAACCTTATTGAGTTTTTTGAGAAGGTGACCAAAGAGGTGGATGGGGGTAAGGCAGTTGACGTGGTATACATGGATTTTAGTAAGGCGTTCGATAAGGTTCACCATGGTAGGCTTCTGCAGAAAATGCAGATGTATGGGATTGTGGGTAATCTAGGAAGTTGGATCAGGAATTGGCTATCAGATAGGAGACAGAGGGTGGTGGTGGATGGTAAATATTCATCATGGAGTGCAGTTACGAGTGGTGTGCCTCAGGGATCTGTTTTGGGGCCACTGTTGTTTGTAATTTTTATTAATGATCTGGATGAGGGTATAGTTGGGTGGATTAGTAAATTTGCTGATGACACCAAAGTTGGAGGTGTGGTAGATTGTGAGGAAGGGTGTCATAGTCTGCAGGGAGACTTAGATAGGTTGCAGAGCTGGGCCGAGAGGTGGCGGATGGAATTTAATGCGGAGAAGTGTGAGGTAATTCACTTTGGTAGGAGCAACAGATGTGTCGAGTATAGGGCTAACGGGAGGACTTTGAATAGTGTGGATGAACAGAGGGATCTAGGTGTGTGTGTACATAGATCCCTGAAAGTTGGGAATCAAGTAGATAAGGTTGTCAAGAAGGCGTACGGTGTCTTGGCGTTTATTGGTAGGGGGATTGAATTTAGGAGTCGCAGTGTAATGTTGCAACTGTACACTACTCTAGTGCGGCCGCACTTGGAGTACTGTGTGCAGTTCTGGTCCCCGCATTACAAGAAGGATGTGGAGGCGTTGGAGAGGGTGCAGAGGAGGTTTACTAGGATGTTGCCTGGTATGGTGGGGAGGTCCTATGAGGAGAGACTGAGGGATCTAGGGTTGTTTTCGTTGGGAAGAAGGCGGCTAAGAGGGGATCTTATTGAAACATATAAGATGATTAGGGGTTTAGATAGGGTGGATAGTGATAGCCTTTTTCCTCGGATGGAGAAAGCTAGCACGAGGGGGCATGACTTTAAATTAAGGGGGGGTAGCTACAGGACGGATGTCAGGGGTAGGTTCTTTACCCAGCGGGTGGTGAGGGATTGGAATGCCCTGCCTGCTGCAGTTGTAGATGCGTCTAGTTTGGGGGCGTTTAAGAGATCTCTGGATAGGTTTATGGACGAAAAGGGATTGGTATAGGCTAGTGGGTCATTGTTTTTGTAACTGGTCGGCGCAACATCGTGGGCCGAAGGGCCTGTTCTGCGCTGTAATGTTCTATGTTCTATGTTCTAATCATATCCCTACCTACCAGGCCTATCTATAACCCCCAATCCCATTAGATCCCATATACTCATCCAGAAGTCTCTTAAAAGACCCCAGCAAGTTCGCCTCTACCACCACCGATGGCAGCCGATTCCACTCACTCACTACCCTCTGAGTGAAAAACTTACCCCTAACATCTCCTCTGTACTTGCTTCCCAGCACCTTAAACCTGTGTCCTCTCGTAGCAACCATTTCAGCCCTGGGAAACAGTCTCCGAGAATCCACCCTATCTATTCCTCTCAACATTTTATAAACCTCTATCAGGTCACCTCGCAACCTTCGTCTCTCCAGGGAGAAGAGACCTAGCTCCCTCAACCTATCTTGATAAGGCATGCCTCCCAATCCAGGCAACATCCTTGTAAATCTCCTCTGCACCCTCTCAATAGCTTCCACATCCTTCCTGTAGTGAGGCGACCAGAACAGCGCACAGTACTCCAAGTGGGACCCACTCAAAGACAATGAAGGGAACCACAGGAAACTGGTGAGGTCCTTAATGAGTACTTTGTATTGGTATTCACCAAGGAGAAGTTCATGACATGTTGAAGTCAAGGGTAGTTGTGTGAATGTTAATATATCGAATCGTTATTCTCATATCCCCATTCCTACCTCATAAGTGCTTAGCTAATTCCCTTTTTGTACAATTTATTGAAGTAATTTTGATTAGCTCATTTAAATGTCTCCAATTCCAATCTCTATCTCATTCAGTGGGATTAATTCGCAATTTTTCCATGAACCCAAGTACAGATACAATGGACCAAATGGCCTCATGCAGCAATGCTCGAACACAGCTCTGGATTCTCTGAGGACACTTCTTAAATCTCACAATTTCCAATCTTGGGATAAGTAGTGACATTCTCCAATTTAGATAACTTCTCGCAATACCTAGATTATTTTCCATTGTGGGTCAAAGTTTAGTAAACCTTGTGTTGTTCCATTTCTCCAACTGTCCTTTAAACCCCAAAACGTTTGTCTATCTCTTACTGAAGGTGAAAGAAAAGGACCACCCAAAGAGCGAGACAGTATCTCGTTCACTGCAGTGTTAGCCACATTCTATGTGAACACCATTCAAACAGCAAGCTCAGGTGAAACAGAGAAGCTGCACTGACCGAGGGCACTGACCTGGACATGGCTGTATGTAACAGGCTTCCATTTCTTTCAGCTCCTCCTGTGCCTCTGAGCAGTTCCTGCTGCGATAACCTGTCCCACACGTCTGGGAACAGGAGCTCCATTCTGACCAAACACACCTGTGACCTGCCAATGTACAACATAAAAGACACACAAAAATCTGTCAGTCACGATCGCAATCTCTCCCAATCTCTGAACCTCCCATAGGCTGTCTTTACCATCTCTGTTTCTCTCTATCCCTCACCCTGCCCTCCATCAATCTCTCACTCCATCTGTCCCTTCACGTATCTCGTTCTTTCTGTCATGTTTATTCTCTTTTGCCCCTCAGAGTTACTTCCTTACTCTTCTTTGTTCTTAGTCTCACACTCACTATCTCCCCCTCATTCTCAGCCTCTTCATCCATCTCTCCCCGCACCGTGCCTCCACCTTCAGGGCCTCTCCTTACCTGGGCAGGGTGGAATGCTGCAGTTCTGGGTTTGAGCACTGAGTCCTTCACACACTGAACCATTGTTCCGGGGTGGAGGATTGATACAAGCCCTAGTCCGTGTCTGTGACCCCTGGCCGCAGGTAACCGGACAGTCTGACCACGGTGACCATGGCGTCCATCCTCCATTCACTGAAGAGGACACAGGGAGAAAAGAATGAGGTCCAGAGAAGAGATACAAAAATCAATGCAAAACTGGATGGGAGACAGTGGGTGTAAAAAAACACTGAAATATCCAATCAGCCATGGTCATATTGAACAATAAATGGCAGCCAGCCTGTGACATCCATGTCCCATGAATGAATAACAAAAAGGTGGAGTTGAATGGCCTACTCTTGTTAATTTTGATTACTTGCTGTTATCAACAATGCATGAAGCATTCGGAACAAAGTGAATGAGCTGATGGCGCAGATCAGCACAAATGGATATGATCTAGTGGCCATTACAGAAACGTGGTTGCAGGGTGACAGGGACTGGGAGCTGAATGTCCAGGGGTATCAAGTGTTTAGGAAGGATAGGCGGGAGGAAAAAGGTGGGGGGGCGTAGCTCTGTCAATTAAGGATAATATCAGGGCAGGAGTAAGGGAAGATATAGGCTCCAAAGAGCAAAACGTGGAATCGTTGTGGGTGGAGATAAGGAATAGTAAGGGGAGGAAGACGCTGGTGGGTGTGGTCTATAGGCCCCCAAATAATAATTTTGAGGTGGGCCGGGCTATAAACAAGCAAATAAATGATGCGTGCAGAAACAGAACGGCGATAATTATGGGGGATTTTAATCTGCATATTGATTGGATGACCCAAGTCGGACGCGGTGGGCTTGAGGAAGAGTTCTTGGAATGCTGCCGGGATAGTTTCCTTGAACAGTGTGTAACGGAACCTACGAGGGAGCGAGCTATCTTAGATCTGGTGTTGTGTAACAAGGCAGGTAGAATTAGGGATCTTGTTGCGAGGGATCCTCTTGGGATGAGTGATCATTGTATGGTTGAGTTTTTGATGCAGATGGAGGATGAGAAAGTAGGGTCCCGGACCTGTGTTCTCTGTTTGAACAGAGGGGAGTACGATAGGGTGAGAGCGGAATTGACGAATGTAGATTGGAGGCACAGATTGGTCGGTAGGACGGCTGAGGGACAGTGGAGGATCTTTAAGGAGATCTTTTTCGGTGCTCAGCAGAAATATATTCCGATGGTAAAGAAGGAATGTAGGAGAAGGGATAACCAGCCATGGTTATCTAAGGAAATAAAGGAGAGTATTAAATTAAAAGCTGATGCGTTCAGAACAGCTAAAAATAGTGGGCGATTAGAAGATTGGGAAAGTTTTAAAAAACAACAAGGAATGACTAAGAAAGTGATAAAGAAAGGAAAGATAGACTATGAAGCTAAACTGGCTCTAAATATAAAAACTGATAGTAAAAGTTTTTACAAATATATAAAGGAGAGGAGACTGGCTAGAGTGAATGTTGGACCCTTAGAGGATGAGAGGGGGGATTTAGCGGTGGGCAATGAGGAAATGGCTGAGGCTTTAAATAAGTTTTTTGCCTCGGTCTTCACGGAGGAGGACACGAATAGTTTGCCGGATATTAAAGATAGAGGGATGGTAGGAGTTGAGGGCCTTAATACAATTACTGTCACTAGAGAGGTAGTGCTTGATAGACTAACGGGACTGAAGGTAGACAAGTCCCTGGGACCGGATGGAATGCATCCCAGGGTTCTGAAAGAAATGGCAGAGGTGATAGTGGATGCCTTAGTAATTATTTAACAAAATTCGCTGGATTCCGGGGAAGTGCCGGAAGATTGGAAAACGGCTAATGTTACGCCGCTGTTTAAAAAAGGTAGCAGACAAAAGGTAAGGAATTAAAGGCCGGTTAGTTTAACGTCTGTAGTTGGAAAAATGCTAGAATCCGTCATTAAAGAAGAGATAGCGAGGCACCTAGAAAAGAACAGTTTGATCAAACAGACGCAGCACGGATTCGTTAAGGGGAAGTCGTGTTTAACGAATTTATTGGAATTCTATGAGGATGTGACTAGTGTGGTATAGACAGAGGGGAACCGGTGGATGTGGTGTTTTCAGATTTCCAGAAGGCGTTTGATAAGGTGCCTCATAAAAGGTTCCTGCAAAAGGTTAGGGGACACGGAGCTGGGGGGTAAAGTGTTAGCGTGGATAGAGGATTGGCTGTCTAATAGGAAGCAGAGAGTTGGTATCAATGGGTGCTTTTCTGGTTGGCGGTTGGTGGCTAGTGGAGTTCCGCAGGGATCGGTGCTGGGGCCTCAGCTATTTACCATTTATATCGATGATCTGGAGGAGGGGGCTGAGTGTAGAGCAACGAAATTTGCTGATGACACAAAGATGAGTGGTAAAGCAAATTGTGCGGAGGGTGTGGAAAGTCTACAGAGAGATCTGGATAGGTTGAGTGAATGGGTGAGGACCTGGCAGATGGAATACAATGTTAGCAAGTGTGAGGTTATCCACTTTGGCAGGAATAATAGTAGGAGGGATTATTATTTAAAGGGCGAAAAGCTGCAGCATGCTATGGTGCAGAGGGACCTGGGGGTCCTTGTGCACCAGTCGCAAAAACCCAGTCTGTGGGTGCAGCAGGTGGTCAAGAAGGCGAATGGGATGTTGGCCTTTATAGCTAGGGGGATAGAATATAAAAGCAGGGAGGTCTTGCTGCAACTGTACAGGGCACTGGCGAGGCCGCAGCTGGAGTACTGTGTGCAGTTTTGGTCGCCGCACTTGAGAAAGGATATATTGGCCTTGGAGGGAGTACAGAGGAGGTTCACGAGGCTGATTCCGGAGATGAGGGGGTTGGACTATGAGGAGAGATTGAATAGACTGGGTCTGTACTCGTTGGAGTTTAGAAGGCTGAGGGGGGATCTTATAGAGACTGACAAGATAATGAAGGGGATGGACAGAGTAGAGGTAGAGAGATTCTTCCCGCTTAGAAAGGATAGCAGTACGAGAGGGCACAGCCTCAAAATAAGGGGGGGAGGGAGCAGTTTAGAACGGAGTTGAGGAGGAACTTCTTCATTGAAAGGGTGGTGAATCTCTGGAATTCTCTGCCCATTGAAGTGGTGGAGGCTACCTCGCTGAATATATTTAAGTCACGGGTAGATAGGTTTCTGATAGACAAGGGAATTAAGGGTTATGGGGAAAAAGCGGGAAAGTGGAACTGATCCACTTCAGATCAGCCATGATCTTATTGAATGGCGGGACAGGCTCGAAGGGCTAGATGGCCTACTCCTGCTCCTATTTCTTATGTTCTTATCAGGTGATACCAGCAGCAGCAGTCAGAGCACTGGTACCGTGGCTGGCTCTTTTGTTAAGCAGGGAGGGACAAAGAGGATAGGAGCAATAGTTATAGGGGACTCTATAGTTAGGGGTGCAGATAGATACTTCTGTGGATGTGAAAGAGACTCCAGGATGGTATGTTGCCTCCCTAGTGTCGGGGTCCAGGATGTCTCGGACAAAATGAACAGACAGAAAGCATCCTGAAGGGAGAGGACGAACAGCCAGAGGTTGGGCTACATATTGGTACTAACGACATAGGCAGGAAGAATGATGAGGTCCCGCAGCAACTGTTTAGGAAGTTAGGTAGTAAGTTAAAAAGCAGGACCTCTAGGGTTGTAATCTCAGGATTACTCCCTGTGTCACGTGCCAGTGAGGATAGAAATAGGAAGATAGTGCAGCTCAACATGTAGCGAAACAGCTGCTGTAGGAGGGAGGGTTCCAGATATCTGGACCACTGGGGTCTCTTCCAGGGAAGGTGTGGGACCTGTGCAAGAAGGATGGGTTGCATCTACACTGGAGAGGCACAAATATTTTGGCTGGGAGGTTTGTTAGTGACACACGGGAGGATTTAAACTAGTTTGGCAGGGGATGGGAATCAAAGCAAAGGTGAATTAGTTGAAGGGGAAGCAGAGAGTAGAGCCAGTAAGGCTCAGAGAAACAGCGGGCAGGGTGGGATTGCTAATCAGAGAGGGTCTTGTGGACTGAAGTGCATTTGTTTCAAAATGAGAAGTGTAACAGGTAAGGCAGATGAACTTAGAGCTTGGATTAGTATTAGGAACTGTGGTGTTGTTGCTATTACAGAGACTTGGTTAAGGGAAGGACAGGATTGGCAGCTTAACATAGGAAAATAGAAACATAGAACAGTACAGCATAGTCCAGACCCTTTAGAACATAGAACATTACAGCGCAGAACAGGCCCTTCGGCCCACGATGTTGCGCTGACCAGTTAAAAAACAATGACCCTCTAACCTAAACCAAACCCTTTCCATCCATAAACCTATCCACGGATCTCTTAAACACCCCCAAACTAGGCGCATCCACAACTGCAGCAGGCAGGGCATTCCAATCCCTCACCACCCTCTGGGTAAAGAACCTACCCCTGACATCCGTCCTATAACTACCACCCCTTAATTTAAAGCTATGTCCCCTCGTGCTAGCTTTCTCCATCCGAGGAAAAAGGCTATCACTGTCCACCCTATCCAAACCTCTAATCATCTTATATGTTTCAATAAGGTCCCCTCGTAGCCGCCTTCTTTCTAAGGAAAACAACCTCAAATCCCTCAGTCTCTCTTCATAGGACCTCCCCTCCATACCAGGCAACATCCTGGTAAACCTCCTCTGCACCCTCTCCAAAGCCTCCACATCCTTCCTATAATGTGGGGACCAGAACTGCACACAATACTCCAAGTGCGGCCGCACCAGAGTTTTGTACAGTTGCAACATGACGCTGCGGCTCTTAAATTCAATCCCCCTACCAATAAACGCCAAGACACCGTATGCCTTCCTAACAACCCTATCTATTTGATTCCCAACTTTCAGGGATCTATGTACACATACACCTAGATCCCTCTGTTCATCCACACTATTCAGAGTCCTACCGTTAGCCCTATACTCTACACAACCATTATTCCTGCCAAAGTGAATTACCTCACACTTTTCCGCATTAAACTCCATCCGCCACCTCTCGGCCCAACTCTGCAACTTGACCAAGTCTCCCTGTAGACTAAGACACCCTTCCTCACTATCTACCACACCTCCGACTTTGGTGTCATCAGCAAATTTACTAATCCACCCAGCTATACCCTCATCCAGATCATTTATAAAAATTACAAACAGCAGTGGCCCCAAAACAGATCCCTGAGGCACACCACTCGTAACTGAACTCCATGTCGAATACTTGCCATCAACCACCACCCTCTGTCTCCTATCCGCCAGCCAATTCCTAATTCAATTTCCTAAATCACCTTCAATCCCATACATCTGCAATTTCTGCAGAAGGCTTCCATGGTGAACCTTATCAAACGCCTTACTAAAGTCCAAATACACCACGTCAACTGCCTTACCCCCATCCACCTCTTTGGTCACTTTCTCAAAAAACTCAATAAGGTTAGTAAGGCACGACCTACCCTCCACAAAACCATGCTGACTATCTCTAATCATTTCATTACTCTCCAAATAACTTTAAATCCTATCCCTAATAATTTTTTCTAAAACCTTACCCACAACAGAAGTAAGACTCACCAATCTATAATTCCCAGGGAAGTCTCTGTTCCCCTTCTTAAACAATGGGACAACATTCGCTAACCTCCAATCTTCTGGCACTATACCGGTGACCAACGACGACCTGAAGATCAGAGCCAGAGGCTCTGCAATTTCCTCCCTTGCCTCCCAGAGAATCCTTTGGCCCTCAATGTTGTGCCAAGCTTTGTCTGAAACCAAGATCAAGTTATCCCCTCCCTATCATTCTGGAGTGCTCCATGTGCCTATCCAATAACCGCTTGAAAGTTCCTAAAGTGTCCAACTCCACTATCGCAGCAGGCAGTGTACGTCTCTGCATGTCTACTTTATCTATCCCCCTCAGCACCTCATAACCCTCTATTAAGTCACCTCTCATCCTCCTCCACTCTGAAGAGAAAAGCCCCAGCTCCCTCAACCTTTCCTCATAAGAGCTACCCTCCAAACCAGGCAGCATCCTGGTAAATCTCCTCTGCACTGTCTCCAGTGGTTCCACATCCTTCTTATAATGAGGCGACCAGAACTGCACACAATATTCCAAATGTGAACTTAGAACATAGAACACTACAGCACAAACAGGCCCTTCGGGCCACTAGTTGCGCCGATCACATCTATACCTACTAAGCCATAGACCTATCTATAACCCCCAATCCCATTAGATCCCATATACTCATCCAGAAGTCTTTTCAAAGACCCCAGCGAGTTCGCTTCCACCACCACTGACGGCAGCCGATTCCATTCACTCACCACCCTCTGAGTGAAAAACTTACCCCTAACATCTCCTCTGTACTTGCTTCCCTGCACCTTAAACCTGTGTCCTCTCGTTGCGACCATTTCAGCCCTGGGAAATAGCCTCCGAGAATCCACCCTATCTATTCCTCTCAACATCTTATAAACCTCTATCAGGTTGCCTCTCAACCTTCGTCTCTCCAGGGAGAAGAGACCTAGCTCCCTCAACCTATCTTCATAAGGCATGCCTCCCAATCCAGGCAACATCCTTGTAAATCTCCTCTGTACCCTTTCAATAGCTTCCACGTCCTTCCTATAGTGAGGCGACCAGAACTGCGCACAGTACTCCAAGTGGGGTCTGACAAGGGGCTTATAAAGTTGCAGCATTACCTCCCGACTCCTAAACTCAATCCCTCGATTAATGAAGGCCAGTACACCATACGCCTTCTCAACCACATCCTCCACCTGCGAGGCCGATTTAAGAGTCCTATGGACCCGGACCCCACGATCCCTTTGCTCTTCCACACTGCTAAGAGTCTTACCCTTAATATTATACTCCTTCATCCCATTTGACCTGCCAAAATGGATCACTACGCACTTATCTGCGTTGAAGTCCACCTGCCACTTCTCTGCCCAGTCTTGCATCCTATCTATGTCTCACTGCAACTTCTAACATCCCTCCACATTATCCACAACACCACTAACCTTCGTGTCATCAGCAAGCTTACGAACCCATCCTTCCACTTCCTCATCCAGGTCATTTATGAAAATGACAAACAGCAAGGGTCCTAGAACAGATCCCTGGGCCGCTCCACTGGTGACTGACCTCCATGCAGAAAAAGACCCATCCAGAACCACTCTCTGCCTTCTGCAGGCAAGCCAGTTCTGGATCCACAAGGCCAAAGCCCCTTGGATCCCATGCCCTCTCACCTTCTCAAGAAGTCTTGCTTGGGGAACCTTATCAAATGCCTCGCTGAAGTCCATGTAAACCACATGCACCGCTCTTTCTTCGTCAATGGGTTTAGTCACATTTTCAAAGGACTCAACTAGGCTCATAAGGCACAGCCTGCCCTTGACAAAGCCGTGCTGACTATTTCTGATCACACTAAACTTCTCTAAATATTCATAAATCCTGTCTCTGAGGACCTTCTCCATCAACTTACCAACCACTGAGGTCAGACTCACCGGTCGGTAATTTCCCAGGCTATCCCTGTTCCCTTTCTTGAAAATAGGAACCACATCCGCAATCCTCCAATCCTCCGGAACCTCTCCCGTCTCCATCGACGACGCAAAGATCATCACCAGGGGCTCTGCAATCTCTTCCCTCACCTCCCACAGTAACCTGGGGTACATCCCATCTGGTCCCGGCGACTTATCTGTCTTGATAGAATTTAACAGTTCCAACACATCCTTTTTCTTAACGTCCACATACTCAATCTTTTCAGTCTGCCGCAAGCCTACAGTACAACCATCAAGAGTGAGAGGATTTGAGTATAGGGATAGGGATGTTTTACTGCAATTGGATAAGGCATTGGTGAGGACACACCAATGTGTAGTTTTGTGTGCAGTTTTGGTCTCCTTATCTGAGGAAGCATGTCCTTGCTATAGAGGGAGCACAGCGAAGGTTTACCAGGCTGATTCCTGGGATGGCAGGTCTGTCATATTAGGATACATTAAGTCAGTTAGGATTATATTCACTGAAGTTTAGAAGAATGAAAGGGGGTTGCAAAGAAACTTATAAAATTCTAACAGGATTAGACAGGGTAGATTCAGAAAAAATGTTCCCAATGGTGGGGTAGTTCAAAACTTATGGTCATAGTTTGAGGATAAGGGGTAATCCTTTTAGAACTGAGGTGAGGAGAAATTTCTTCATGCAGACTTCCCTCTTCCACATCACTACTATCTACCGTGAACAATGGGGTGCTAACACAAATCCCTGCAGGACCGTACTCATCACTGTCAGAGAAGGAGGTGCTGGAAGTGTTAAAGCAAATCAAGATAGATAAATCCCCAGGACCCGATGGTGTATCCCAGGACATTGTGGGAGGGTACGGAGGAAATTGGCAGACATTTCCCTGCAAATCCCACACTGGAGACCATAGAACACAGAACATTACAGCGCAATACAGGCCCTTCGGCCCACGATGTTGCGCCGACCAGTGGAACCAATCTAATGACCCTCTAACCTAAACTATTCCAAGTTATCCATATGCCTATCCACTGACCATTTGAATGCCCTTAAAGTTGGCGAGTCCACAACTGCTGCAGGCAGGGCATTCCACAACCTTACTACCCTCTGAGTAAAGAACCTACCTCTGACATCCGTCCTATAATTACCACCCCTTAATTTAAAGCTATGTCCCCTTGTGTTAGCCATCACCATCTGAGGTAAAAGGCTCTTACTGTCCACCCTATCTAACCCTCTGATCATCTTGGATGCCTCAATTAGGTCACCTCGTAACCTTCTTCTCTCTAATGAAAATAACCTCAAGACATAAGAAACATAAGAAATATAAGAAACATAAGAAATAGGAGCAGGAGTAGGCCATCTAGCCCTTCGAGCCTGCCCCGCCATTCAATAAGATCATGGCTGATCTGTTGTGGCTCAGTTCCACTTTCCCGCCCTCTCCCCATAACCCTTAATCCCCTCTCTTATCAAGAACCCATCAACCCGCTTCTTAAAAATATTTAGCGAGGCAGCCTCCGCCA
Organism: Carcharhinus amblyrhynchos; assembly: GCF_965287045.1. Lineage (NCBI taxonomy): Eukaryota > Metazoa > Chordata > Chondrichthyes > Carcharhiniformes > Carcharhinidae > Carcharhinus > Carcharhinus amblyrhynchos. The sequence goes on along the minus strand of NW_027649854.1, from coordinate 392,107 downwards.
CTTCAACGGGCAGAGAATTCCAGAGATTCACCACCCTTTGAGTGAAGAAGTTCCTCCTCAACTCCGTTCTAAACCGCCTCCCCTTTATCTTGAGGCTGTGCCCCCTAGTCCTACTGTCTTTTTTGAGCGGGAAGAGTCTCTCCACCTCTATCCTATCCATCCCATTCATCATCTTATACGTCTCAATGAGATCTCCCCTCATTCTTCTAAACTCTAACGAGTACAAGCCCAGTTTATTCAGCCTCTCCTCATAGCTCAACCCCCTCAACTCCGGTATCAGCCTAGTAAACCTCCTCTGCACTCTCTCCAAGGCCAAAATATCCTTGCGCAGGTGCGGCGCCCAAAACTGCACACAGTACTCCAGTTGCGGCCTCACCAATGCCCTGTACAGCTGCAGCAAGACCTCCCTACTTTTATATTCAATCCCCCTCGCTATGAAGGCCAGCATCCCATTCGCCTTCCTGACCACCTGCTGCACCTGCAAGCTGGGTTTTTGCGACTCATGCACAAGGACCCCGAGGTCCCTCTGCACCGTCGCCTGCTGCAGTTTTTCGCCACGTAAGTAATAGTCCTTCCTACCATTCTTCCTACCAAAGTGGACCACCTCACACTTGCCAACATTAAATTCCATTTGCCATTTCCTGGCCCATTTGCCCAGCCTATCTAGATCCTTCTGCAGACTCTCCACACCCTCCGCACAATTTGCCTTTCCCCCAATCTTGGTGTCATCAATATAAGACCTTCCCACCATACCAGGCAACATCCTGGTAAACCTCCTCTGCACCCTTTCCAATGCCTCCACATCTTTCTTATAATGCGGCGACCAGAACTGTACGCAATACTCCAAGTGCGGCCGCACCAGAGTTTTGTACAGTTGTAACATGACCTCACGGCTCCGAAATTCAATCCCTCTACCAATAACAGCTAACACACTGTACGCCTTCTTAACAACCTTATCAACCTGGGTGCCAACCACTCCCCTGCGGGCCCCACTGGAGGCCATTCCCCTGCTAGCCCCACACTGGAGGCCACTTTCCTGCTAGCCCCACTGCCTGTTGGGTTGCCTCCTCCAGGAATGTACAATCCAGGCATGTCCGATATTCCCTGACGTTTTGCAATGACTCCAGCTGCCTATGGAATCCTGAAATCAGGCTGAGCTTCTGAACACATCCCAACATGTATCTGTCCTGGAACAACCTTTGTCTCTCTTACCTTTACAATCCAAGGGTTGGCAGTAAATTCCCTCAGGGGTGCACAAGCTGTAAAAAAGATCAAACATAGTAAGGATACTCCTGTAAGGAGAATGTGACAAAGTGGATTCAAAATGGGCTCAGTTGTCGGAGACAGAGGGTGATGAGAGAAAGCTGCTTTAGTGACTGGAAGGCAGTGTCCAGTGGAGTACCACAGGGATCTGTGCTGGGTTCCCTGTTATTCATCATTTATATAAATGACATTGATGACTATGTGAGGGGTAGGATTAGTAAGCTTGTGGATGGCACAAAGACTGGCCGGGTGTCTTGGGCGACAGGAAGATAAAGACGGAATTGTCAAATGAGCAGATAAATGGCAGGCGGAATTTAACCCTGAGAAATGTGGGGTGATATACTTTGGAAGAAGAAATCTGACAAGAAAATACTCAATGAATGGTAGGACATTAGGAAGTTCTGTGGAACAAAGGGAGCTTGGTGTGTTTGTCCACAGATCTCTGAAGGCAGAAGCACCTGTTAGTAGGATGGTGAAAAATGGCAGAGGGACACTTGCCTTTAACAATCGGGGTATAGATTACAAAAGCAGGGAGCTCATGTTGGAGTTGTATAGAACTTTGGTGAGGCCACAGCTGGAGCACTGTGTGCAGTTCTGGTCGCCACATTATCGGAAGGATGTGATTACACTGGAGGGGGTGCAGAGGAGATTCACCAGGATGCTGCCTGGGATGGAACAGTTAAGTTCTGAGGAGTGAAATCATATAGTCATAGAGCCAGAGAGGTTTACAGCATGAAAACAGAACCTTTGGCCCAACCTATCCATGCCACCCTTTTGTTAACCACTAAGTGATTCCCAAGTGCTAGCGTTTGGACAATATCGCTTGACAGCCATCTTATCCATGTAACTGGTTGAAATGGATTGGGTTGTTTTCTTTGGAGCAGAGAAAACAAATGGCAGACGGAGTTTAATTTAGATAAATGTGAGGTGATGCATTTTGGTCGATTGAACCAGGGCAGGACTTGCTCAGTTAATGGTAGGGCATTGGGGAGAGTTACAGAACAAAGAGATCTAGGGGTACAGGTTCATAGCTCCTTGAAAGTGGAGTCACAGGTGGACAGAGTGGTGAAGAAGGCATTCAGCATGCTTGGTTTCATCGATCAGAACATTGAATACAGGAGTTGGGACGTCTTGTTGAAGTTGTACAAGACATTGGTAAGTCCACACTTGGAATACTGTGTACAGTTCTGGTCACCCTATTATAGAAAGGATAAGAACATAAGAAATAGGAGCAGGAGTAGGCCATCTAGCCCTTCGAGCCTGCCCCGCCATTCAATAAGATCATGGCTGATCTGTCATGGCTCAGTTCCACATTCCCGCCCTCCCCCCATAACCCTTAATCCCCTCTCTTATCAAAAACCCATCAACCCGCGTCTTAAAAATATTTAGCGAGGTGGCCTCCACCACTTCAACGGGCAGAGAATTCCAGAGATTCACCACCCTTTGAGTGAAAAAGTTCCTCCTCAACTCCGTTCTAAACCGCCCCCCCTTTATCTTGAGGCTGTGCCCCCTAGTCCTATTATCCTTTCTGAGCGGGAAGAGTCTCTCCACCTCTATCCTATCCATCCCATTCATCATCTTATACGTCTCAATGAGATCTCCCCTCATTCTTCTAAACTCTAACGAGTACAAGCCTAGTTTATTCAGCCTCTCCTCATAGCTCAACCCCCTCAACTCCGGTATCAGCCTAGTAAACCTCCTCTGCACTCCCTCCAAGGCCAAAATATCTTTGCGTAAGTACGGCGCCCAAAACTGCACACAGTACTCCAGCTGCGGCCTCACCAATGCCCTATATAGCCGCAGCGAGACCTCCCTACTTTTATATTCAATCCCCCTCGCTATGAAGGCCAGCATCCCATTCGCCTTCCTGACCACCTGCTGCACCTGCAAGCTGGGTTTTTGCGACTCATGCACAAGGACCCCAAGGTCCCTCTGCACCGTCGCCTGCTGCAGTTTTTCGCCACGTAAGTGATAATCCTTCCTACCATTATTCCTACCAAAGTGGACCACCTCGCACTTGCCAACATTAAATTCCATTTGCCATTTCCTGGCCCATTCGCCCAGCCTATCTAGATCCTTCTGTAGACTCTCCACACCCTCTGCATAATTTGCCTTTCCTCCAATCTTGGTGTCATCAGCAAATTTCGACACCCTACACTCGGTTCCCTCCTCCAGATCATCTATATAAATGGTAAATAGCTGAGGCCCCAGCACCGACCCCTGAGGCACTCCGCTCGTCACCATCCGCCAATCCGAATAGCACCCATTGACCCCCACTCTCTGCCTCCTATTTGACAACCAATCCTCTATCCACGCTAGCACCCTACCCCCAACTCCCTGTCCCCTGACCTTCTGCAATAACCTCCTGTGAGGTACCTTGTCAAACGCCTTCTGAAAATCCAGAAAGACCACATCCACCGGCTCTCCTCTATCCACCGCCCTAGACAGATCCTCATAGAACTCCAGTAAACTTGTCAGCACGACTTCCCTTTAACGAAACCGTGCTGTGTCTGCTCTGTCAAGCAATTCCTCTCAAGATGCCTCGCTATTTCCTCCTTGATGACGGATTCTAACATTTTACCTACAACAGACGTTAAACTAACCGGCCTATAATTCCCTGCCTTTTGCCTGGCACCCTTCTTAAACAACGGCGTAACATTAGCCGCTTTCCAATCTTCCGGCACTTCCTCGGAATCCAGCGACGTCTGGAAAATAACCACCAAGGCATCCACTATCACCTCCGCCATTTCTTTCAGAACCCTTGGATGGATTCCATCCGGTCCTGGCGACTTGTCCACAATCAGTCACTCCAGTCTGTCGAGCACCTCCTCTCTAGTAACAGTAATGTCATTAAGACCCTCCAGTCCTACCACCTTTCCATCTCTAACACCCGGCAAATTATTCACGTCCTCCTCCGTGAAGACAGAAACAAAAAAGCTATTCAGGACCTCAACCATTTCCCCATCCCCTACCACTAAGTCCCCCCTCTCATCCTCTAAGGGACCAACGTTCACCCTAGCCAGCCTCTTCCTTTTTATATATTTATAAAAACTCTTGCTATCCTTTTTTATATTAAGCGCTAGCCCAGCTTCATACTTTCTCCTACCCTTCTTTATCAACTTCTTTGTCAATCTTTGTTGACATTTAAACCTCTCCCAATCCTCTTCTCGCCCACTACTCTTAGCTACTCTAAATTCCTCCACTTTTAATTTAACACTTTCCTTCACCTCCTTCGTTATCCACGGCTTATTACCTCTCCTCCTACTGTCCTTTTTGACCATCGGAATAAATTTCCGCTGAGCACCAAGAAAGATCTCCTTAAAGATCCTCCACTGCTCCTCAGCAGACCTACCTTCCAATGCGCTCCCCCAGTCCACATTCGCCAATTCTTCTCTCATCCTACTGTATTCCCCTCTGTTCAAACAAAGGACACGCGTCCGGGAACCCACTTTCTCCTCCTCCATCTGCACCAGAAACTCCACCATACAATGATCACTCTCCCCAAGAGGATCCTTCACCGCAAGGTCCCTAATTCTACCCGCCTCATTACATAGCATCAGATCCAAGATAGCTCGCTCCCTCGTCGGCTCCAACACACACTGTTCGAGGAAACTATCCCGGCAGCATTCCAAGAACTCCTCTTCGAGCCCACCGCGTCCAACATGGGTCGACCAATCTATATGTAGATTGAAATCCCCCATAACTACGGCTGTCCCATTCCTGCACGCCGCACTTATTTGCACTTATATTATTAAACTAGAAAGAGTGCAGAAAAGATTTACTAGGATACTACTGGGACTTGATGGTTTGAGTTATAAGGAGAGGCTGGATAGACTTAGAACATAGAACATAGAACATTACAGCGCAGAACAGGCCCTTCGGCCCACGATGTTGCGCCGACCAGTTAAAAAGCAATGACCCTCTAACCTAACCAATCCCTTTCCATCCCTGTCCTTGAGGGTGGTGAGGGACTGGAATGCCCTGCCAGCTGCAGTTGTAAATGTGCCTAGTTTGGGGGCGTTTAAGAGATCTGTGGATAGGTTTATGGACGAAATGGGATTGGTTTAGATTAGTGGGTTAGTGTTGTTTTTTTTTGAAAGCTGGTCGGCGCAACATCGTGGGCCGAAGGGCCTGTTCTGCGCTGTAATGTTCTATGTTCTATGTATGACCCTGTCAGGCAAGGAGGAAGTGGTCGAGCTAGGGAACCGTGGTGCACTAAAAAAGTTGATTTGCTGGTTAAAAAGAAAAAGGAGGCTTCTGTTCGGTTGAGACTTGAGGGCTCAGGTAGTGCACTAGAAGGCTTTAGATTGGCTAGGAGGGAGTTGAAGAGTGAGTTAAGAAGGGCTAAAAGAGGACATGAGAAGACTTTGGCTGATAGGATTAAGGAGAATCCTAAGGCATTCTATAGGTATGTTAAGAACAGAAGGTTGGTTAGGGCAAGATTAGGGCCAGTTACAGACAGCAGAGGGAAGTTGTGTGTGGAACCGGAAGAGATTGGAGAGGCATTGAACCAATATTTCTCTTCGGTGTTCACGCAGGGGGACATAAATGTAGCTGAGGAGAACACTGGGTTACAGGGGTGTAAACTAGACAGTACTGCAGTTGATAGGGGGGATGTGCTGGATATTCTGGAGGGTTTGAAAATAGATAAGTCCCCTGGGCCAGACGGGATTTATCCTAGGATTCTCTGGGAGGCAAGAGAGGCGATTGCAGAGCCTCTGGCTCTGATCTTCAGGTTGTCGTTGGTCTCAGGTATAGTGCCGGAAGGTTGGAGGATAGCGAATGTTGTCCCATTGTTTAAGAAGGGGAACAGAGACTTCCCCGGGAATTATAGACCGGTGAGTCTTACTTCTGTTGTGGGCAAGGTTTTAGAAAAAATTATTAGGGATAGGATTTATAGTTATTTGGAGAGTAATGAATTGATTGGAGATAGTCAGCATGGTTTTGTAGCGGGTAGGTCGTGCCTTACTAACCTTATTGAGTTTTTTGAGAAAGTGACCAAAGAGGTGGATGGGGGTAAGGCAGTTGACGTGGTGTATTTGGACTTTAGTAAGGCGTTTGATAAGGTTCACCATGGAAGCCTTCTGCAGAAAATGCAGATGTATGGGATTGGGGGTAATCTAGGTAATTGGATCAGGAATTGGCTAGCAGATAGGAGACAGAGGGTGGTGGTTGATGGCAAGTATTCGTCATGGAGTTCAGTTACGAGTGGTGTGCCTCAGGGATCTGTTTTGGGGCCACTGTTGTTTGTAATTTTTATTAATGATCTGGATGAGGGTATAGTTGGGTGGATTAGTAAATTTGCTGATGACACTAAAGTCGGAGGTGTGGTAGATAGTGAGGAAGGGTGTCATAGTTTGCAGGGAGACTTGGACAGGTTGCAGAGCTGGGCCGAGAGGTTTGCGGATGGAGTTTAATACGGAGAAGTGTGAGGTAATTCACTTTGGCAGGAATAACAGATGTGTTGAGTATAGGGCTAATGGGAGGACTCTGAATAGTGTGGATGAACAGAGGGATCTAGGTGTATGTGTACATAGATCCCTGAAAGTTGGGAATCAAGTAGATAGGGTTGTTAAGAAGGCATACGGTGTCTTGGCATTTATTGGCAGGGGGATTGAATTTAGGAGTCGCAGCGTCATGTTGCAACTGTACACAACTCTGGTGCGGCCGCACTTGGAGTATTGTGTGCAGTTCTGGTCCCCACATTATAGGAAGGATGTGGAGGCTTTGGAGAGGGTGCAGAGGAGGTTTACCAGGATATTGCCTGGTATGGAGGGGAGGTCCTATGAAGAGAGACTGAGGGATTTGGGGTTGTTTTTGTTAGAAAGAAGGCGGCTAAGAGGGGATCTTATTGAAACATATAAGATGATTAGAGGTTTAGATAGGGTGGACAGTGATAGCCTTTTTCCTCGGATGGAGAAAGCTAGCACGAGGGGGCATGGCTTTAAATTAAGGGGGGGTAGTTATAGGACGGATGTCGGGGTAGGTTCTTTACCCAGAGGGTGGTGAGGGATTGGAATGCCCTGCCTGCTGCAGTTGTAAATGCGCCTAGTTTCGGGGTGTTTAAGAGATCCATGGATAGGTTTATGGATGGAAAGGGATTGGTTTAGGTTAGAGGGTCATTGTTTTTTAACTGGTCGGCACAACATTGTGGGCCGAAGGGCCTGTTGTGCGCTGTACTGTTCTATGTTCTATTCAGAGTCCTACCGTTAGCCCTATACTCTACACATCTGTTATTCCTGCCAAAGTGAATTACCTCACACTTTTCCGCATTAAACTCCATCCGCCACCTCTCGGCCCAGCTCTGCGACTTGTCCAAGTCTCCCTGTAAACTATGACACCCTTCCTCACTATCTACCACTTGGACTTTTTTCTCTGGAGTGTGGAAGGCTGAGGGGTGATCTTATATAGGTCTATAAAGTAATGAGGGGCACAGATCAGCAAGATAGTTGACGTCTTTTCCCAAAGGTAGGGGAGTCTAAAACTAAAGGGCATCGGTTTAAGGTGAGAGTGGAGAGGTACAAAAGGGTCCAGAGGGGCAAGTTTTTCACACAGAGGTTGGTGAGTGTCTGGAACGATCTACAGAGGTAGTAGTAGAGGCGGGTACAATTTTGTCTTTTAAAAGTGTTTAGACAGTTACATGGGTACGATGGGTATAGAGGGATATGGGCCAAATTTGGGCAATTGGGACTAGATTTGGGGTTAAAAAAAGGCTGGCATGGACAAGATGGGCCAAAGGGCCTGTTTCTGTGCTGTTAATTTCTATGATTGTATGACTGAGAGGTGACCTGATTGAGTTGTCCAAGAATATATCGATACGTGAAGAGAAGGAGGTTGGTGAAGACAAATGTAGGTCCCCTACGGACAGAAACGGGGAATGCACAATGGGGGAATGAAGAAATGGCCGAGCAACTGAATACATACTTTGGTTCTGTCTTCACAAAAGGGGACACAAATCAAATGCCACTCTACCCTTTCGGGACCATATCCCTCTATTCCCATCCTATTCATGTACTCGTCAAGACGCCCCTTAAAACTTATTATTGTATCTGCGTCACTACCTCCCCGGGCAATGAGTTCCAGGCACCCACTACTCTCTATGCAAAACAATCTGCCTCATACATCTCCTTTAAATCTTGCCCTTGCGCTTAAACCTGTGCCCCCTAGTAATTGACTCTTCCACCCTGGGAAAAATCTTCTGACTATCCACTCTGTCCGTGCCCCTCATAATCTTGTAGATTCTATCAGGTGTCCCCTCAACCTCTGTCGCTCCAGTAAGAACGAATCAAGTTTCTCCAACCACTCCTCATAGCTAACGCCCTCCATACCAGGCAAATCTTTTCTGTACCCTCTCCAAAGCCTCCACATTCTTGTGGTAGTGTGGCGAACCGAATTAAACATTATATTCTAACTACAGCTGAACTAAGGTTCTACAAAGCTGCAAGATGACTTGCCAATTTTTAAACACAATAAAAGTTCATTGAGTTGATGAAGGTAAGCATGCCATGTGCCTTCTTGGCTACCTTCCCCACCTGCATTGCCACTTTCAGTGATGTGTACTTGTACACCCAGATCCCTTTGCCTATCAATACTCATAAGGGTTCTGCCATTTACTATATATTTCCTATCTGTATGAGATCTTCCAAGATGCATTACCTCATATTTGCATGACAGCATGGTAACAAGCCCTTCGGCTCAACTTGTCCATGCTGCTCTTCTCTACTGTCTCGCCCCATCTTTGTTCATCTCTCCCCTTAAACCTATGTCCTCTAGTTTTACACTCCCCACTACCTTTGGGAAAAGATATTGACTATCTACCTGTTCTATGTCCCTCATTATTTTATAGGCCTCTGTAAGATCTGTAAGGACAATGAGGAAGGTTTTCAAAGCTTGCAGAGGGATTTTTACCAACTAGAAAAATGGGCTGAAAAATGGCAAATGGAATTTAATGCAGACAAGTGTGAGGTATTGCACTTTGGAAGGACAAACCAAAGTAGAACGTACAGGTAAATGGTAGGACTCTGAAGATTGCAGTTGAACAGAGGAATACAGGTACAGAATTCCCTAAAAGTGATGTCACACGTGGGTAGGGCCTTAAAGAGTGCTTTTGGTACATTGGCCTTTATAAATCGGAGTATCGAGTATAAAAGTTGGAGTGTTATGGTAAGGTTATATAAGGCATTGGTGAGGCTGAATTTAGAGCATTGTGTACCATTTTGATCACCTAGTTACAGATGTAAATAAGGTTGAAAGAGTGCAGAGAAGGTTCACAAAGATGTTGCTGGGACTTGAGAAGCTGAGTTACAGAGAGAGATTGTATAGGTTAGGACTTTATTCCCTGGAGCGTAGAAGAATGAGGGGAGATTTGATAGAGGTGTATAAGATTTTGATGGGTATAGATAGAGTGAATGCAAGCAGGCTTTTTCCACTGAGGCTAGGAGAGAAAAAAACCAGAGGGCATGGGTTAAGAGTGAAAGGAGAAAAGTTTGAAGGGAATATTGGGGGGGGATTGTTCACACAGAGAGTGGTGGGGGTGTGGAATGAGCTGCCGGATAAAGTGGTAAATGCGGGGTCACTTTTAACATTTAAGAAAACTGGGAATTCTCTGCCCGTTGAAGTGGTGGCGGCTGCCTCGCTAAGTATTTTTAAGACGCGGGTTGATGGGTTTTTGATAAGCGAGGGGATTAAGGGTTATGGGGAGAGGGCGGGAATGTGGAACTGAGCCACGACAGATCAGCCATGATCTTATTGAATGGCGGGGCAGGCTCGAAGGGCTAGATGGCCTACTCCTGCTCCTATTTCTTATGTTCTTATGTTCTTATGTACATGGATGAGAGGGGTGTGGAGGGATATAGTCCAAGTGCAGGTCAGTGGGACTAGGCAAAAAATGGTTTGGCACAGACAAGAAGGGCCAAAAGGCCTGTTTCTGAGCTGTAATTTTCTATGGTTCTAAGATCACCCCTCAGCCTCCTATGCTCCAGAGAGAAAAGTCCCAGTCTATCCAGCCTCTCCTTATAACTCAATCCATCAAGTCCCGATAACATTCTAGTAAATCTTTTCTGGACTCTTTCTAGTTTAATAATATCCTTTCTATAATAGGGTGACCAAAACTGTACATTGACCAGTAAGGCTAATATTAGGAGTGGGGAAAGTTCTCAAATCTATTATCAAGGACTTTCTGGCAGGGCATTTAGAAAGCAGTGTCAGGATCAGACAGAGTCAGCGTAGACTGATGAAGGGGAAATCATGCTTGACAAAGCTGTTGCAATACTTGGAAGGTGTAACTAGTAGAGTTGACAAGGGGGAGCCAGTTGATGTGATACATTTGGACTTTCAGAAAGCATTTGACAAAGTCCCGACTGGAGATGATCATGCAAGATTAAAGCGTGTGGAATTAGGGGAAGTGCATTGAGATGGATAGAAAACTGGTCGGCAGAGAGGAAACAAAGAGTAGGAATTAATGGGTCGTTCTTCGAGAAAGTGACCAAAGAGGTGGATGAGGGTAAAGCAGTTGATGTGGTGTATGTAGATTTCAGTAAAGCGTTTGATAAGATTCCCCACAGTAAACTTTTGTGGAAGATATGAAGGCAGGGATTGAGGGTGATTTAGCAGTTTGGATCAGAAATGGGCAAGCTATAAGAAGACAGAGATTGAGGGAAGTGTTCTCCTGGAGTTCAGTTACTAGTGGTGTACCACAAGAATCTGTTTTGGAGCCACTGCTGTTTGTCATTTTTATAAATGACCTGGATGAGGGCGTAGAAAGATGGGTTAGTAAATTTGCAGCTGGCACTAAAGTCGGTGGAGTTGTGGTCGTGGGAAAAAGCTCCCCACTGTTCAGCCTATCTATGCCCTTCATAATTTTATACACCTCGATTAGGTCTCCCCTCATCCTCCATCTTTCCAGGGAGAACAACCCCAGTTTACCCAATCTCTCCTCATCGCTAAGACCCTCCATACCAGGCAACATCCTGGTAAACGTCCTCTGCACTCTCTCCAAAGCCTCCACATCCTTCTGGTAGTGCGGCGACCAGACCTGGACACAGTATTCCAAATGTGGCCGAACCAACGTTCTATACAGCTGTAACATCATATGCCAACTTTTTTACTCTTATGTGTCCAATAAAGGTAAGCATGCCATATGCCTTAGAACATAGAACATAGAACACTACAGCACAAACAGGCCCTTCGGCCCATGGGTTGCGCCGATCACATCAACACCTACCAACCTATAGACCTATCTATAACCCCCAATCCCATTAAATTCCATATACTCATCCAGAAGTCTTTTAAAAGACCCCAGCGAGTTCGCCTCCACCACCACCGACGGCAGCCGATTCCATTCACTCACCACCCTCTGAGTGAAAAACTTACCCCTAACATCACTTCTGAACTTGCCTCCCCGCACCTTCAATCTGTGTCCTCTCATAGCGACAATTTCAACCCGGGGAAATAGCCTCTGAGAATCCACCCTATCTATTCCTCTCAACATTTTATAAACTTCTATCAGGTCGCCTCTCAACCTTCGTCTCTCCAGGGAAAAGAGTCCCAGCTCCCTCAACCTAACTTCATAAGGCATGCCTCCCAGTCCAGGCAACATCCTTGTAAATCTCCTCTGTACCCTTTCAATAGCTTCTACGTCCTTCCTATAGTGAGGCGACCAGAACTGCGCACAGTACTCCAAATGAGGCCTGACTAGGGTCTTATAAAGTTGCAGCATTACCTCCCGATTCCTAAACTCAATCCCTCGATTAACGAAGGCCAGTACACCATACGCCTTCTTGACCACATCCTCCACCTGCGAGGCCGATTTAAGAGTCCTGTGGACCCAGACCCCAAGATCCTTCTGCTCTTCAACACTACTAAGACTCCTGCCCTTGATAGTGTATTCGTTCATCCCATTGGTTCTGCCAAAATGGACGACTACACATTTATCTGTGTTGAAGTCCATCTGCCACTTCTCCACCCAGTCCTGCATCCTATTTATGTCCTGCTGCAACTTTTGACATCCTTCCAGACCATCCACAACACCACCGACCTTCGTGTCATCAGCGAACTTACTTACCCATCCCTCCACTTCCTCATCCAGGTCATTTATGAAAATGACAAACAGCAAGGGTCCTAGAACAGATCCCTGGGGCACTCCACTGGTGACTGACTTCCATGCCGAAAAAGACCCATCCACAACCACTCTCTGTCTTCTGCAGGCAAGCCAGTTCTGGGTCCACAAGGCCAAAGGCCCTTCACCACCTTCTCCACCTGTGCTGCCACCTTTAAGGATCTGTGGACTTGCACCCCCAGATCCCTCTGTGGGTCTAGGTTGTTAAGAAGGCATACAGTGTGTTAGTTTTTATTGGTAGAGGGATTGAGTTTCGGAGCCGTGAGGTCATGTTGCAGCTGTACAAAACTCTGGTGCGGCCGCACTTGGAGTATTGTGTGCAGTTCTGGTCCCCACATTATAGGAAGGATGTGGAGGCTTTGGAGAGGGTGCAGAGGAGGTTTACCAGGATGTTGCCTGGTATGGTGGGAAAGGCTGAGGGTCTTGAGGCTGTTTTTGTTTGAGGGAAGAAGGTTAAGAGGTAACTTAATAGAGGCATATAAGATGATCAGAGAATAATATAGGGTGGACAGTGAGAGCCTTTGTCTTTGGATGGAGATGGCTAGTACGAGGGACATAGCTTTAAATTGAGTGGTGACAATTATAGGGCGGATGTCAGAGGTAGGTTCTTTACTCAGAGAGTAGTAAGGGTGTGGAATGCCCTGCCTGCAGCAGTAGTGGACTCACCAACTTTAAGGGCATTTAAATGGTCATTGGATGAACATATGGATGATATTGGAATAGTGTAGGTTAGATGGGCTTTCGGTTGGTTTCACTGGTCGGCACAACATCAAGGGCCGAAGGGCCTGTACTGCGCTGTAATGTTCTAAGTTCTATTTTCAAATTGGCCAGCAGTAACTAGTGGGGTGCCACAGGGATCCCAGCTATTCACAATATATATTAGTGATTTGGATGTTACAATTATTCAGGGGCCTTGGTGAGGTCACACCTAGAGTATTGTGTGCAGTTTTGGTCTCCTTTTCTGTGGAAGGATGTTCTTGCTCTCGAGGGAGTGCAGTGAAGGTTTACCAGGCTGATTCCGGGGATGGCGGGACTGAGGAGAGATTGACTAGGTTAGGATTGTTTTCACTGGAGTTCAGACAAATGAGGGGGAATCTCATAGAGATTTATAAAATTCTAACAGGATTAGACAGGGTAGATGCAGGGAGGATGTTTCCAATGGTGGGGGAGTCCAGAACCAGGGGTCACAGTCTGAGGATTCAGGGTAGACCATTTAGGACGGAGGTGAGGAGACATTTCTTCACCCAAAGAGTGGTGAGCCTGTGGAATTCATTACCACAGGAAGTAGTTAGAACATAGAAACATAGAACAGTACAGCACAGTACAGGCCCTTCGGCCCTCAATGTTGTGCTGAGCTATGTTCAATCCCAAGATCAAGCTATCCCACTCCCTATCATTCTGGAGTGCTCCATGTGCCTATCCAATAACCGCTTGAAAGTTCCTAAAGTGTCCGGCTCCACTATCACAGCAGGCAGTGCATTCCACACCCCAACCACTCTCTGAGTGAAGAATCTACCTCGGACATCCCTCCTATATCTTCCACCATGAACCTTATAGTTATGCTCCCTAGTAACAGATACATCCACCCGAGGAAATAGTCTCTGCACGTCCACTCTATCTATCCCTCTCATCATCTTATAAACCTCTATTAAGTTGCCTCTCATCCTCCTCCACTTTAAAGAGAAAAGCCCCAGCTCCCTCAACCTTTCCTCATATGACTTACCCTCCAAACCAGGCAGCATCCTGGTAAATCCCCTCTGCACACTCTCCAATGTTTCCACATCCTTCTTATAGTGAGGTGACCAGAACTGCACACAATATTCCAAATGTGGTCTCACCAATGTCCAGTTAGTTGCAGCATAATCCCACGGCTCTTAAACTCAAACCCCCTGTTAATAAACACTAACACACTATAAGCCTCCTTCATGGCTCTATCCACTTGAGTGGCAACCTTCAGAGATCTGTGGATATGAACCCCAAGATCTCTCTGTTTCTCCACATTCCTCAGAGCCCTGCCATTGACCCTGTAATCCGCATTCAAGTTTGTTCTACCAAAATGAATCACCTCGCACTTATCAGGGTTAAACTGAAGACATTCTCATGCCCCCTCCCAGCTCTCCTAAGCCCTTTCTTTAACTCATTCCTAGCTACCTTGTAACCCTCAAGTGACCCAACTGAACCTTGTTTTCTCATCCTTACATACACTTCCTTTTCCCTCTTGACAAGACATTCAACCTTCTTTGTGAACCATGGTTCCCTCACTCAGCCATTTCCCTCCTGCCTGACAGGGACATACCTATCAAGGACACGCAGTATTTGTTCCTTGAACAAGCTCCACTTTTTGTTTGTGCCCAAACCTGACAGTTTCTATTCCCATTTTATGCTCCCTAATTCTTGCCTAATTGCATCATAATTACCCCTGCCCCAATTATAAACCTTGCCCTGCCGTGTGACCCTATCCCTCTCCTTTGCAATAATGAAGGACACCGAATTGTGGTCACTATTTCCAAAGTGCTCTCCCACAAACAAAGAGGCGGCTGGATATAGCACTTGGGGCAAATGGGATCAAAGGTTATGGGGAGAAAGCAGGATTAGGCTAATGAGTTGGATGATCAGCCATGGTCTTAATGAATGTTGGAGCAGGCTCGAAGGGCCGAATGACCTCCTCCTGCTCCTTCTTCTAAGCTTCCATGTAATATAAGAACATAAGAACTTGGGCAGGAGTGGGCCATTCGGCCCCTCGAGCCTGCTCCGCCATTCAATAAGATCATGGCTGATCTTTTCGTGGACTCAACTTCACTTTCCCACCTGCTCACCATAACCCTTAATTCCTTTACTGTTCATAAGAACAGTAAGAAAAACATAAGAAAAATCTATCTATCCTTGCCTTAAAAACATTCAATGAGGGAGCCTCAACTGCTTCACTGGGCAGGGAATTCCACAGATTCCCAACCCTTTGTGTGAAGAAGTTCCTCCTCAACTCAGTCCTAAATCTGCTCCCCCTTATTTTGAGGCTATCCCCCCTAGTTCGAGTTTCACCCGCCAGTGGAAACAACTTCCCTGCTTCTATCTTATCTTTTCCCTTCATAATCTTATATTTTACTCAGATCCCTCTGCACAGCAGCATGCTGTAATGTTTTTACCATTTAAATTACGCATTTTGGGGTCTGGGTTCACAGGATTCTCAAATCAGCTTTACAGGTTGAAGCTGTGGTTAAGAAGGCGTATGGTGTACTGGCCTTCATCAATCGAGGGATTGAGTTTAGGAGTCGGGAGGTAATGCTGCAACTGTATAAGACCCTTGTCAGACCCCACTTGGAGTACTGTGCGCAGTTCTGGTCGCCTCACTATAGGAAGGATGTGGAAGCCATTGAGAGGGTGCAGAGGAGATTTACAAGGATGTTGCCTGGATTGGGAAGCATGCCTTATGAGGATAAGTTGAGGGAGCTTGGCCGTTTCTCCTTGGAGAAACAAAGGATGAGGGGTGACCTGATAGAGGTGTATAAGATGTTGAGAGCTATTGATCGAGTGGATTCTCAGAGGCTTTTTCCCAGGGCTGAAATAGCTGCCACGAGAGGACACAGGTTTAAGGTGCTGGGGAGTAGGTACAGAGGAGATGTCAGGGGTAAGTTTTTCACTCAGAGGGTAGTGGGTGAGTGGAATCGGCTGCCAGCAACAGTGACGGAGGTGGATTCGATAGGGTCTTTTAAGAGACTTCTGGATGAGCACATGGGACTGAGTAAGATAGAGGGTTATAGGTAAGCCTCGTAGGTAGAGATATGTTCGTTGCAACTTGTGGGCTGAAGGGTCTGTTTGTGCTGTAGTTTTTCTATGTTCTAAGTTATGTTGCAGTTGTACAGGATGTTGGTGAGGCTGTACCTGGAGTATTGTGTTCAGTTTTGGTCACCTTGCTATTGGAAAGATGCTATTAAACTGGAGAGAGTGCAGAAGAGATTTACAAGGATGCTGCCAGGACTCAAGGGACTGAGTTATAGGGAGAGATTGGACAGGCTAGAACTTTTATCTTTGGGGCGTGGGAGACTGAGGGATGATCTTATAGAGGTGTATAAAATAGGCATGGATAGGGTGAATGCAGTCAGTCTTTTTTCCAGGGTTGGGGAATCGAGAACGAGAGGGCAGAGGTTTAAGATGGGCCAGAATTAATGTGAACCTGAGGAACAACTTTTTTACACAGAGGGTGGTACGTGTGGGGAATGAGCTACCGGAGGAAACTGTTGAGGCAGAGACATTGAAAACATTTAAAAGGCATTTGGATAGATACATGGATAGGAAAGGTTTAGAGGGATCTGGGCCAAATGCAGGCAAATGGGGTGCGCTTAGATGGATATTTTGGTCAGCATGGGCTAGTTTGGGCTGAAGGGCCTGTCTGTGTAGATTCAATGATTTTATAAATTCAAATGGAAAATCCAAAGCAGAATAAGAGGATTACAGATATGGAGGGACTTGAACTCAAGATTGAGGGCTTTGAATTTTGGTTTCCTCTGAGATTAAAAGGGCCACATTACCAGCCATTCCTGTCACGCTCCCACTGCACTGAGGTCAGGAAATCTGGCATCCAACCAAATCTCTGTTCACTGTGGCGGGATGGGAGAGTATTCTGACCTTAGTGTTATAAATAGCTGCAGGTATCACTCATCTGAATAGTGCATCACACCATAGCAACTGAAAAACCTGAGTGTCAATTAATGGTGGGACTCTTGGCAGTGTGGAAGATCAGAAGGATCTTGGGGTCTGAGTTCAATGGACGCTCAAAGCAGCTGAGCAGGTTGAAGCTGTGGTTAAGAAGGCATATGGTATACTAGCCTTCATCAATCGAGGGACTGAGTTTAGGAGTCGGGAGGTAATGCTGCAACTTTATAGGACCCTTGTCAGACCCCACTTGGAGTACTGTGCTCAGTTCTGGTCGCCTCATTACAGGAAGGACGTGGAAGCCATAGAAAGGGTGCAGAGGAGATTTACAAGATTGCCTGGATTGGGGAGCATGAATATTAAAGATAGAAGGATGGTAGGAGTTGAGGGCCTGAATGTGATTACTGTCACTAGAGAGGTAGTGCTTGATAGACTATCGGGACTGATGGGGGACAAGATCCCAGGACCGGATGGAACGCATCCCAGGGTTCTGAAGGAAATGGCAGAGGTGATAGTGGATGCCTTAGTAATTATTTATCAAAATTCGCTGGATTCTGGGGAAGTGCCGGAAGATTGGAAAACGGCTAATGTTACGCCGCTGTTTAAAAAAGGTAGCAGGCAAAAGGCAGGGAATTATAGGCTGGTTAGTTTAATATTTGCAGTTGGAAAAATGCTTGAATCCGTCATCAAAGAAGAAATAGCGAGGCACCTAGAGAAGAATGGTCTGATAGAGCAGGCGCAGCACGGATTTGTTAAGGGGAAGTTGTGTTTGACGAATTTATTGTCCTATTGTCCTAAGTCCTATTTCTTATGTTCTTATATTGGATTTCTATGAGCATGTGACTCGTGTGGTAGACAGAGGGGAACCGGTGGTGTGGTGTTTCTCGATTTTCAAAAGGCGTTTGATAAGGCGCCTCACAAAAGGTTGCTTCAGAAGGTTAGGGGGCATGGAGTTGGGGGTAAGGTGTTAGCGTGGATAGAGGATTGCTTGTCTAATAGGAGGCAGAGAGTTGGTATCAATGGGTGCTATTCTGATTGGTGGTTGGTGACTAGTGGAGTGCCGCAGGGATCGGTGCTGGGGCCTCAGCTATTTACCATTTATATAGATGATCTGGAGGAGGGGGCTGAGTGTAGGGTAACGAAATTTGCTGATGACACAAAGATGAGTGGAAAAGCAAATTTTCGGAGGGTGTGGAAAGTCTGCAGAGGGATCTGGATAGGCTGAGTGAGTGGGCAAGGACCTGACAAATGGAGTACAATGTTGGCAAGTGTGAGGTTATCCACTTTGGCAGAAATAATAGTAGGAGGGATTACTATTTAAAGGGCGAAAAGCTGCAGCATGCTACAATGCAGAGGGACCTGGGGGTCCTTGTGCATGAGTCGCAAAAACCCAGTCTGCAGGTGCAGCAGATGATCAAGAAGGCGAATGGGATGCTGGCCTTTATAGCGAGGGGGATAGAATATAAAAGCAGGGAGGTCTTGCTGCAACTGTATAGGGCATTGGTGAGGCCGCAGCTGGAGTACTGTGTGCAGTTTTGGTCGCTGCACTTACGCAAGAATATTTTGGCCTTGGAGGGAGTGCAGAGGAGGTTTACTAGGCTGATGCCGGAGTTGAGGGGGTTGAGCTATGAGGAGAGGCTGAATAAACTAGGCTTGTACTCGTTAGAGTTTAGAAGAATGAGGGGAGATCTCATTGAGACGTATAAGGTGTTGAATGGGATGGATAGGATAGAGGTGGAGAGGCTCTTCCCGCTCAGAAAGGACAGTAGGACTAGAGGGCACAGCCACAAGATAAAGGGGGGGCGGTTTAGAACAGGGTTGAGGAGGAACTTCTTCACCCAAAGGGTGGTGAATCTCTGGAATTCTCTGCCCGTTGAAGTGGTGGAGGCTGCCTCGCTAAATATTTTTAAGACGCGGGTAGATAGGTTTTTGATAGGTAAGGGGATTAAAGGTTATGGGGAGAGGACGGGAATGTGGAACTGAGCCACGACAGATCAACCATGATCTTATTGAATGGCGGGGCAGGCTCGAGGGGCTAGATGGCCTACTCCTGCTCCTGTTTCTTATGTTCTTAACTGTACAGGGCACTGGTGAGGCCGCAGCTGGAGTACTGTGTGCAGTTTTGGTCGCCACACTTGCGCAAGGATATTTTGGCCTTGGAAGGAGTGCAGAGGAGGTTCACTAGGCTGATACCAGAGATGAGGGGGTTAGACTATGAAGAGAGATTAAATAGACTGGGTCTGTACTCGTTGGAGTTTAGAAGGATAAGGAGGGATCTTATAGAGACGTATAAGATAATGAAGGGGGTGGATAGGGTAGAGGTAGAGAGATTCTTCCCGCTCAGAAAGGACAGTAGGACTAGGGGGCACAGCCTCAAGATAAAGGGGGGGCGGTTTAGAACGGAGTTGAGGAGGAACTTCTTCACTCAAAGGGTGGTGAATCTCTGGAATTCTCTGCCCGTTGAAGTGGTGGAGGCTGCCTCGCTAAATATATTTAGGTCACGGGTAGATAGGTTTCTGATAGACAGGGGAATTAAGGGTTACGGGGAGAAAGCGGGAAAGTGGAACTTCGGATCAGCCAGGATTGGGAGGCATGCCTTATGAAGATAGGTTGAGGGAGCTGGGACTCTTCTCCCTGGAGAGATGAAGGTTGAGAGGCGACGTGATAGAGGTTTATAAAATGTTGAGAGGAATAGATAGGGTGGATTCTCAGAGGCTATTTCCCCGAGTTGAAATGGTCACTACGAGAGGACACAGGTTTAAGGTGCAGGGAAGCAAGTACAGAAGTGATATAGAACATAGAACATAGAACACTACAGCACAAACAGGCCCTTCGGCCCACAAGTTGCGCCGACCACATCACCTACCAACCTACAGACCTATCTATAACCCTCAATCTCATTAAACCCCATATACTCATCCAGAAGTCTTTTAAAAGACCCCAGCGAGTTCGCCTCCACCACCACTGACGGCAGCCGATTCCATTCACTCACCACCCTCTGAGTGAAAAACTTACCCCTAACATCACTTCTGAACCTCCCTCCCCGCACCTTAAATCTGTGTCCTCTCGTAGCGACCATTTCAAACCGGGGAAATAGCCTCTGAGAGTCCACCCTATCTATTCCTCTCAACATTTTGTAAACTTCTATCAGGTCGCCTCTCAACCTTCGTCTCTCCAGGGAAAAGAGTCCCAGCTCCCTCAACCTAACTTCATAAGGCATGCCTCCCAGTCCAGGCAACATCCTTGTAAATCTCCTCTGCACCCTTTCAATAGCTTCTACATCTTTCCTATAGTGAGGCGACCAGAACTGCGCACAATACTCCAAATGAGGCCTGACAAGGGTCTTATAAAGTTCCAGCATTACCTCCCGACTCCTAAACTCAATCCCTCGATTAATGAAGGCCAGTACACCATACGCCTTCTTGACCACCTCCTCCACCTGCGAGGCCGATTTAAGAGTCCTGTGGACCCGGACCCCAAGATCCTTCTGCTCCTCAACACTACTCAGACTTCTGCCCTTAATAGTGTACTCGTTCATCCCGTTGGTTCTGCCAAAATGGACGACAACACATTTATCCGCGTTGAAGTCCATCTGCCACTTCTCCGCCCAGTCCTGCATCCTATCTATGTCCTGCTGCAACTTTTGCCATCCTTCCAGATCATCCACAACACCACCGACCTTCGTGTCATCAGCGAACTTACTTACCCATCCCTCCACTTCCTCATCCAGGTCATTTATGAAAATGACAAACAACAAGGGTCCCAGAACAGATCCTTGAGGCACTCCGCTGGTGACTGACCTCCATTCAGAAAAAGCCCCATCCACAACCACTCTCTGCCTTCTGCAGGCAAGCCAGTTCTGGATCCACAAGGCCAAAGGCCCTTGGATCCCATGCCCTCTCACCTTCTCAAGAAGTCTTGCATGGGGGACCTTATCAAACGCCTTGCTGAAGTCCATGTACACTACGTCCACGGCACTTCCTTCGTCAATGTGTTCAGTCACATTATCGAAGAACTCAACTAGGCTTGTAAGGCACGACCTGCCCTTGACAAATCCATGCTGACTATTCCTGATCATGTCAAACCTCTCCAAATGTTCGTAAATCTTGTCCCTCAGAAGCCTCTCCATCAGCTTACCAACCACTGAGGTCAGACTCACCGGTCGGTAATTTCCCGGGCTATCTCTGTTCCCTTTCTTAAAAATAGGAACTACATCCGCAATCCTCCAATCCTCTGGAACCTCTCCCGTCTCCATTGATGTTAGGGGTAAGTTTTTCACTCAGAGGGCGGTGAGTGAATGGAATCGGCTGCCGTCGGTGGTGGTGGAGGCGAACTCGCTGGGGTCTTTTAAAAGACTTCTGGATAAGTATATGGGATTTAGTGGGATTGGGGGTTATAGATAGGTCTATGGATTCGCAGGTGTTGATGTGATCGGCGCAACTCGTGGGCCGAAGGGCCTGTTTGTGCTGTAGTGTTCTATGTTCTATGATCTTATTGAATGGCGGGGCAGGCTCGAAGGGCTAGATGGCCTACTCCTGCTCCTACTTCTTATGTTTAGCAACAGTCAGCATGGCTTTGTGAGTGGAAAATCACGTCTCACAAATTTGATTGAGTTTTTTGAAGGGAGGACTATTACTTACGTGGCGAAAAACTGCAGCAGGCGACGGTGCAGAGGGACCTCGGGGTCCTTGTGCATGAGTCGCAAAAACCCAGCCTGCAAGTGCAGCAGGTGGTCAGGAAGGCGAATGGGATGCTGGCCTTCATAGCGAGGGGGATTGAATATAAAAGTAGGGAGGTCTTGCTGCAGCTGTATAGGGCATTGGTGAGGCCGCAGCTGGAGTACTGTGTGCAGTTTTGGGCGCCGCACCTGCGCAAGGATATTTTGGCCCTGGAGGGAGTGCAGAGGAGGTTTACTAGGCTGATACCGGAGTTGAGGGGGTTGAGCTATGAGGAGAGGCTGAATAAACTAGGCTTGTACTCGTTAGAGTTTAGAAGAATGAGGGGAGATCTCATTGAGACGTATAAGATGATGAATGGGATGGATAGGATAGAGGTGGAAAGACTCTTCCCGCTCAAAAAAGACAGTAGGACTAGGGGGCACAGCCTCAAGATAAAGGGGGGGCGGTTCAGAACGGAGTTGAGGAGGAACTTCTTCACTCAAAGGGTGGTGAATCTCTGGAATTCTCTGCCTGTTGAAGTGGTGGAGGCTGCCTCGCTAAATATTTTTAAGAAGCGGGTTGATGGGTTTTGATAAGAGAGGGGATTAAGGGTTATGGGGAGAGGGCGGGAAAGTGGAACTGAGCCACGACAGATCAGCCATGATCTTATTGAATGGCGGGGCAGGCTCGAAGGGCCAGATGGCCTACTCCTGCTCCTATTTCTTATGTTCTTATGTTCTTATGTTCTTATAACCAAGAGGATAGATGAGGGCAGTGCAGCTGATGTTATCTACATAGACCTTTGACAAGGTACCATATGGTAAGTTGTTGCTTAAGGTTAAATCTCACAGGATCCAGGGTAAGGTATCTAAATGGATACAAGCCTGGCTTGATGACAGAAGCCAAGGTGGTTGTAGAGGGTTGTTTTTCAAACTGGCGGCCTGTGACCAGCGGTGTGCCTCAGGGATTGGTGCTGGGTCCACTGTTATTTGTCATTTATATTAATGATTTGGATGAGAATAGAGGAGGCATGGTTCTGATACCAGCTCTAATTTCCTTTGAAAGCCATGGTTTGGCCACAGTTCCTTTATCACTCTTGCGCCAAACAGGAATAAACAACTTCTGGAGTTCACCTATTCACTCTTTAAATGCCTGCCATTGCCTGTCCACTGTCTTTCCTTTCAGTAATGTTTCCCAGTCCATCATGGCCAATTCATGTCTCGTACCATCATAGTTCCCTTTACTGAGATTCAGGACCCTGGTCTCAGTATCAGCTACTTCATTATCCACCCTGACAAAGAATTCCACCATATTACGGTCACTCGTTGCAAAGGGTTTTCTCACAACTAATTGCCAACTAGTCCTTTCTCATTGCACAACACCCAGTCCGAATGGCCTGCTCCCTTCCTGGTTCCTCAATGTATTGCTCCAAAAAACCATCCAGTATACACTCCAGAAATTCCTCCTCTATTGCACTGTGACTAATCTCACTCTCTCAATCTATATGCAGATTGAAGTCACCCATAAACACAAATGTTCCAAATACAAAGGTTGGTGGATTTGTGGACAGTGACGAGGACTATCAGAAGATACAGCAGGATATAGATCAGTTGGAGGCTTGGGCAGAGAGATGGCAGATGGAGTGTAATCCAGACAAATGTGAGGTAATGCATTTTGGAAGGTCTAATACAGATAGGAAATATACAGTAAATGGCAGAACCCTGAAGAGTATCGATAGGCAGAGGGATCTGGGTGTTCAGGTACACAGGTCACTGGACCTGTGTACCTGTGGAGAAAGTAGTCAAGAAGGCATACGGCATGCTTGCCTTCATCAGCCGGGGCATTGAGCTTAAAAATTGGCAAGTCATGTTGCAGCTTTATAGAACCTTAGTTAGATTGCATTTGGAATATAGTATTCAATTCTGGTCACCACACGACCAGAAGGATGTGGAGGCTTTGGAGAGGGTACAGAAAAGATTTACCAGGATGTTGCCCTGGTATGGAGGGCATTAGCTATGAGGAGAGGTTGGAGAAACTTGGTTTGTCCTCACTGGAGCGACAGAGGTTGAGGGGAGATCTGATAGAAGTCTACAAGATTATGAGAGGCATGGACAGAGTGGATAGTCAGAAGCTTTTTCCCAGGGTGGAAGAGTCAATTACTAGGGGGCACAGGTTTAAGGTGTGAGGGGTAAGGTTTAAATGAGATGTACAAAGCAGATTTCTTACACAGAGGGTGGTGGGTGCCTGGAACTCTTTGTCGGGGGAGGGAGTGGAAATGGATACAACAGTGAGTTTTAAGGGGCTACTTGACAAGTACATGAATGGAACAGGAATAGAGGGATATGGTCCCCGGAAGGGTAGGGGTTTTAGTTAAGTCGGGCAGCATGGTCAGTGCAGGCTTGGAGGGGCTGAAGGGCCTGTTCCTGTGCTGGAATTTTTGTTCTTTGTTCCTGTAACACATGCATCTCTGGTTTTCTGCTTAATGCTTTTCCCAACATTGCCACTACAGTTTGGTGGTCTGTATACCACCCCCACCAATAATTTCTGCCTCTTGTTTCTTAGAACATAGAACACTACAGCACAAAAAGGCCCTTCGGCCCACAAGTTGCGCCGATCATATCCATACCTACCAGGCCATAGAACTATCTGTAACTCCCAATCCCATTAAATCCCATATACTCATCCAGAAGTCTTTTAAAAGACCCCAGCGAGTTCGCCTCTACCACCACATGAGTGGGCTGGAGATGGGTGGATATAGGAGATTGTTTTAAATAAAGGTCATTAGCACTGGGGAGTCCCTGGTAAAGTAAATGGATATGGTACAATAATAATGTTTTTTTTTCCTTTTCATTCACAGGTTTTAAGTCGGTCCGCCTCATGTCCAACGAGGGGCGTACACGCGATGGGTCGTACTGGGGCTGCTCTTGGTGGTTCGAGATTGGCCTAGTGCTTCATGTCGTTAGTGTGTGCTTAAACTGGACCAGATACTGGGCAAGACGACAGCTCAGTGACTATCACTGATTGCTGTGCAGACACATGGATTTGGGCCGGTGTCTGTGGGAGTTTGCGCATTCTCCCCGTGCTTGCATGGGTTTTCTCCGGGTGCTCCGGTTTCCTCCCACACCCCAAAGATGTGCTGTTAGGCTGATTGGCAGGAATAAATTGTCCCTAAATCAGTTTCCCTCAATGTGGATGGCCATAAAACATTAGACAGGGGTCGTGGGTGGAGAGGGGGACTGGTGGTGTTGAGATGGTGGCGCGGGCTCGTTGGGCCGAAGGGCCTGTTTCCCGGGCTGTTTTTGTTCTTTGTTCTTTGTACCACTGACGGCAGCCGATTCCGCTCACTCACCACCCTCTGAGTGAAAAACTTACCCCTAACTTCTCCTCTGTACTTGCTTCCCAGCACCTTAAACCTGTGTCCTCTCGTAGCGACCATTTCAGCCCTGGGAAATAGCCTCTGAGAATCCACCCTATCTATTCCTCTCATCATTTTATAAACCTCTATCAGGTCGCCTCTCAACCTTCGTCTCTCCAGGGAGAAGAGACCCAGCTCCCTCAACCTATCTTCATAAGGCATGCCTCCCAATCCAGGCAACATCCTTGTAAATCTCCTCTGCACCCTCTCAATAGCTTCCACATCCTTCCTGTAGTGAGGCGACCAGAACTGCGCACAGTACTCCAAGTGGGATCTGACAAGGGTCTTATAAAGTTGCAGCATTACCTCCCGACTCCTAAACTCAATCCCTCGATTAATGAAGGCCAGTATGCCATACGTCTTCTTGACCACATCCTCCACCTACGAGGCCGATTTAAGAGTCCTATGGACCCAGACCCCAAGATTCTTCTGCTCCTCAACACTGCTAAGACTCCTTCCCTTGATATTGTACTCCTTCATCCCTTTGGTCCTGCCAAAATGGGCCACCTCACATTTATCTGCGTTGAAGTCCATCTGCCACTTCTCCGCCCAGTCCTGCATCCTATCTGTGTCCCGCTGCAACTTCTGACATCCCTCCAGACTATCCACAACACCACCAACCTTTGTATCGTCGGCGAACTTACTAATCCATCCCTCCACTTCCTCATCCAGGTCATTTATGAAAATGACAAACAGCAAGAGTCTTAGAACAGATCCCTGGGGCACTCCACTGGTGACCGACCTCCTCGAGTTTTTTAACTCAAACCGTACAGATTTCACATCATCTATGCTCATATCCTCCCTCAACATTGTATCAATATCATCTTTAATTAACAATACAACTTCCCCCACCTTTTCCTTTCTGTCTGTCCTTCCTAAATATTGAATAACCCTCAATGTTTAGTTCCCATCCTTGCTCACATGTCTCCGTTATGCCAATTAAATCGTATCCCTTATGTCTATATATGCAACTAATTCATCCATAAGGGAAGGAAATCTGCCATGTTCATATTGGCCTCCGTGTGACTCCAGACTCACAGTAACATGGTTGATTTTTATCTGCATTCTCAGATGGCTGAGCAAACCATTCAGTTTAAGCGCAATGAGAGATGGACAATGAATTCTGGCCCAGCCGCTGACACCCACATCCCATCAATGAATAAAGAAAAGAATCCTCAGCCTTGTACATCCTGCTTCTAAATCCCTGAAAGTTGGGAATCAAGTAGATAAGGTTGTTAAGAAGGCATACAGTGTCTTGGCGTTTATTGGTAGGGGGATTGAATTTAGGAGTCGTAGCGTTATGTTGCAACTGTACACAACTCTGGTGTGGCCGCACTTGGAGTATTGTGTGCAGTTCTGGTCCCCACATTACAGGAAGGATGTGGAAGCTTTGGAGAGGGTGCAGAGGAGGTTTACCAGGATGTTGCCTGGTATGGAGGGGAGATCCTATGAGGAGAGGCTGAGGGATTTGGGGTTGTTTTCGCTGGAAAGAAGGCGGCTAAGAGGGGATCTTATTGAAACATATAAGATGATTAGAGGTTTAGATAGGGTGGATAGTGATAGCCTTTTTCCTCTGATGGAAAAATCTAGCACGAGGGGGCATGGCTTTAAACTAAGGGGGGGTAGTTATAGGACAGATGTTAGGGGTAGGTTCTTTACCCAGAGGGTGGTGAGGGATTGGAATGCCCTGCCTGCTGCAGTTGTAAATGCGCCTAGTTTGGGGGCGTTTAAGAGGTCTGTGGATAGGTTTATGGACGAAAAGGGATTGGTTTAGGTTAGTGGGTCATTGTTGTTTTTTTTTAACTGGTCGGCGCAACATTGTGGGCCGAAGGGCCTGTTCTGCGCTGTAATGTTCTATGTTTAAATCCATCACCCGGATTAACTCCTCTCTCCGGGTTCTCTGACGTGTCAGGATGTTTGGGACGATGCTTCCGCTGAGAGACCCGTGGAGTTTCTTACCATTGTTTACATTCTCCCACAAACCAACTTTCTCCCAACTGCATCTCCTGGTTGTCATGGACACAGAGTAATGGACACGGACCTTGGTCACACTGTTTTGTTTGTAACTGTTCCGGTTGACACTTCCTGTCAGATGAACCTGAAGTCGAGGTTCTACAAAATCAAAAGATGTTTTAGTGAAACTGCTCAGGAAACAACAGGTCAATGAGGTCATCATTAAACCATTGCCCAACTCACCTCCCTCACTCTCTGTGCCCTCACTCCCCAACTCCCTCCGCCCACCTCCCTCTTCTCCCTCCCTCAATGTCTCCACTTCCCTGTGCCCCAATTCCCACCACCCTCTCCTCTGCGCCCTCCCCCCAAACTGCTCTCATTCCCCACTCTCACTGTACACACACTGCATCCCTGTGCCCACCTTACCCTACCCCAGCCTTCCTCACCCCCTCCCTATGCCCACACTCTCTGCATCCTCAACTTTCCCAAAGCCTCTGCTCCACACTTGTCTCCCTGTGTACTCTCTCCCTCAATCCCCAGCCTCTGGAACATTCCCTTTTCCTCAGCTTCCTCTAACCCTACACACTCTCCCTGCTCACTAGCTTACCCTATACACTGACCATCCCTGCTCTCTGCTGTGTGCTGGGAAAGCAGTGAGGAGAATACAGATTGCTAGTGAACTGGAAGAAAACAGCTATTTGGGTGAATGAGTGGAATGGAGATATTAAAGAGGGAGCGAGGTGTGAGCGAATGAGGCTGAGAGAGAGAGCGACAGGCAGATACAGAGAGAGACACAGAGAGAGAAAAAGAGAGATAACAACAGAGAAACAAGAGAGAGACACAGAGAAAGACACAGAGAGAGAGAAAAACAACAGAGAGAGAGAGAGAGCGAGACAGAGAGAGAGAGACAGAGAGAGAGAAGCCGAAAGAGAGAAAAAGAGAGTGACAGAGAGAAAGAGACAGAGAGAGAGAGGCTGAGAGGGAGACACAGAAAGAAAGACAGAGAGATGGAGAAAGACAGAGACAGACAGACACAGAGAGAGGCAGAGAGAGAGAGGCAGAGAGAGAGACAGGGAAAGAGAGACAGATAGAGATAGACACAGAGATAGAGACAGAGACAGAGAGAGAGAGAGACAAACAAAGAGAGAGACAGACAGAGACAGAGAGAGACACCACAAAGAGAGACAGAGAGAAAGACACAGAGAAAGAGGGACCGAAAGAGGGAGACACAGAAAGAAAGACAGAGAGATGGAGAAAGACAGAGACAGACAGACAGACAGACAGAGAGAGAGAGAGGCAGAGAAAGATAGAGAGAAAGAGAGAGAGACAGAGAGAGACGTAGAGAGAGAGAGACACACACACAAAGAGAGAGACAGGGAGAGAAAGAGAGACAAAGACAGAGAGAGAGAGACAAAGACAGTATTACGGTTGATAAGGGGGATGTGCTGGATATTCTTGAGGGGCTGAAAATAGATAAGTCCCCTGGTCCGGATGGGATCTACCCTAGGATTCTCTGGGAGGCTAGAGAGGTGATTGCAGAGCCTCTGGCTCTGATCTTCAGGTCGTCATTGGTCTCTGGTGTAGTCCCGGAGGATTGGAGGATAGCGAATGTTGTCCCATTGTTTAAGAAGGGGAACAGAGACTTTGCCGGGAATTATAGACCGGTGAGTCTTACTTCTGTTGTGGGCAAGGTTTTAGAAAAAATTATTAGGGATAGCATTTATAGTTATTTGGAGCGTAATGAATTGATTAGAAATAGTCAGCATGGTTTTGTAGCGGGTAGGTCGTGCCTTACTAACCTTATTGAGTTTTTTGAGAAGGTGACCAAAGAGGTGGATGGGGGCAAGGCAGTTGACGTGGTATACATGGATTTTAGTAAGGCGTTCGATAAGGTTCACCATGGTAGGTTTCTGCAGAAAATGCAGATGTATGGGATTGTGGGTAATCTAAGAAGTTGGATCAGGAATTGGCTAGCAGATAGGAGACAGAGGGTGGTGGTTGATGGTAAATATTCATCATGGAGTTCGGTTACGAGTGGTGTGCCTCAGGGATCTGTTTTGGGGCCACTGTTGTTTGTAATCTTTATTAATGATCTGGATGAGGGTATAGTTGGGTGGATTAGTAAATTTGCTGATGACACCAAAGTCGGAGGTGTGGTAGATTGTGAGGAAGGGTGTCATAGTCTGCAGGGAGACTTAGATAGGTTGCAGAGCTGGGCCGAGAGGTGGCGGATGGAATTTAATGCGGAGAAGTGTGAGGTAATTCACTTTGGTAGGAGCAACAGATGTGTCGAGTATAGGGCTAACGGGAGGACTTTGAATAGTGTGGATGAACAGAGGGATCTAGGTGTATGTGTACATAGATCCCTGAAAGTTGGGAATCAAGTAGATAAGGTTGTTAAGAAGGCATACGGTGTCTTGGCGTTTATTGGTAGGGGGATTGAATTTAGGAGTCGCAGCGTCATGTTGCAACTGTACACAACTCTGGAGCGGCCGCACTTGGAGTACTGTGTGCAGTTCTGGTCCCCACATTACAAGAAGGATGTGGAGGCTTTGGAGAGGGTGCAGAGGAGGTTTACTAGGATGTTGCCTGGTATGGTGGGGAGGTCCTATGAGGAGAGACTGAGGGATTTAGGGTTGTTTTCGTTGGAAAGAAGGCGGCTAAGAGGGGATCTTATTGAAACATATAAGATGATTAGAGGTTTAGATAGGGTGGATAGTGATAGCCTTTTTCCTCGGATGGAGAAAGCTAGCACGAGGGGGCATGGCTTTAAATTAAGGAGGGGTAGCTACAGGACGGATGTCAGGGGTAGGTTCTTTATTGGAATGCCCTGCCTGCTGCCTGCTGCAGTTGTAAATGCGCCTAGTTTGGGGGCATTTAAGAGATCTCTGGATAGGTTTATGGACGAAAAGGGATTGGTATAGGCTAGTGGGTCATTGTTTTTGTAACTGGTCGGCGCAACATCGTGGGCCGAAGGGCCTGTTCTGCGCTGTAATGTTCTATGTTCTATGTTCTAAGACAGGCAGAAAGAGAGAGACTGAGACAGAGAGAAAGACAGAGAGAGAAACAGAGACAGAGAAAACAGAGAGAGAGAAAGAGAGAGAGGCAGAGAGAGAGACAAAGCAAGAGAGAGAGACACAGAGAGAAAGAGGGGGGGGGAAGAGAGAGAGAGAGACAGACAGAAAGAGAAAGACAAAGAGAAACAGAAAGAGAGAGACAAAGAGAGACAGAAAGAGAAAGTAAGACAGAGAGAGACAGACACAGAGAGAGAGAGACAGAAAGAGACAAAGAGAGAGAGATAGAGAGACAATGAGTGAGTGAGACAGAGAGAGATAGGGAAAGAGAGAGATAGAGAAAGAGAAAGAGACAGAAAGAGAGAGAGAGAGACAGAGAGAAAGACAGACAGAAAGAGAGAGGGAGACAGAGAGAGAGATTGAGTGAGAGAGAGACAGAGAGAGAGACAGGCAGACAGAGAGACAGAGAGAGAGAAAGACAGAGAGAGAGGGAGAGAGAGGGAGACAGAGACAGAGGGAGACAGAGACAGAGGGAGACAGATAGAGAGAGACAGAGACAGAGAGAGAAAGAAACAGAGAGAGAGAAAGAGAGAGAGAAACAAAGAGAGGGACAGAAAGGGAGAGAGACAGAGAGAGAGACAGAGAGGAAAACAGAGAGAGAGAGAGATAGAAAGAGGAAAAGAGAGAGAGAGACTGAGAAAGAGAAAGATAGAGAGAGAGACACATAAAGACAGACAGAGAGAGACATCCACTTATTTCCAAGTGGGAATAAATCCTATCTCGAAGAATCCTCTCCAATAATTTCCCTACCACTGATGTAAGGCTCACTGGTCTGTAATTACCTGGATTATTCTTGCTACCCTTCTTAAATCTTAGCAACGTTCCAATGAGACAGGGAAGTTATGGTAGGTTACAGGAACCATGGTGTACAAAAGCTGTCAAGAAGAAAAGAAGCTAACAAAAGGTTCAGAGAGCTCGGTGATGTTAGAGATCTAGAAGAGTATACGGCTAATAGGAAGGAACTTAAGAAGGAAATTAGGAGAGCCAGCAGGCAGGATTAAGGAAAACTCCAAGGCATTCTACAAGTATGTGAAGAGCAAGAGCAAGAGGAAGGCGTACGGTGTCTTGGCGTTTATTGGTAGGGGGATTGAATTTAGGAGTCGCAGCGTCATGTTGCAACTGTACACAACTCTGGTGCGGCCGCACTTGGAGTACTGTGTGCAGTTCTGGTCCCCACATTACAGGAAGGATGTGGAGGCTTTGGAGAGGGTGCAGAGGAGGTTTACCAGGATGTTGCCTGGTATACAGGGGAGGTCCTATGAGGAGAGACTGAGGGATTTGGGGTTGTTTTCACTGGAAAGAAGGCGGCTAAGAGGGGATCTTATAGAAACATATAAGATGATTAGAGGTTTAGATAGGGTGGATGGTGATAGCCTGTTTCCTCGGATGGAGAAAGCTAGCACAAGGGGGCATGGCTTTAAATTAAGGGGGGGTAGTTATAGGACGGATGTCAGGGGCAGGTTCTTTACCCAGAGGGTGGTGAGGGACTGGAATGCCCTGCCTGCTGCAGTTGTAAATGCGCCTAGTTTGGGGGCGTTTAAGAGATTGGTGGATAGGTTTATGGACGAAAAGGGATTGGTTTAGATTAGTGGGTCAATGTTTTTTTTTAAAAATAAGACTGGTCGGCGCAACATTGTGGGCCGAAGGGCCTGTTCCGCGCTGTAATGTTCTATGTTCTATAAGACGTGAAAGAATAGGATCTATAGGTTCTATAGCTCCCTCAAACTAAGATAGGTTGAGGGAGCTAGGTCTCTTCTCTCTGGAGAGACGAAGGTTGAGAGGCGACCTGATAGAGGTTTATAAAATGTTGACAGGGATAGATAGGGTGGATTCTTGGAGGCTATTTCCCAGGGCTGAAATGGTCGCTACGAGAGGACACAGGTTTAAGGTGCTGGGAAACAAGTACAGAGGAGATGTTAGGGGTAAGTTTTTCACTCAGAGGGTGGTGAGTGAGTGGAATCGGCTGCTGTCAGTGGTAGTGGAGGCGAACTCGCTGGGGTCTTTTAAAAGACTTCTGGATGAGTACATGGGATCTAATGGCATTGGGGGTTATAGATAGTTCTATGGCTTGGTAGGTATAGATGTGATCGGTGCAACTTGTGGGCCGAAGGAACCTGATTGTGCTGTAGCGTTCTATGTTCTATAAAATGTAACAGTGGGAAAGTTTGTATGGAAGCGGAAGAAATAGCAGAGGTGCTTAATGAATACTTTACTTCAGTATTCACTATGGAAAAGGATCTTGGTGGTTGTAGTGCGGGCCTGCAGCGGACTGAAAAGCTTGAGCATGTAGATATTAAGAAAGAGGATGTGTTGGAGCTTTTGAAAAATATCAAGTTAGATAAGTCTTCAGGACCAGATGGGATGTATCCCAGGCGACCGTGGGAGGCAAGGGAGGAGATTGCAGAGCCTCTGGCGATGATCTTTGATTCGTCAATGGAGAAGGGAGAGGTTCTGGACGATTAGAGGATTGTGGGTGTTGTTCCTTTATTCAAGAAGGTGTTTGTCTGGAGTAAGGGGAAATATGAAGACGTCAGGCAGATAATTGGACGAATAAACTGGAAGGAGGCGTTCTTGGGGAAAAGTACAGAAGGAAGGTGGCGGATATTCAAGGAATGTTTGACTGGAGCTCTGTACGATAACGTTCCGATGAGACAAGGAGGTTTTGGTAGGGCACGGGAACCGTGGTGCACGAAGGCTGTGGTGAACCTAGTCAGGAAGAAAGGAAAGGTGTATATAGAGATAGTGCAGGAAATTATAGACCAGTGAGGCTAACCTCAGTGGTTGGTAAGTTAGAACATACATAGAACATAGAACACTACAGCACAAACAGGGCCTTCGGCCCACTAGTTGTGCCGATCACATCTATACCTACTAAGTCATAGACCTATCTATAACCCCCAATCCCATTAGATCCCATGTACTCATCCAGAAGTCTTTTTAAAGACCCCAGCGAGTTCGCCTCTACCACCACCGACAGCAGCCGATTCCATTCACTCATCACCCTCTGAGTGAAAAACTTACCCCTAACATCTCCTCTGTACTTGCTTCCCTGCACCTTAAATCTGTGTTCTCTCATAGCGACCATTTCAGCCCTGGGAAATAGCCTCTGAGAATCCAACCTATTTATTCCTCTCAACATTTTATAAACCTCTATCAGGTCACCTCTCAACCTTCGTCTCTCCAGGGAGAAGAGTCCCAGCTCCCTCAACCTATCTTCATAAGGCATGCCTCCCAATCCAGGCAACATCCTTGTAAATCTCCTCTGCACCCTCTCAATAGCTTCCACATCCTTCCTGTAGTGAGGCAACCAGAACTGCGCACAGTACTCCAAGTGGGGTCTGACAAGGCTCTTATAAAGTTGAAGCATTACCTCCTGACTCCTAAACTCAATCCCTCAGTTAATGAAGGCCAGTACACCATACGCCTTCTTGACTACATCCTCCACCTGCGAGGCCGATTTAAGAGTCCTATGGACCTGGACCCCAAGATCCTTCTGCTCTTCAACACAGCTAAGACTCCTACCCTTGATATTGTATTCCTTCATCCCATTGGTCCTGCCAAAATGGACCACTACACATTTATCTGCGTTGAGGTCCATCTGCCACTTCTCCGCCCAGTCTTGCATCCTATCTATGTCTCGCTGCAACTTCTGACATCCCTCCAGACTATCCACAACACCACCAACCTTCGTATCGTCTGCGAACTTACTAACCCATCCCTCCACTTCCTCATCCAGGTCATTTATGAAAATGACAAACAGCAAGGGTCCTAGAACAGATCCCTGGGGCACTCCACTGGTGACCGACCTCCATGCAGAGAAAGACCCATCCACAACCACTCTCTGCCTTCTGCAGGCAAGCCAGTTCTGGATCTACAAGGCCAAAGCCCCCTGGATCCCATGCCCTCTCACCTTCTCAAGAAGTCTTGCATGGGGGACCTTATCAAACGCCTTGCTGAAGTCCATGTAAACCACGTCCACCGCTCTTCCTTCGTCAATGTGTTCAGTCACATTCTCAAAGAACTCAACTAGGCTTGTAAGGCACGAACTGCCCTTGACAAAACCATGTTGACTATTTCTGATCATTCTAAACTTCTCCAAATGCTCGTAAATCTTGTCCCTCAGAAGCCTCTCCATCAACTTACCAACCACTGAGGTCAGACTCACCGGTCGGTAATTTCCCAGGCTATCCTTGTTCCCTTTCTTGAAAATAGGAGCCACATCCGCAATCCTCCAATCCTCCGGAATCTCTCCCGTCTCCATCGACGATGGATCATCGCCAGGGGCTCTGCAATCACTTCCCTCACCTCCCACAGTAACCTGGGGTACATCGCATCCGGTCCCGGCGACTTATCTATCTTGATCGAGTTTAAAAGTTCCGACATATCCTCTAGCTTAACATCCACATACTCAATCTTTTCAGACTGCCGCAAACCTGTAGTACAACCTCCCAGATCACTTTCCACCGTGAATACCGAGGCAAAGTACTCATTAAGCATCTCTGCCATTTCTTCTGGTTCCATACAGACTTTTCCCCCTTCACCTTTTATAGGTCCTATCCCTTCATTTCTCATCCTTTTACTCTTCACATATTTGTAGAAGGCCTTGGGATTCTCCTTAATCTTACCCAACAAGGCCTTCTCATGACCCCTTCTGGCTCTCCTAATTTACTTTTTAAGCTCCTTTCTACAAGCCTTACACTCCTCTAGATCCTTAACATCTCCTAGCTCTCTGAACCTTTTGTACACCTTTCTTTTCTTCCTGACTAGGTTCATCACAACCTTCGTGCACCACGGTTCCCGCGCCCTACCAAAACCTCCTTGTCTCATTGGAACATTATCGTGCAGAGCTCCAGACAAACATTCCTTGCATATCCGTCACCTTCCTTCAGTACTTTTCCCCAAGAACGCCTCCTTCCAGTTTATTCGTCCAATTATCAGCCTGACATCTTCATATTTCCCCTTACTCCAAACAAACACCTTCCTAGCCTGCCTGATCCTATCTCTTTCCAATGCTATCGTGAAGGAGATAGAATTATGATCTCCATCCCCGAGATGCTCTCCCACCGAGAGATCCGACACCTGTCCTGGTTCATCAGCCAGCACCAGGTCAAGTACAGTCTCTCCTCTCATAGGCTTATCCACGTACTGTGTCAGGAAACCCTCCTGAACACACCTAACAAACTCAAAGTTAATGGAGAAGATCCTGAGAGGCAGGATTTATGGACATTTGGAGAGGTAATGATTAAGAATAGTCTGCAAAGCTTTGTCAAAGGCAGATCATGCCTTACGAGCCTGATTGAATTTTTTGAAGATGAGACTAAACACATTGATGAAGGAAGAACAGTAGATGTGGTTTATATGGACTTCAGCAAGGCATTTGATAAGGTGCCCCATGCAAGGCTTATTGAGAAGGTGAGAGGGCATGGGATCCAAGGGGACATTGCTTTGTGGATCCAGAACTGGCTTGCCCACAGAAGGCAGAGGGTGGTTATAGATGGGTCATATTCTGCATGGAGGTCGGTCACCAGTGGAGTGCCCCAGGGATCTGTTCTGGGACCCTTGCTGTTTGTGATTTTGATAAATGACCTGGATGAGGAAGTGGAGCGATGGGTTGGTAAGTTTGCTGATGACACAAAGGTTGGTGGTGTTGTGGATAGTCTGGAGGGACGTCAGAAGTTGCAGCGAGACACTGATAGGATGCAAGACTGGGCGGAGAAATGGCAGATGGACTTCAATCCAGATAAGTGTGAAGTGGTTCATTTTGGCAGGTCAAATAGGATGGCAGAATATAATATTAATGATAGGACTCTTGGCAGTGTGGAAGATCAGAAGGATCTTGGGGTCCGAGTTCATAGGACGCTCAAAGCAGTTGCGCACGTTGAAGCTGTGGTTAAGAAGGCATATGGTGTACTGGCCTTCATCAATCAAGGGATTGAGTTTACGAGTCGGGAGGTAATGCTGCAACTTTACAAGACCCTTGTCAGACCCCACTTGGAGTACTGTGCGCAGTTCTGGTTGCCTCACTACAGGAAGGATGTGCAAGTTATAGAAAAAGTGCAGAGAAGATTTACAAGGATGTTGCCTGGATTGGGAGGCATGCCTTATGAGGATAGGTTGAGGGAGCTAGGCCTTTTCTCCTTGGAGAGACGAAGGTTGAGGGGTGACCTGATAGAGGTTTATAAGATGTTGAGAGGTATTGATCGGGTGGATAGTCAGTGGCTTTTTCTCAGGGCTGAAATGGTTGCCACAAGAGGACACAGGTTTAAGGTGCTGGGGAGTAGGTACAGAGGAGATGTCAGGGATAAGTTTTTCACTCAGAGGGTGGTGGGTGAGTGGAATGGGCTGCTGGCAACAGTGATGGAGGTGAATTCGATAGGGTCTTTTAAGAGATTTTTAGATAAGTACACTTAGTAAGACAGAGGGTTATAGGTAAGTCTAGTAATCTCTAAGGTAGGGACATGTTCGGCACAACTTTGTGGGCCAAAGGGCCTGTATTGTGCTGTAGTTTTTCTATGTTGCTAAACAAAGGAACAACATTGGCTATTCTCCAATCCTCTGGGACCTCCCTTGGCAACCGGCCATCTCCCCTGGCAGCGCAGAGTCACTGAGCAGAGACTGATAGCAAAGTTCCGCACCCACGAGGACGGCCTCAACCAGGATCTTGGGTTCTGTGTCACACTATCTGTAACCCCCAGCATACTGCCTGAGCTTGCAAAATCTCACTAACTGTCCTGTCTGGAGACAATACACATCTCTTTAACCTGTGCTTAACCCTCTCTCCACTCACATTGTCTGTACCTTTAAGACTTGATTACCTGTAAAGACTCACATTCCAATCATTATTTTGTAAATTGAGTTTGTGTCTGTATATGCCCTGTTTGTGAACAGAACTCCCACTCACCTGATGAAGGAGTGACATTCCAAAAGCTTGTGCTACCAAATACACCTGTTGGACTTTGACCTGCTGTTGTGAGACTTCTTATTTTACCTCCCCTGAGGCCAGTGAGGATACAAAGATTTCTCTCAAGCAATTTCCTCCCTTGCCTCTCTCAGTATTCTGGGGTTTATCCCATCAGGCCCTGGGGACTTGTCTACCTTAACGTTTCTCAAGAATCCCAATACCTCCTCCTTTTTGTTCTCAACATGACTCAAACTATCTACACATCCTTTCCCAGATTCATCATCCACCAAGACCTTCTCTTTGGTGAATACTGAAGCAAAATATTCATTTAATACCTCACCCATTTCCTCTGGCTCCACGTATAGATTCTCTCCTCTGTCCTTGTTTGGGCCAATCCTCTCCCTGGCTGCCTTCTTGCTCTTTAAATATGTGTAAAAAGCTTTGGGATTTTCCATAATCCTGCTGGCCAGTGATTTTTTGAAAGTCATTTGAAAGTCATTTAGAAAAAATTATTAGGGATAGGATTTATAGTTATTTAGAGAGTAATGAATTGATTGGAGATAGCATGGTTTTGTGGAGGGTAGGTCGTGCCTTACTAACCTTATTGAGTTTTTTGAGAAAGTGACCAAAGAGGTGGATGGGGGTAAGGCAGTTGACGTGGTATATATGGACTTTAGTAAGGCATTTGATAAGGTTCACCATAGAACATAGAATATAACTGCGCAGAACAGGCCCTTCGGCCCACGATGTTGTGCCGACCAATTAAAAAGCAATGACCTTCTAACCTAAACCAATCCCTTTTCATCCATAAACCTATCCACGGATCTCTTAAACGCCCCCAAACTAGGCGCATTTACAACTGCAGCAGGCAGGGCATTCCAATCCCTCACCACCCTCTGGGTAAAGAATCTACCTCTGACATCCGTCCTATAACTACCACCCCTTAAGTTAAAGCTATGCCCCCTCGTGCTAGCTTTCTCCATCCGAGGAAAAAGGCTATCACTGTCCACCCTATCTAAACCTCTAATCATCTTCTATGTTTCAATAAGATCCCCTCTTAGCCGCCTTCTTTCTAACGAAAACAACCCCAAATCCCTCAGTCTCTCCTCATAGGACCTCCCCTCCATACCAGGCAACATCCTGGTAAACCTCCTCTGCACCCTCTCCAAAGCCTCCACATCCTTCCTATAATGTGGGGACCAGAACTGCACACAATACTCCAAGTGCGGCCGCACCAGAGTTTTGTACAGTTGCAACATGACGCTGCGGCTCCTAAATTCAATCCCCCTACCAATAAACGCCAACACACCGTATGCCTTCCGAACAATCTTATCTACTTGATTACCAACTTTCAGGGATCTATGTACACATACACCTAGATCCCTCTGTTCGTCCACACTATTCAGAGTCCTACCGTTAGCCCTATACTCTACACATCCGTTATTCCTGCCAAAGTGACTTACCTCACACTTCTCCGCATTAAACTCCATCCGCCACCTCTCGGCCCAGCTCTGCAACTTGTCCAAGTCTCCCTGTAAACTATGACACCCCTCCTCACTATCTACCACACCTCCGACTTTGGTGTCATCAGCAAATTTACTAATCCACCCAACTATACCCTCATCCAGATCATTAATAAAAATTACAAACAGCAGTGGCCCCAAAACAGATCCCTGAGGCACACCACTCATAACCGAACTCCATGTCGAATACTTACCATCAACCACCACCCTCTGTCTCCTATCTGCTAGTCAATTCCTGATCCAATTAACTAAGTCACCCTCAATCCCATACATCTGCATTTTCTGCAGAAGCCTTCCATGGTGAACCTTATTAAACGCCTGACTAAAGTCCATACATACCACGTCAACTGCCTTACCCCCATCCACCTCTTTGGTCACTTTCTCAAAAAACTCAATAAGGTTAGTAAGGCACAACCTACCCTCCACAAAACCATGCTGACTATCTCCAATCAATTCATTACTCTCTAAATAACTATAAATCCTATCCCTAATAATTTTTTCTAAAACCTTGCCCACAACAGAAGTAAGACTCACCGGTCCAAAATTCCCGGGGAAGTCTCTGTTCCCCTTCTTAAACAATGGGACAACATTCGCTAACCTCCAATCTTCTGGCACTACACCCGTGGCCAACGACGACCTGAAGATCAGAGCCAGAGGCTCTGCAATCACCTCTCTTGCCACCCAGAGAATCCTAGGGTAAATCCCGTCCGGCCCAGGGGACTTATCTATTTTCAAACCCTCAAGAATATCTAGCACATCCTCCCTATCAACTGCAATACTGTCCAGTTTACAACCCTGTAACCCAGTGTTCTCCACAGCTACATTTATGTCCCCCTGCGTGAATACCGAAGAGAAATATTGGTTCAATGCCTCTCCAATCTTTTCTGGCTCCACACATAACCTCCCACTGCTGTCTGTAACTGGCCCTAATCTTGCCCTAACCAATCTTCTGTTCATAACATATCTATAGAACGCCTTAGGATTCTCCTTAATCCTATCAGCTAAAGTCTTCTCATGTCCTCTTTTAGCTCTTCTTAACTCACTCTTTAACTCCCTCCTAGCCAATCTAAAGCTTTCTAGTGCACTACCTGAGCCCTCAAGTCTCATCCTGTCATAAGCCTCCTTTTTCCTTTTAACCAGCGAATCAACTTTTTTGGTGCACCACGGTTCCCTAGCTCGACCATTTCCTCCTTGCCTGACAGGGACATACATATCAAGGACTCGCAGTAGCTGCTCCTTGAAAAAACTCCACATTTCGGACGTTCCCAGACCCTGTAGACTCCTAGTCCAACCGATGCTTCCTAATTCTCTCCTAATAGCCTCATAATTACCCTTCCTCCAGCTAAAACTACTGACCCGAGGTTCATGCCTATCCCTTTCCATCACCAAGGTGAATGTAACCGAATTGTGGTCACTATCACCAAAATGCACCCCAACTTCCAAGTCTAGCACCTGGTCTGGCTCATTTCCCAGCACCAAATCCAATATAGCCTCACCTCTAGTTGGCCTATCTACATACTGAGTCAAAAAACCTTCCTGCACGCTTTGTGCAAAAACTGACCCCTCTAACGAGCTAGAGCTATAGCTATTCCAATCAATATTAGTAAAGTTAAAGTCCCCCATAACAATTACCCTATTACTTTCACTCCTATCCAGGATCGTCTCCGCAATCCTTTCCTCAACCTCTCTAGAACTTTTAGGAGGTCTATAAAAGACTCCCAACAGAGTGACCTCTTCTCTCCTATTTCTAATCTCCGCCCATACTACCTCAACAGACAAGTCCTCATCAAACTTCCTCCCTGACACTGTGATACAATCCTTGACTAATAATGCTACCCCTCCCCCCCTTCTACCTCCTTCTCTGCTCCGACTGAAGCATTTGAACCCTGGAACCTGCAACAACCATTCCTGCTCCTGCTCTATCCATGTCTCTGAAATGGCCACAACATCAAAGTCCCAGGTACTGATCCACGCTGCAAGTTCATCCATTTTATTGCGAATACTCCTCGCATTAAAGTATACGCACTTCAAACCCTGCTCCGCTTCACCCCCACAATGCCGCGCATTGCAGTCCCCATCTATACCCCCCTCACTTTCATCCCTGCTACTCAGGATCCCACCCCCCCCCGCCCCGAATCAGTTTAAACCCCCCTGCATAGCCTTTGCAAATTTTCCCCCTAAGATATTGGTTCCCCTCTGATTCAGGTGTAGACCATCACTCTTGTAGAGGTCCCACCTTCCCCAGAATGAGCCCCAATTGCTCAAGAACCTGAACCCCTCCCTCCTGCACCATCCCCTCATCCACCAGTTCAAACTTTCCCTCTCCCTGTTCCGCTCTAACCTATCCCGTGGCACAGGCAAGAGTCCCGAGATAACTACTCTGTCTGACTTGGCCTTAAGTTTCCACCCCAACTCCATAAATTTCTGCTTAATATCCCCTTCCCTTAACCTCCCTATGTCATGCATCCCCACATGAACTATGACTTGGGGTTG
The DNA here is from genome assembly GCF_965287045.1 of Carcharhinus amblyrhynchos. Classification (NCBI taxonomy): domain Eukaryota; kingdom Metazoa; phylum Chordata; class Chondrichthyes; order Carcharhiniformes; family Carcharhinidae; genus Carcharhinus; species Carcharhinus amblyrhynchos. The sequence goes on along the minus strand of NW_027649854.1, from coordinate 351,061 downwards.
AGCTCCCTCTCCCTTAAGAGTCCTGAACACCCTCTCTGAAACATCCCGGACCCCAGCCCCTGGGAGGCAACACACCAGCCCTGAGTCCCTACCATTACCTCTGACTCTCCTATCCGTCCCCCTAACTGTGGAGTCCCCAATCACTAGGCCCAATCTTTTACATCCCCTAACCACCTGAGCCTTCACAACAGGCTCACCTCCAGAGACCTGCTCCCTTTGGCTATCTCCAGTTGATTCCTCCTCAACTGTAGCCTCCAGGACAGAAAACCTATTTTGGAGGGGAACAGTCCCAGGGGATTGTCCCCTCAATTGCTTCTTTCCCTTCTTCCTAGCAGTTACCCAAGACTCATTTTTAGGAGTGACCATCTCCTTATAACTCCTATCGATGTCCGCCTCAGCCTCCCGAATTATCCGGAGTTCCTCCAATTCCAACTCCAGCTCCTTAACACGCTCCTCCAGAAGCTGCAATCGTACACACTTCCTACAGGTATAATCAGCAGAAACACTACTGGTGTCCCTCACCACATACATACCGCAGGAGGTGCAGCTTACTGCCTGAACTGCCATCCCTGAAACAATTTCCAGCAGAAAAAAAAACTTCCCACACACTTATTATTAGGTTAGCGGAGGGGGGAGGGTGGGATTATCTACCCGTGTAGAGGATCACTATGGAAGGCTTCTGCAGAAAATGCAGATGTATGGGATTGAGGGTGATTTAGTTAATTGGATAAGGAATTGGCTGGCGGATAGGAGACAGAGGGTGGTGGTTGATGGTAAGTATTCGACATGGAGTTCAGTTACGAGTGGTGTGCCTCAGGGATCTGTTTTGGGGCCACTGCTGGTTGTAATTTTTATAAATGATCTGGATGAGGGTATAGTTGGGTGGATTAGTAAATTTGCTGATGACACCAAAGTCGGAGGTGTGGTAGATAGTGAGGAGGGGTGTCATAGTTTACAGGGAGACTTGGACAAGTTGCAGAGCTGGGCCGAGAGGTGGCAGATGGAGTTTAATGTGGAAAAGTGTGAGGTAATTCACTTTGGCAGGAATAACAGATGTGTAGAGTATAGGGCTAACGGTAGGACTCTGAATAGTGTGGACGAACAGAGGGATCTAGGTGTATGTGTACATAGATCCCTGAAAGTTGGTAATCAAGTAGATAAGGTTGTTAAGAAGGCATACGGTGTGTTGGCGTTTATTGGTAGGGGGATTGAATTTAGGAGCCGCAGCGTCATGTTGCAACTGTACAAAACTCTGGTGCGGTCGCACTTGGAGTATTGTGTGCAGTTCTGGTCCCCACATTATAGGAAGGATGTGGAGGCTTTGGAGAGGGTGCAGAGGAGGTTTACCAGGATGTTGCCTGGTATGGAGGGGAGGTCCTATGAGGAGACACTGAAGGATTTGAGGTTGTTTTCGCTAGAAAGAAGGTGGCTAAGAGGGGACCTTATTGAAACATATAAGATGATTAGAGGTTTAGATAGGGTGGACAGTGATAGCCTTTTTCCTCGGATGGAGAAAGCTAGCACGAGGGGGCATAGCTTTAAATTAAGGGGTGGTAGTTATAGGACGGATGTCAGGGGTAGGTTCTTTACCCAGAGGGTGGTGAGGGATTGGAATGCCCTGCCTGCTGCAGTTGTAAATGCGCCTAGTTTGGGGGCGTTTAAGAGATCCGTGGATAGGTTTATGGATGGAAAGGGATTGGTTTAGGTTAGAGGGTCATTGCTTTTTAATTGGTTGGCGCAACATCGTGGGCCGAAGGGCCTGTTCTGCGCTGTAATGTTCTATGTTCTATTCCCCCCCATCTCACTCTCCCCTCCATGTCTCACTCCCGACCCCCCCCCACCTCAGTGTCTCACTGCCCCCCACTGCTGTGTCTCACTTCCCTCACTCTCTGTCGTACTCCCTGTCATTTCTCACTGCCCTCTCCTATCAATTCCTCCTTCAGCCATTACTGCCCCTCCCTTGTCACCCGCAAGCCCCTGAGTTTGCAGATTGTGTGTGTATGGTGGGTTATTGAGGAAGGGGCACTGAGGGACTGTGCACAGGGCGGGGGGAACCATTCAGATTCAGGGGGTGGTGGATGGACAGACTACTCCAACCTCATGGCAAGGTCTAGCGGAATTAAGGACCCAGGTGCCCCTCCCCCCAAGGTTATACCTAAAGGATGTGGGTGCCCTCCCCTCCCGGACTATCCCTGAAGGATCTCAGTGCCTCTGTTTGTAAACTTCTGGAATCCTGTCCAATCAGGTGCCTGCATTGTCTCAGCGGCCCAGGATTTACCAGATGCCTCACCTGAAACGCGATCGAACTCCGGTCTCACAGCTCACACTGCACGAGGACCACATGGACCACTGGCTCCAGAAACACTCAGAGATCGGACAGCTGTTGTTTGAGCAGATGATCCTGCCCTCTGTACAGGTACAATTATTGCAGTCAATATGATGCGTACTCCCTGGGGCCCAGGCTTGTCCAAATGCGTCAGTACACTGACACTGCCAAGGAGCCACACACACGCCATCCTGTTCCAGGTAACCTGCAAAATCACAGCAACCTTTGACATTCCGACCTCAACCGCTTTTTGGAAAAGTTTGAGATTTGCACTCAACACAGGGCATCCATGAGGCATTGTGGGCCAACAGAACAATATGACTTAAACATCGTTAATGAGGTAGCCTCCACTGCTTCAATGGGCAGAGAATTCCAAAGATTCACTACCCTCTGGGAGAAGAAGTTCCTCCTCAACTCTGTTCCAAATTGACTCCCCTTTATTTTGAGGCTGTGTCTTCTAGGTCTTGTTTCCTTTCTAAGTGGAAAGAATCTCTCTGCCTCTACCCTGTTGAGCCCCTTTGTTATCTTATTTGTCTCTATAAGATCCCCCCTCAGCCTTCTAAACTCCAATGAGTACAGGCCCAATCTACTCAATCTCTCCTCGTAAGCTAACCCCCTCACCTCTGGTATCAGCCTGGTGAACCTTCTCTGTACTCCCTCCCTCCAAGGCCAATATATCCTTTCGCAAATCAGGGGGCCAAAACTGCACACAGTACTCCAGCTGCGGCCTCACCAGTGCCCTGTACAGTTGCAGCAAGACCTCCCTGCTTTTATATTCTATCCCCCATGCTATAAAGGCCAGCATCCCATTCGCCTTCTTGATCACCTGCTGCACCTGCAGACTGGGTTTTTGTGATTTATGCACAAGGATCCCCAGATCCCCCTGCATGAATCCTCATGGCCCAGTTTATTCCCTACTCCCACTTCCACCATTCCCACCAAGCCAGGGATCAACCCTAGTTCAATGAAAAGTGCCTCAGGGCTCAGTGCTGGGCCCACTGTTATTTATTATTTATATTAATGATTTGGATGAGAATATAGGAGGCATGGTTAGTAAGTTTGCAGATGACATCAAGATTGGTGGCATTGTGGACAGCGAAAAAGGTTATTTTGGATTGCAGCAGGATCTTAATCAATTGGGTCAGTGGGCTGACAAATGGCAGATGGAGTTTAATTTAGATAAATGTGAGGTGATGCATTTTGGTAGATTGAAACAGGGCAGGACTTACTCAGTTAATGGTAGGGCATTGGGGAGAGTTATAGAACAGAGAGATCTAGGGGGACAGGTTCATAGCTCCTTGAAAGTGGAGTCACAGGTGGACAGAGTGGTGAAGAAGGCATTCGGCATGCTTGGTTTCATTGGTCAGAACATTAAATACAGGAGTTGGGACGTCTTGTTGAAGTTGGACAAGACATTGGTAAGGCCACACTTAAGAACATAAGAACAAAGAAATAGGAGCAGGAGTAGGCCACCTCACCCTTCGAGCCTGCCCCACCATTCAATACGATCATGGCTGATCTGAAGTGGATCAGTTCCACTTTCCCGCCTGCTCCCCATAACCCTTAATTCCCTTGTCTATCAGAAACCTATCTAGCCATGACTTAAATATATTCAGCGAGGTAGCCTCCACCACTTCAATGGGCAGAGAGTTCTAGAGATTCCCCACCCTCTGAGAGAAGAAGTTCCTCCTCAACTCTGTTCTAAACTGCCCCCCTCTTATTTTGAGGCTGTGCCCTCTAGTTCTGGTTTCCTTTCTAAGTGGAAAGAATCTCTCTACCTCTACCCTATCTAGCCCCTTCATTATCTTGTAAGTCTCTATAAGATCCCCCCTCAGCCTTCTAAACTCCAACGAGTCAGTGACTATCACTGCTGGCTGTGCAGATACATGGATTTGGGCCTGTGTCTGTGGGAGTTTGTGCATTCTCCCTGTGGTTGCGTGGGTTTCCTCCGGGCGCTCCGGTTTCCTCCCACACCCCAAAGATGTGCTCTTAGGCTGATTGGTATACCAAATTGACACTATTCTCCCCTGAATCTGGCTACATTAGGGGTTCCACTCACATACACATAGGGCAGGGTAGGTGGGAGGATGCGGTGGCGCGGGCTCGTTGGGCCGAAGGGCCTGTTTCCCGTGCTGGGTTGTTCTTTGTTCGTTCTTTGAGTGCAGGCCCAGTCTATTCAATCTCTCTTCATAGGCTAACCCCCTCATCTCCGGTATCAGCCTGGAATACTGTGTGCAATTCTGGTCACCCTATTATAGAAAGGATATTATTAAACTAGAAAGAGTACAGAAGAGATTTACTAGGATGCTACCGGCACTTGATAGTTTGAGTTATAAAGGAGAGGCTGGATAGACTGGGACTTTTTTCTCTGGAGCGTAGGAGGCTGAGGGGTGATCTTATAGAGGTCTGTAGAATAATGTGCAGCACAGATCAGATAGATAGTCAATATCTTTTCCCAAAGGTAGGGGAATCTGAAACTAGAGGGCATAGGTTTAAGGTGAGAGGGGAGAGATACAAAAGGGGCAAATTTTTCATACAGAAGGTAGTGAGTATTCCAAGTTTCTCAAACCTCTTCTCAATCAAACCAGTTACATTTTTCTCCTGGGTCACTGGGACCACTTCTCGGGAAGGTGGGACCTGTACAAATGGAATGCCCCTGAAACTCAATGAGAAGTCTCACAATAACAGGTTAAAATTCAACAGGTTTATTTGGAATCACAAGTTTCAGAGTCCTGCTCCTTTATCACCTGAGGAAGGAGCAGCCCTCCAAAAGCTTGTGATTCCAAATAAACCTGCTGAACTTTAACCTGGTGATGTGAGACTTCTTATCTTGGAATCTTCATCTTCAAATGAGGCATTGTGGGTTGAACATTGGGATATAAAGTGGGTATTACTGGCAGTGTGTTAGAGGCTACCAAAGAATCAGCAGGAAATAGAGGAGTAAGAAATAGAGGAGCAGCTATGTAGACAATTCATACAGATGTGTAGGAGTAATAATCGGGTGATTTTAACTTCCCCAACATTGGAATAGTCATAGTGCAAAGGGTTCAGAGGGAGCCGATTTCTTGAAATGTATCCAGAGAAGATTTTTGTATCAATAAGTGGAAGGCCCAATAAGGGATGGCACAGAGCTGGACCTGGGTCTGGGAAATAAAGCCAGACAATTGTTCAATGTGGCAGCAGGGGAGCATTTTAGCAACAGTGACCACAACATGGTACTGTTCAAGTTTAGAAAAGGAAAAACATGGTCTGCAAAAAATAGTTTTGCCTTGAGGGAAGGTAGATTTTATTAAACATGGAAACAAAGAAAATAGGAGGAGTAGGCCATTCAGCCCATCGAGCCTGCACCATCATTCAATATGATCATGGCTGATGATGCACTTTCAGTATTCCACACCGACTTTCTCTCCACACCCCTTGATCCCTTAAGCCACAAGGGCCATGTCCTTGAATTGAACCTGGGTCCCTGATGCTGTGAAGTAGCAGTACGAACCATCTTGTCCCTCAATTCCTTGTATATTCATGTGCTTATCCAAAAGCCTCTTAAACACCTCTAACCTATCTGTCACCACCATCACCCCAGCAGCATGTTCCAGATACCTACCACACGCTGCATAAAAAAACTTGCCCCTCACCTCTTCTTTAACCTTCCCTCTCTCACTTTAAGCACATGCTCCCGAGTGTTAGACATTTCAACTCTGGGGAAAAGATTCCAATTGTCACCTCTAACTCTGCCTCTCACAATTTTACAGACTTCTATCAGATCTCCCCTCGACCTCCACTGCTCCAGAGATAAAAAACCCTAGTGTGTCCAGCCTCTTCTTATAGTTCATACCCTCAAATCCAGGTATCATCCTGGTAAACCTCTTCCGCACCCTCTCCAAAGCCTCCATATCCTTCCTGTAACCAGGCATGGCCCAACCAAAGTTTCTTTAAAGCTGCAACATGACATCCTGACTCCTGTACTCAATGCTCCAATTAATAAAGGCAAGTATGCCATACGCCTTCTTTACCTTCCTATCTACTTGTGTGGCCACTCTCAGGGAGCTATGGCTTTACAACCCCAAGATCCCTCCGTACATCAATGTTGTTCAGGGTCCTGCCATTAACTGTATACTGACCCTGAACACAGGTGAGTGACAAAGGGACAAACCTCGAAAGCTTGTGAGTTTACTATCAAATAAATTGGTTGGTCTTTAACCTGGTGTTGTGAGATTTCTTACTGTGCTTACCCCAGTCCAATGCCGGCATCTCCACATCATGACTTCCCCTGTAACCAGTGAGGATACAACAATTTCTCTCAAGGTCCCAGCAACTTCCTCCCTTGCCTCTCTCAGTATTCTGGGGTTTATCCCATTTAGGCCCTGGGGACTTGTCTACCTTAATGTTTCTCAAGAACCCCAATACCTCCTCCTTTTTGATCTCAACATGACTCAAACTATCTACACATCCTTTCCCAGACTCATCATCCACCAAGTTCTTCTCTTTGCTGATTACTGATACAAAGTACTCATTTAATACCATAGAACCATAGAAAATTACAGCTCAGAATCCTGAGTATCCCTCCTGCGCTGTACCTCTCCCGCCCCATCCACCTCACTCTCCTGGAACCATAGAAAATTACAGCTCAGAAACAGGCCTTTTGGCCCTTCTTGTCTGTGCTGAACCATTTTTTGCCTCGTCCCACTGACCTGCACTTGGACCATATCCCTCCACACCCCTCTCATCCATGAACCTGTCCAAGTTTTTCTTAAATGTTAAAAGTGACCCCACATTTACCACTTTATCCGGCAGCTCATTCCACACTCCCACCACTCTCTGCGTGAAGAACCCCCCCCTAATATTCCCTTTAAACTTTTCTCCTTTCACCCTTAACCCATGCCCTCTGGTTTTTTTCTCCCCTCGCCTCAGTGGAAAAAGCCTGCTTGCATTCACTCTATCTATACCCATCAAAATCTTATACACCTCTATCAAATCTCCCCTCATTCTTCTACGCTCCAGGGAATAAAGTCCTAACCTATTCAATCTCTCTGTAACTCAGCTTCTCAAGTCCCGGCAACATCCTTGTGAACCTCCTCTGCACTCTTTCAACCTTATTTACATCCTTCCTGTAACTAGGTGACATAAGAACATAAGAAATAGGAGCAGGAGTAGGCCATCTAGCCCTTCGAGCCTGCCCCGCCATTCAATAAGATCATGGCTGATCTGAAGTGGATCAGTTCCACTTTCCCGCTCTCTCCCCATAACCCTTAATTCCCTTGTCTATCAGAAACCTATCTACCCGTGACTTAAATATATTTAGCGAGGTAGCCTCCACCACTTCAACGGGCAGAGAATTCCAGAGATTCACCACTCTTTGAGTGAAGAAGTTCCTCCTCAACTCCGATCTAAACTGCCTCCCCCCTTATCTTGAGGCTGCGCCCTCTAGTTCTGCTATCTTTTCTAAGCGGGAAGAATCTCTCTACCTCTACTCTATCCATCCCTTTCATTATCTTATACGTCTCTATAAGATCCCCCCTCATCCTTCTAAACTCCAACGAGTACAGACCCAGTCTATTTAGTCTCTCTTCATAGTCCAACCCTCTCATCTCCGGTATCAGCCTGGTGAACCTCCTCTGCACTCCCTCCAAGGCCAATATATTCTTCCTCAAGTGCGACGACCAAAACTGCACACAGTACTCCAGCTGCGGCCTCACCAGTGCCCTCTACAGTTGCAGCAAGACCTCCCTGCTTTTATATTCTATCCCCCTCGCTATAAAGGCCAGCATCCCATTCGTTTTCTTGATCACCTGCTGCACCTGCAGACTGGGTTTTTGCGACTCATGCACAATGACCCCCCAGGTCCCTCTGCACCGTAGCATGCTGCAGCTTTTCGCCCTTTAAATAATAATCCCTCCTACTATTATTCCTGCCAAAGTGGATAACCTCACACTTGCTAACATTATACTCCATCTGCCAGGTCCTCGCCCACTCGCTCAGCCTATCCAGATCCCTCTGCAGACTTTCCACACTCTCCGCACAATTTGCTTTTCCACTTATCTTTGTGTCATCAGCAAATTTCGACACCATACACTCAGCCCCCTCCTCCAGATCATCTATATAAATGGTAAATAGCTGAGGCCCCAGCACCGATCCCTGCGGCACTCCACTAGTCACCAACTGCCAACCAGAATAGCACCCATTGATATCACCCTCTTGCTCTTTAAATATGTATGAAAAACCTTGGGAATTTTTGTAATCCTGCTGGCCAATGCTTTTTCCTGACCCCCTATTGGCCCTCCTTACTCCTTGCTTAAGTTTCTTTCTACTTTCCTTGTATTCCACACTTGCTTCGTGTGTTCCCAGCCTCCTAGCTTTGATAAATGCTTCCTTTTTCTCTTTGACGAGGCTCACAATATCTCTCGTTATCCAAGGTTCCCAAAACTTGCCATACTTATCCTTCATCCTTACAGGAATGTGCCAGTCCTGAATCCCTATCAACCTACACTAAGCTTCCAACATGCCAGATGTTGATTTGCCCTGAAACATCTGTCCCCAATCTACATTCTTCAGTTCCTGCCCCAATTTAGCACCTCACTTATCTTTATCCATCAGTACCTTAAAGCTTACTGAATTGTGGTCACTGTTCCCAAGCTGCTCCCCTACTGTAACATCAACCACCTGGCCAGGCTCATTCCCCAATACCAGGTCCAGTATGGCCCCTTCCCTAGTTGGACTATCTACATACTGTTTCAGGAAGCCCTCCTGGATGTTCCTTACAAACTCTGCCCGATCTAAGCCCCTAGCACTAAGTGAGACCCAGTCAATATAGGGAAAGTTGAAATCTCCCTTCACAACAACCCTGTTACTATTACACCAGCACGTCTAGAAGGAAACCGGAGCACCCGGAGGAAATCCACGCAGACACAGGGAGAACGTGCAGAGTCCACACAGACGGTGACCCAATTCAGGAATCAACCCTGGTCCCTGGCGCTGTGGGCAGCAATACTAACCACTGTGCCAACATGCAGCCCGTGGGTATGTTGATATTCTAGGGCATGTCAATACAAAAAAAGGGTGTTGGGTACTTTGAAAAGCGTTAAGGGAGACAAGTCTCCAGGACCAACAAAGAACAGTATAGCTCTCCAAGCCTGTGTTGCTCATTGGTCCAACTAGACCATTTGTTTGTATCCCTCCATTCCCAGGTCGCTCGTGTGACCATCCAGATAAGTCTTAAACGATCCCAATGTGTCCGCCTCCACCACCCTACTTGGCAGCGCATTCCAGGCCCCCACCACCCTCTGTGTAAAAAAAAATCTCTCTGATATCTGAGTTAAACCTTGTCCCTCGTCACCTTGAACCTGTGACCCCTTGTGTTTGTCACTTCCGACCTGGGAAAAAGCTTCCCACTGTTCATCCTATCTATACCCTTCATAATTTTATACACCCCTATTAGATCTCCCCTCATTCTCCATCTTTCCAGGGAGAACAACCCCAGTTTACCCAATCTTTCCTCATAGCTAAGACCCTCCATACCAGGTAACATCCTGGTAAACCTTTTCTGTACTCTCTCCAAAGCCTCCACGTCCTTCTGGTAGTGTGGCGACCAGAACTGGACGTATACTCTATACCCCGTCCTAAAAAGGCAAGCCTATAAAGGGAGCTGGGACTCTTCTCCCTGGAGAGACGAAGGTTGAGAGGCGACCTGATAGAAGTTTATAAAATGTTGAGAGGAATAGATAGGGTGGATTCTCAGAGGCTATTTAGAACATAGAACATAGAACACTACAGCACAAACAGGCCCTTCGGCCCACGAGTTGCACCGATCACATCAACACCTGCCAACCTACAGACCTATCTATAACCCTCAATCTCATTAAACCCCATATACTCATCCAGAAGTCTTTTAAAAGACCCCAGCGAGTTCGCCTCCACCACCACTGACGGCAGCCGATTCCATTCACTCACCACCCTCTGAGTGAAAAACTTACCCCTAACATCACTTCTGAACTTCCCTCCCTGCACCTTAAATCTGTGTCCTCTCGTAGCAACCATTTCAAACCGGGGAAATAGCCTCTGAGAGTCCACCCTATCTATTCCTCTCAACATTTTATAAACTTCTATCAGGTCGCCTCTCAACCTTCGTCTCTCCAGGGAAAAGAGTCCCAGCTCCCTCAACCTAACTTCATAAGGCATGCCTCCCAGTCCAGGCAACATCCTTGTAAATCTCCTCTGTACCCTCTCAATAGCTTCTACATCTTTCCTGTAGTGAGGCGACCAGAACTGCGCACAATACTCTAAATGAGGCCTGACAAGGGTTGAAATAGAACATAGAACATAGAACATTACAGCGCGGAACAGGCCCTTCGGCCCACAATGTTGCGCCGACCAGTCTTATTTTTAAAAAAAAAACATTGACCCACTAATCTAAACCAATCCCTTTTCGTCCATAAACCTATCCACCAATCTCTTAAACGCCCCCAAACTAGGCGCATTTACAACTGCAGCAGGCAGGGCATTCCAGTCCCTCACCACCCTCTGGGTAAAGAACCTGCCCCTGACATCCGTCCTATAACTACCCCCCCTTAATTTAAAGCCATGCCCCCTCGTGCTAGATTTCTCCATCCGAGGAAACAGGCTATCACCATCCACCCTATCTAAACCTCTAATCATCTTATATGTTTCTATAAGATCCCCTCTTAGCCGCCTTCTTTCCAGTGAAAACAACCCCAAATCCCTCAGTCTCTCCTCATAGGACCTCCCCTGCATACCAGGCAACATCCTGGTAAACCTCCTCTGCACCCTCTCCAAAGCCTCCACATCCTTCCTGTAATGTGGGGACCAGAACTGCACACAGTACTCCAAGTGCGGCCGCACCAGAGTTGTGTACAGTTGCAACATGACGCTGCGACTCCTAAATTCAATCCCCCTACCAATAAACGCCAAGACACCGTACGCCTTCTTAACAACCTTATCTACTTGATTCCCAACTTTCAGGGATCTATGTACACATACACCTAGATCCCTCTGCTCCTCCACTCTATTCAAAGTCCTCCCGTTAGCCCTATACTCAACACATCTGTTATTCCTACCGAAATGGATTACCTCACACTTCTCCGCATTAAACTCCATCCGCCACCTCGCGGCCCAGCTCTGCAACCTGTCCAAGTCACCCTGCAAACTTCGACACCCTTCCTCACAATCTACCACACCTCCGACTTTGGTGTCATCAGCAAACTTACTAATCCACCCAACTATACCCTCATCCAGATCATTAATAAAGATTACAAACAGCAGTGGCCCCAAAACAGATCCCTGAGGCACACCACTCGTAACCGAACTCCATGATGAATAATTACCATCAACCACCACCCTCTGTCTCCTATCTGCTAACCAATTCCTGATCCAAGTACCTAAATTACCACCAGTCCCATACATCTGCATTTTCTGCAGAAGCATACCATGGTGAACCTTATCAAACGCCTTACTAAAATCCATATATGCCACATCTACTGCCTTACCCCTATCCACCTCTTTGGTCACCTTCTCAAAGAACTCAATAAGGTTAGTAAGGCACGACCTTCCTTCTACAAAACCATGCTGACTATCTCTAATCAATTCATTACTCTCCAAATAACTATAAATCCTATCCCTAATAATTCTTTCTAAAACCTTGCCCACTACAGAAGTAAGACTCATTGGTCTATAATTCCCAGGGAAGTCTCTGTTCCCCTTCTTAAACAATGGGACAACATTCGCTGTCCTCCAATCTTCCGGTCGCTACGAGAGGACACAGGTTTAAGGTGCGGGGAGGCAAGTACAGAAGTGATGTTAGGGGTAAGTTTTTCACTCAGAGGGTGGTGAGTGAATGGAATCAGCTGTCGTCACTGGTGGTGGAGGCGAACTCGCTGGGGTCTTTTAAAAGACTTCTGGATGAGTATATGGGATTTAATGGGATTAGGGGTTATAGAACATAGAACATTACAGCGCAGAACAGGCCCTTCGGCCCACGATGTTGCGCCGACCAGTTACAAAAACAATGACCCACTAGCCTATACCAATCCCTTTTCGTCCATAAACCTATCCAGAGATCTCTTAAACGCCCCCAAACTAGACGCATTTACAACTGCAGCAGGCAGGGCATTCCAATCCCTCACCACCCGCTGGGTAAAGAACCTACCCCTGACATCCGTCCTGTAGCTACCCCCCCTTAATTTAAAGCCATGCCCCCTCGTGCTAGCTTTCTCCATCCGAGGAAAAAGGCTATCACTATCCACCCTATCTAAGCCTTCTTTCCAACGAAAACAACCCTAAATCCCTCAGTCTCTCCTCATAGGACCTCCCCACCATACCAGGCAACATCCTAGTAAACCTCCTCTGCACCCTCTCCAACGCCTCCACATCCTTCTTGTAATGCGGGGACCAGAACTGCACACAGTACTCCAAGTGCGGCCGCACTAGAGTAGTGTACAGTTGCAACATGACGCTGAGACTCCTAAATTCAATCCCCCTACCAATAAACGCCAAGACACCGTACGCCTTCTTAACAACCTTATCTACTTGATTCCCAACTTTCAGGGATCTATGTACACATACACCTAGATCCCTCTGTTCATCCACACTATTCAAAGTCCTCCCGTTAGCCCTATACTCGACACATCTGTTGCTCCTACCAAAGTGAATTACCTCACACTTCTCCGCATTAAATTCCATCCGCCACCTCTCGGCCCAGCTCTGCAACCTATCTAAGTCTCCCTGCAGACTATGACACCCTTCCTCACAATCTACCACACCTCCGACTTTGGTGTCATCAGCAAATTTACTAATCCACCCAACTATACCCTCATCCAGATCATTAATAAAAATTACAAACAACAGTGGCCCCAAAACAGATCCCTGAGGCACACCACTCGTAACTGAACTCCATGATGAATATTTACCATCAACCACCACCCTCTGTCTCCTATCTGATAGCCAATTCCTGATCCAACTTCCTAGATTACCCACAATCCCATACATCTGCATTTTCTGCAGAAGCCTACCATGGTGAACCTTATCGAACGCCTTACTAAAATCCATATATACCACGTCAACTGCCTTGCCCCCATCCACCTCTTTGGTCACCTTCTCAAAAAACTCAATAAGGTTAGTAAGGCACGACCTACCCGCTACAAAACCATGCTGACTATTTCTAATCAATTCATTACGCTCCAAATAACTATAAATCCTATCCCTAATAATTTTTTCTAAAACCTTGCCCACAACAGAAGTAAGACTCACCGGTCTATAATTCCCGGCAAAGTCTCTGTTCCCCTTCTTAAACAATGGGACAACATTCGCTATCCTCCAATCCTCCGGGACTACACCAGAGACCAATGACGACCTGAAGATCGGAGCCAGAGGCTCTGCAATCACCTCTCTAGCCTCCCAGAGAATCCTAGGGTAGATCCCATCCGGACCAGGGGACTTATCTATTTTCAGCCCCTCAAGAATTTCCAGCACATCCCCCTTACCAACCGTAATACTGTCTATTTTACACCCCTGCAACCCAATGTCCTCCTCAGCTATATTCATGTCCCCCTGCGTGAACACCGAAGAGAAATATTGGTTCAATACTTCTCCAATCTCCTCCGGTTCCACACACAACTTCCCCCTGCTGTCTGTAACTGGCCCTAATCTTGCCCTGACCAACCTTCTGTTCTTGACATACCTATAGAACGCCTTAGGATTCTCCTTAATCCTATCAGCCAAAGTCTTCTCATGTCCTCTTTTAGCCCTTCTCAACTCACTCTTCAACTCCCTCCTAGCCAATCTAAAGCTTTCTAGTGCACTATCTGAGCCCTCCAATCTCATCCGAACATAAGCCTCCTTTTTCTTTTTAACCATCGACTCAACTCTTTTAGTGCACCACGGTTCCCTAGATCTACCAAATCCTCCATGCCTGACAGGGACATACCTATCAAGGACTCGCAGTAGCTGCTCCTTGAAAAAACTCCACATTTCGGACGTTCCCAGTCCCTGTAATCTCCTAGTCCAATCTATGCTTCCTAATTCACTCCTAATAGCCTCATAATTGCCCTTACCCCAGCTAAAACTACTGACCCGAGGTTCATGCCTATCCCTTCCCATCACTAAGGTGAACGTAACCGAATTGTGGTCACTATCACCAAAATGCACACCAACTTCCAAGTCTAGCACCTGGTCTGGCTCATTTCCCAGCACCAAATCCAATATAGCCTCACCTCTAGTTGGCCTATCTACATACTGAGTCAAAAAACCTTCCTGCACGCTTTGTACAAACACTGACCCCTCTAGCGAGCTAGAACTATAGCAATTATAGATAGGTCTATGGATTGGTAGGTGTTGATGTGATCGGCGCAACTCGTGGGCTGAAGGGCCTGTTTGTGCTGTAGTGTTCTATGTTCTATATAAAGGAGCTTAAAAAGGAAATTAGGAGAGCCAGAAGGGGTCATGAGAAGTCCCTGGCAGGTAAGATTAAGGAGAATCCCAAGGCATTCTACAAATACTTGAAGAGTAAAAGGATGTGAAGAGAAAGGATAGGACCTATATAAGGTGAAGGGGGAAAAGTCTGCATGGAAGCAGAAGAAATGGCTGACGTGCTTAATGAGTACTTTGCCTCAGTATTCACGGTGGAAAGTGATCTGGGAGGTTGTACTACAGGTTTGCAGCAGTCTGAAAAGATTGAGTATGTGGATGTTAAGAAAGAGGATGTGTTGGAACTTTTAAATTTTATCAAGATAGATAAGTTACCGGGGCCAGATGGGATGTACCCCAGGATACTGTGGGAGGTGAGGGAAGTGATTGCAGAGCCCCTGGCGATGATCTTTGCATCGTCGATGGAGACGGGAGAGGTTCCGGAGGATTGGAGGATTGCGGATGTGGTTCCTATTTTCAAGAAAGGGAACTGGGATAGCCCGGGAAATTACCCACCGGTGAGTCTGACCTCAGTGGTTGGTAAGTTGATGGAGAGGATTCTGAGGGACAAGATTTATGAGTATTTAGAGAAGTTTAGAATGATCAGAAATAGTCAGCACGGCTTTGTCAAGGGCAGGTCGTGCCTTACGAGCCTAGTTGAGTTCTTTGACTTGACAGATGCATGAATAATGTGGAGATATCAGCATTTGACTGGGGTAAACACAGTAAGATGTCTTACAACACCAGGTTAAACTCCAACAGGTTAATTTGTAGCAAATGCCACTAGCTTTCAGAACTGGCTGCTCCTTCGTCAGGTCATGGAATCATGGAACGTAAAGTTCTGAACTCCCACCCACCTGACGGACATACATGATTAGGCAGAGAATCAAGGGATACGGATCAGGTAAAGGTCATTAAAGGTAAAGGTCGCTGGATTCCGGGGAAGTGCCGGAAGATTGGAAAGCGGCTAATGTTACGCCGTTGTTTAAGAAGGGTGGCAGGCAAAAGGCAGGGAATTATAGACCGGTTAGTTTAACGTCTGTTGTAGGTAAAATGTTAGAATCTGTCATCAAGGAGGAAATAGCGAGGCATCTTGAGGGGAATTGCTTGATAGAGCAGACACAGCACGGTTTCGTTAAGGGCAAGTCGTGTCTGACAAATTTATTGGAGTTCTATGAGGATGTGTCTAGGGCGGTGGATAGAGGAGAGCCGGTGGATGTGGTGTTTCTTGATTTTCAGAAGGCGTTTGACAAGGTGCCTCACAAGAGGTTATTGCAGAAGGTAAGGGGGCATGGAGTTGGGGGTAGGGTGTTAGCGTGGATAGAGGATTGGCTGTCAAATAGGAGGCAGAGAGTGGGGGTCAATGGGTGCTATTCGGATTGGCGGTTGGTGACTAGTGGAGTGCCTCAGGGGTCGTTGCTGGGGCCTCAGCTATTCACCATTTATATAGATGATCTGGAGGAGGGAACCGACTGCAGGGTGTCGAAATTTGCTGATGACACCAAGATTGGAGGAACGGCAAATTGTGCGGAGGGTGTGGAGAGTCTGCAGAAGGATCTAGATAGGCTGGGCGAATGGGCCAGGAACTGGCAAATGGAATTTAATGTTGGCAAGTGCGAGGTGGTCCACTTTGGTAAGAATAATGGTAGGAAGGACTATTACTTATGTGGCGAAAAACTGCAGCAGGCGACGGTGCAGAGGGACCTCAGGGTCCTTGTGCATGAGTCGCAAAAACCCAGCCTGCAGGTGCAGCAGGTGGTCAGGAAGGCGAATGGGATGCTGGCCTTCATAGCGAGGGGGATTGAATATAAAAGTAGGGAGGTCTTGCTGCGGCTGTATAGGGCATTGGTGAGGCTGCAGGTGGAGTACTGTGTGCAGTTTTGGGCGCCGCACTTACGCAAGGATATTTTGGCCTTGGAGGGAATGCAGAGGAGGTTTAGAACATAGAACATTACAGCGCAGAACAGGCCCTTTGGCCCACAATGTTGTGCCGACCAGTTTTTAAAAAAAAAACACTGACCCACTAATCTAAACCAATCCCTTTTCGTCCATAAACCTATCCATAGATCTCTTAAACGCCCCCAAACTAGGCGCATTTACAACCGCAGCAGGCAGGGCATTCCAATCCCTCACCACCCTCTGGGTAAAGAACCTACCCCTGACATCCGTCCTATAACTACCACCCCTTAATTTAAAGCCATGCCCCCTCGTGCTAGCATTCTCCATCCGAGGAAAAAGGCTATCACTATCCACCCTATCTAAACCTCTAATCATCTTATATCTTTCAATAAGATCCCCTCTTAGCCTCCTTCTTTCCAGCGAAAACAACCCCAAATCCCTCAGCCTCTCCTCATAGGACCTCCCCTCCATACCAGGCAACATCCTGGTAAACCTCCTCTGCACCCTCTCCAGAGCCTCAACGTCCTTCCTGTAATGTGGGGACCAGAACTGCACACAGTACTCCAAGTGCGGCCGCACCAGAGTTGTGTACAGTTGCAACATGGCGCTGCGACTCCTAAATTCAATCCCCCTACCAATAAACGCCAAGACACCGTATGCCTTCTTAACGACCTTATCTACTTGATTCCCAACCCTCAGGGATCTATGTACACATGCACCTAGATCCCTCTGCTCCTCCACACTATTCAAAGTCCTCCTGTTAGCCCTATACTGAACACATCTGTTACTCCTACCGAAATGAATTACCTCACACTTCTCCACATTAAACTCCATCTGCCACCTCGCGGCCCAGCTCTGCAACCTGTCTAAGTCACCCTGCAAACTATGACACCCTTCCTCACAATCTACCACACCACCGACTTTGGTGTCATCAGCAAACTTACTAATCCACCCAACTATACCCTCATCCAGATCATTAATAAAAATTACAAACAGCAGTGGCCCCAAAACAGATCCCTGCGGCACACCGCTCGTAACCGAACTAGGCTGATACTGGAGTTGAGGGGGTTGAGCTATGAGGAGAGGCTGAATAAACTAGGCTTGTACTCGTTAGAGTTTAGAAGAATGAGGGGAGATCTCATTGAGATGTATAAGATGATGAATGGGATGGATAGGATAAAGGTGGAGAGACTCTTCCCGCTCAGAAAGGACAGTAGGACTAGGGGGCACAGCCTCAAGATAAAGGGGGGGCGGTTTAGAATGGAGTTGAGGAGGAACTTCTTCACTCAAAGGGTGGTGAATCTCTGGAATTCTCTGCCCGTTGAAGTGGTGGAGGCTGCCTCGCTAAATATTTTTAAGACGCGGGTTGATGGGTTTTTGATAAGCGAGGGGATTAAGGGTTATGGGGAGAGGGCGGGAATGTGGAACTGAGACACGACAGATCAGCCATGATCTTATTGAATGGCGGGGCAGGCTCGAAGGGCTAGATGGCCTACTCCTGCTCCTATTTCTTATGTTCTTATTAGCTCACAAAGTATCATGTGTTGTCACAGGGCTGGTGGGCCCAGCAATTTATTGGCAGTGAAGATCTTTGGGCCAACCTGAGGTCACGGACATCTGTTTTCCCATGATTCCACTTCCACAGATGCGATTCTGTTTTTGGCTACCTTGCCTTTTATCCCATAGGCAATAAGAACATAAGAACATAAGAAATAGGAGCAGGAGTAGGCCATCTAGCCCTTCGAGCCTGCCCCGCCATTCAATAAGATCATGGCTGATCTGTCGTGGCTCAGTTCCACATTCCCGCCCTCTCCCCATAACCCTTAATCCCCTCTCTTATCAAAAACCCATCAACCCGCATCTTAAATATATTTAGCGAGGCAGCCTCCACCACTTCAACGGGCAGAGAATTCCAGAGATTCACCACCCTTTGAGTGAAGAAGTTCCTCCTCAACTCCATTCTAAACCGCCCCCCTTTTATCTTGAGGCTGTGCCCCCAAGTCCTACTATCCTTTCTGAACGGGAAGAGTCTCTCCACCTCTATCCTATCCATCCCATTCATCATCTTATACGTCTCAACGAGATCTCCCCTCATTCTTCTAAACTCTAACGAGTACAAGCCCAGTTTATTCAGCCTCTCCTCATAGCTCAACCCCCTCAACTCCGGTATCAGCCTAGTAAACCTCCTCTGCACTCTCTCCAAGGCCAAAATATCTTTGCGCAGGTGCGGCACCCAAAACTGCACACAGTACTCCAGCTGCGGCCTCACCAATGCCCTATACAGCCGCAGCAAGACCTCCCTACTTTTGTATACAATCCCCCTCGCTATGAAGGCCAGCATCCCATTCACCTTCCTGACCACCTGCTGCACCTGCAAGCTGGGTTTTTGTGACTCATGCACAAGGACCCCGAGGTCCCTCTGCACCGTCGCCTGCTGCAGTTAATAGTCCTTCCTACCATTCTTCCTGCCAAAGTGGACCACCTCACACTTGCCAACATTAAATTCCATTTGCCATTTCCTGGCCCATTCGCCCAGCCTATCTAGATCCTTCTGCAGACTTTCCACACCCTCTGCACAATTTGCCGTTCCCCCAATCTTGGTGTCATCAGCAAATTTCGACACCCTACACTCGGTTCCCTCCTCCAGATCATCTATATAAATGGTAAATAGCTGAGGCCCCAGCACCGACCCCTGGGGCACTCCACTAGTCACCATCCGCCAATCCGAATAGCACCCGTTGACCCCCACTCTCTGCCTCCTATTTGACAACCAATCCTCTATCCACGCTAACACCCTACCCCCAATCCATGTCCCTCGACCTTCTGCAATAACCTCTTGTGAGGTACTTTGTCAAACACCTTCTGAAAATCTAGAAAGACCACATCCACCGGCTCTCCTCTATCCACCGCCCTAGACACATCCTCATAGAACTCCAGTAAATTTGTCAGACATGACTTCCCTTTAATGAAACCGTGCTGCGTCTGCTCTATCAAGCAATTCCCTTCAAGATGCCTCACAATTTCCTCCTTAATGACAGATTCTAACATTTTACCTACCACAGACGTTAAACTAACCGGCCTATAATTCCCCGCCTTTTGCCTGGCACCCTTCTTAAACAACGGCGTAACATTAGCCGTTTTCCAATCATCCGGCACTTCCCCGGAATCCAGCGACGTCTGGAAAATAACCACCAAGGCATCCACTATCACCTCCGCCATTTCTTTCAGAACCCTCGGATGCATTCCATCCGGTCCTGGCGACTTGTCCACAATCAGCCCCTCCAGTCTGTCGAGCACCACCTCTCTCGTAACAGTAATGTCATTAAGACCCTCCATTCCTACCACCTTTCCATCGCTAACACCCGGCAAATTATTCACGTCCTCCTCCGTGAAGACAGAAACAAAAAAGTTATTCAATACCTTAGCCATATCCCCATCCCCTACCACTAGGTCCCCTTTCTCATCCTCTAAAGGACCAACGTTCACCCTAGCCAGCCTCTTCCTTTTTATATATTTATAAAAACTCTTGCTATCCTTTTTTATATTAAGCGCTAGCCCAGCTTCATAGTTTCTCCTACCCTTCTTTATCAACTTCTTTGTCAATCTTTGTTGACATTTAAACCTCTCCCAATCCTCTTCTCGCCCACTACTCTTAGCTACTCTAAATTCCTCCGCTTTTAATTTAACACTTTCCTTCACCTCCTTCGTTATCCACGGCTTATTACCTCTCCTCCTACTGTCCTTTTTGACCATCGGAATAAATTTTTGCTGAGCACCAAGAAAGATCTCCTTAAAGATCCTCCACTGCTCCTCAACAGACCCTCCCTCCAACGCGCTCCCCCAGTCCATATTCGCCAATTCTTCTCTCATCCGACCGTACTCCCCTCTATTCAAACAGAGGACGCGTGTCCGGGAACCCACTTTCTCCTCCTCCATCTGCACCAGAAACTCCACCATACAATGATCACTCTCCCCAAGAGGATCCTTCACCACAAGGTCCCTAATTCTACCCGCCTCATTACATAGCACCAGATCCAAGATAGCTCGCTCCCTCGTCGGCTCCAACACACACTGTTCGAGGAAACTATCCCGGCAGCATTCCAAGAACTCTTCCTCGAGCCCCCCGCGTCCAACATGGGTCGACCAATCAATATGCAGATTGAAATCCCCCATAACTACGGCCGTCCCATTCCTGCACGCTGCACTTATTTGCACGTTAACAGCCCGCCCCACCTCCAGATCATTATTCGGGGGCCTATAGACGACACCCACCAGCGTCTTCCTCCCTTTGCTGTTCCTAATCTCCACCCACAACGATTCCACCCTCTGCTCCTTGGCTCCAATATCATCCCTTGCTACCACCCTGATGCTATCCTTAATCAGCAGAGCGACGCCCCCCCTTTTCCCTCCTGCCTATCCTTCCTAAACACTTGATAGCCCTGTACATTCAGCTCCCAGTCCCTGTCACCCTGCAGCCACGTCTCTGTAATGGCCACCAGATCGTATCCATTTGTGTCGATCTGCGCCACCAGGTCATCCACTTTATTCCGAATGCTTCGTGCATTCAGATAAAGTGCTTTCATCCCAGCCTTCACCTGGACCCTATTTGCCGTAATGCCACCAACCATACTCACGCCCCCTACTCCCTCTATTATTGGGACATCCTTGGCCTCTTCCCTTACCTGTACCCTCTCCTTAACTTTAGACCTTGTAACATCACCTACCCTCGCACCCTCCCCCCCCCTAATTAGTTTAAAGCCCTGTCTACAGTCCTCCTTACTCGATTCGCCAGCACTCTGGTCCCAGCACGGTTCAGACCAACCCCATCCCGCCCGAACAGGTCCCACCTACCCCAATACTGGTGCCAATGCCCCATAAATTCAAACCCATTCCTCCCACACCAATCCCTGAGCCACCCATTCACTTCCTTAATCCTGTCAACCCTACACCCGTCTGCACTCGGTTCAGGCAGTAGCCCAGAGATAACCGCCTTGTCGGTTCTACTTTTTAATTCCATTCCCAGGTTTTCATACTCCCTCCCCAGATCCTCAGTCCGCATTTTGCTTACGTCACCGGCACCCACATGTACCACAACGACCGGATTCTCACCCTCCCACTCCAGGTTCCTCTGCAGCCCAGCTGCGACATCCCGGACCCAAGCACCAGGCAGACAACACACCCTTCTGTGCACTTTGTCATTGTGACAAAGGACAGTGTCAATACCCTTCACCCCACTATCCCCAATTACTACTACGTTCCTTTTCCCCTTCTCTTTGCCTATGTCCTGCTGCATCACTGTACCGTGTGCAGTTTGCTCACCAACCTCACCTGCCTCGTTCTTGTCCAGCCTGGAAGCAAGAACCTCAAACCTGTTATGCAGATTAAGAGGCTGAGGCCTCCGCTCCTCACCCCACTTCCTCCTCCCAGCAGCCCCCTCTTGTCCCTGACCCTTAGAGTTAGCCAGTCTAGGGGGGGTGGATGTCACTTGCACCCCATTGACAATGGCACCCTCTCTCCCCTTGATGAGCCTCAGTGACTGTAGCTCAGAGGCCAGCTCATCCACCTTGAGCTGGAGCTCCTCCAGCAACCTGCACTTACTACAGACATGGTCACTGGGATGGACCCTGGAGTCACCAGTTCCCACATCATACAGAAACCACACATCACATGCCCCTCCATTATTCACTGTAGTAGTTTTGAAAAAAATTTTTTTTTTGTTTTTTTTCTTGTTTTTCAAACGAACTCACCTGGCCTTTTTTCCTTCAAGCCCTTTTTGATATTAAGCCCTAATAGCTCACTCTGCTTCCCACTCACTCCGCTGCCTGCTCCGACGCTGCCCGCTGTCTACACCAGGCCTCCTTTTAAACCTGGCGCAGATTTAAAGCTGATGGCCCACAACTGCCTGCTAACCACTCCCTCAGAATTCTTAAAGCAGTAAATACAATAAATAAATGCTTTAAACAGTTCTACAAAGAACAAAGTGCTTTAAACTTATTTTAAACAGGTTTTTAACAGGTAAAATCTTAGCTCTCTCTCTGCTCCTTCACTCGTCTGCTCCAGCAAACAATGACAGAATGATTCTAAATACTCACCACGAGGGCACCGACAGCCAGCTTCACACATTCCGACATCGGAACAAACTATCCCACTCTGGAAATCTAGACAGGCCCGAGGACATTTATTGGCACAATCCATATAGACCAAGCCAACTGGGCAGCCATCAGTGCCTGAGAGAAGACACAATGTGAAGGCATCAGATCTTACAGTGCACAGCACCACCCATCTCGCACACTCCTCAAACCCCACTTCCAAACCCCTCAACCCTCCCAACCAAACCCCCCCCAACCTCCTCCCACCTGAACACCACCCAAACCAAATTACCCCCGCCCCAAACCAAGCATCAACCAAACCAAACCCCCTTCCAAACCCCCGCAAACCCACTCCCCTCCCACCAAATGAACCCTTATCCAGTCCCCAAACTACTTCCCAATAATAAACCTTCCCCTTTAAACAAACTCCATACCCCCCCACCCAAATCCTCTGACCAACTATAGGCCGGTTAACTTAACTTCTGTTGTCGGGAAAATGCTTGAATCTCTCATCAAGGAAGAAATAGTGAGACATCTGGATATAAATTGTCCCATTGGTAAAACGCAGCATGGGTTCACAAAGGGAAGGCCATGTTTGTCTAATTTGGTGGAATTCTTTGAGAACATTACATGTGCAGTGGACAATGGGGAACCTGTGGATGTGGTGTATCTGGATTTCCAGAAGGCATTTGATAAGGTGCCGCACCAAAGACTGCTACATAAGATAAAGGTGCACAGAGTTATGGGTAATGTATTAGCATGGACTCATAAATAAACTTTTTTTAATTTTAACTTTAACTTTAAACTAACAGTGTGCCTCAGGGATCAGTGTTGGACCTTCTGCCCTAAACACCACCTCCTACCCCAAATCCCACCCCTGCCCTCAAACCCTGCTCCACTCCCCCGACTTCAGACCCCACTGTCGTTGACCTCTCACTTCAGTCTTTACCTGTCCTGCTTCCATTAACTTAAACTGCCCAAATCCAATCTCAAAATCCCCATCATCCTGGACCACACAACCAATTATTAATCCCACTGAGAATTAAACCCCAAATTCTGCTAAGAATTAAACCCCAAATCCCACTGAGAATTAAAACCCAAATCCCGCCGAGAATTAAACCCCAAATCCCGCCGAGAATTAAACCCCAAATCCCGCCGAGAATTAAACCCCAAATCCCGCCGAGAATTAAACCCCAAATCCCGCCGAGAATTAAACCCCAAATCCCGCCGAGAATTAAACCCCAAATCCCGCCGAGAATTAAACCCCAAATCCCACAGAGAATTAAACCCCAAATCCCGCCGAGAATTAAACCCCAAATCCCACTGAGAATTAAACCCCAAACCGCGCTGAGAAGTAAACCCCAAACCCCAATGAGAATTTAACCCTGAATCCCGATGGGAATCAAACTCCAAATCCTGATGGGGATCGAACCCCAAATCCTGAGAGGCATTGAACCCCAAAGCCTGGTGGGAATTGAACCCTGAATCCCAGTGGGAATTGAACCTTGAGTCCCAATGGGAATTGAGCCCCCAATCCTGGTGGGAACTGAACCCTAGATCCATTTGTATCCTGTCATTCTCACCGCAGGGTTGAATGTTACAAATCTTCACTTCAAACCGTTCACCGGGGCAGCGCCTCCCTCCGTTCTTCGGGGGTGGGTCAGTACACGACCTCATGCGGAGGGACTTCCCTCCCCCACAGGAACGGTCACATGTTGACCAAGGACTCCAATTGGACCATTCACCATTCACTAGGAAACCAAGAAAAGAAGTTACTGACCATTGTCAGTTGGTGACTAGGGGAATTTCACAGTAACTTCATTGCAGTGTTAATGTAAGCCTTACTTGTGACACTAAAAAATAAACATTACTTAACATGGGCATCCCCTGTCCAATCACTCTGTCCACCTGTGACTCCACTTTCATGGAGCTATGAACATGTACCCCGAGATCTCTTTGTTCTGTAACTCTCCCCAACGTCCTACAATTAACTGAGTAAGTCCTGCCCTGGTTCAATCTACCAAAATGCATCACCTCACACTTATCTAAATTAAATTCCATCTGCCATTCGTCAGCCCACTGTCCCAGCTGATCAAGATCCCGTTGCAACTGGAGATAATTTTCTTCACTGTCCACTATGCCACTAATCTTAGAGTCATCTGCAAACTTACTAACCATGCCCCCTATATTCTCATCCAAATCATTAATATAAATAACAAATAACAGTGGGCCCAGCACTGATCCCTGAGGCACACCGCTGGTCACAAGCCTCCAGTTTGAAAAACAACCTTCTACAACCACCCTCTGGCTTCTGTCATCAAGCTAATTTTGTATCCAATTAGATACCTCACCCTGGATCCCGTGAGATTTAACCTTATGCAACAACCTACCATGCGGTACCTTGTCAAAGGCCTTGCTAAAATCCATGTAGACAACATCAACTGCACTGCCGTCATCTACCTTCTTGGTTACCCCTTCTAAAAACTCAATCAAATTTGTGAGACATGATTATCCACTCACAAAGCCATGCTGACTGTCCCTAATCAGTCTTTGCCTCGCTAAATGCCTGTACATCCTGTTTCACAAAATACCTTCCAACAATTTACCCACCATAGATGTGAGGCTCACTGGCCTGTAATCCAATTAGAACATAGAACACTACAGCACAAATAGACCCTTCGGCCCACAAGTTGTGCCGGTCATATCCATACCTACCAGGCCTATCTATAACCCTCAATGCCATTAAATCCCATGTACTCATCCAGAAGTCTTTTAAAAGACCCCAGTGAATTTGCCTCCACCAGCACTGACGGCAGCTGATTCCACTCACTCACCACCCTCTGAGTGAAAAACTTACCCCTGACATCTCCTCTGTACTTGCTTCCCAGCACCTTAAACCTGTGTCCTTTCGTAGCGACCATTTCCGCCCGGGGAAATAGCCTCCGAGAATCCACCCTATCTATACCTCTCAACATCTTATAAACCTCTATCAGGTCGCCTCTCAACATTTGCCTCTCCAGGGAGAAGATACCTAGCTCCCTCAACCTATCTTCATAAGGCATGCCTCCCAATCCAGGAAACATCCTTGTAAATCTCCTCTGCACCCTCTCAATAGCTTCCACATCCTTCCTGTAGTGAGGCGACCAGAACTGCGCACAGTACTCCAAGTGGGGTCTGACAAGGCTCTTATAAAGTTGCAGCATTACCTCCCGACTCCTAAACTCAATCCCCTGATTAATGAAGGCCAGTGCACCATACACCTTCTTGACCACATCCTCCACCTGTGAGGCCGATTTAAGAGTCCTGTGGACCCGGACCCCAAGATCCTTCTGCTCTTCAACACTAAGACTCCGGCCCTTGATATTGTACTCCTTCATCCCATTGGTTCTGCCAAAATGGACCACCACACATTTATCTGTGTTGAAGTCCATCTGCCACTTCTCCGCCCAGTCTTGCATCCTATCTATGTCCCGCTGCAACTTCTGACATCCCTCCAGACTATCCACAACACCACCAACCTTCGTGTCGTTGGCAAACTTACTAACCCATCCCTCCACTTCCTCATCCAGGTCATTTATGAAAATGACAAACAGCAAGGGTCCTAGAACAGATCCCTGGGGCACTCCACTGGTGACCGACCTCCATGCAGAAAAAGACCCATTCACAACCACTCTCTGCCTTCTGCAGGCAAGCCAGTTCTGGATCCACAAGGCCTAAGCCCCTTGGATCCCACGGCCTCTCACCTTCTCAAGAAGTCTTGCATGGGGGACCCTATCAAATGCCTTGCTGAAGTCCACGTAAACCACATCCACCGCTCTTCCTTCGTCAATGTGTTCAGTCACATTTTCAAAGAACTCAACCAGGCTCGTAAGGCACGACCTGCCCTTGACAAAGCCATACTGACTATTTCTGATCATTCTAAACTTCTCTAAATGCTCATAAATCGTGTCCCTCAGGATCCTCTCTATCAACTTACCAACCACTGAGGTCAGACTCACCGGTCGGTAATTTCCCGGGCTATCCCTGTTCCCTTTCTTGAAAATAGGAACCACATCCTCAATCCTCCAATCCTCCGGAACCTCTCCCGTCTCCATCGACGATGCAAAGATCATCGCCAGGGGCTCTGCAATCACTTCCCTCACCTCCCACAGTTACCTGGGGTACATCCCATCCGGTCCTGGCGACTTATCTATCTTGATGCTATTCAGAAGTTCCACCACATCCTCTTTATTAACGTCCACATACTCAATCTTTTCAGTTTGCTGCAAACCTGTAGTACAACCTCCCAGATCACTTTCCACCGTGAATACCGAGGCAAAGTATTCATTATTCAATTCAGTTGGGAGCTATAAAATAAATCATCAGGACACACAGAGAGATCTGTAGTACAGGTCCTCAGAACCTTCAAAGTGGCAGCACAGGTGGAAAACATGGAAACATAGAAAAACTACAGCACAACGCAGGCCCTTCGACTCACAAAGTTGTGCCAAACGTGTCCCTTCCTTAGAGATTACTAGGCTTACCTATAACCCGCTATCTTACTAAGTTCCATGTACTTATCTAAAAGTCTCTTAAAAGACCCTATCGAATCCACCTCCACCACTTCTGCCAGCAGCCCATTTCACTCACCCACCACTCTCTGAACGAAAAACTTACCCCTGACATCTCCTCTGTACCTACTCCCCAGCACCTTAAACCTGTGCCCTCTTGTGGCAGCAATTTCAGCCCTGGGAAATAGCCTCTGACTATCCACTCAATCAATATCTCTCAACATCTTATACACCTCTATCAGGTCACCTCTCATCCTTCGTCTCTCCAAGGAGGAAAGACCGAGCTCTCTCAACCTATCCTCATAAGGCATGCCTCCCAATCCAGGCAACATCCTTGTAAATCTCCTCTGCACCCTCTCAATAGCTTCCACATCCTTCCTGTAGTGAGGCGACCAGAACTGCGCACAGTACTCCAAGTGGGGTCTGACTAGGGTCCTATAGAATACAGAAAAACTACAGCACAAACAGGCCCTTCGGCCCACAAGTTGCGCCGATCATATCCCTACCTACTAGGCTTACCTATAACCCTCAATCCTATTAAATCCCATATACTCATCCAGAAGTCTGTTAAAAGACCCCAGCGAGTTCGCTTCCACCACCACCGACGGCAGCCGATTCCACTCACTCACCACCCTCTGAGTGAAAAACTTACTCCTGACGTCTCCTCTGTACTTGCTTCCCAGCACCTTAAACCTGTGTCCTCTCGTAGCAACCATTTCAGCCCGGGGAAATAGCCTCCGAGAATCCACCCTATCTATTCCTCTCAACATCTTATAAACCTCTATCAGGTCGCCTCTCATCCTTCATCTCTCCAGGGAGAAAGGACCTAGCTCCCTCAACCTATCCTCATAAGGCATGCCTCCCAATCCAAGCAACATCCTTGTAAATCTCCTCTGCACCCTCTCAATAGCTTCCACATCCTTCCTATAGTGAGGCGACCAGAACTGCGCACAGTACTCCAAGTGGGGTCTGACAAGGGTCTTATAAAGTTGCAGCATTACCTCCCTACTGCTAAACTCAATCCCTCAATTAATGAAGGCCAGTACACCATACGCCTTCTTGACCACATCCTCCAACTGCGAGGCCGATTTAAGAGTCCTATGGACCCGGACCCCAAGGTCCTTCTGTTCCTCTGGTACACTTGCCTTCATCGTCCGGGGCATTGAGTTTAAAATTGGCAAGTCATATTGCAGCTTTATAGAACATAAGAACATAAGAAATAGGAGCAGGAGTAGGCCAACTAGCCCTTCGAGCCTGCCCCGCCATTGAATAAGATCATGGCTGATCTGTCGTGGCTCAGTTCCACATTCCCGCCCTCTCCCCATAACCCCTAATCCCCTCTCTCATCAAAAACCCATCAACCCGTGTCTTAAAAATATTTAGCGAGGCAGCCTCCACCACTTCAACGGGCAGAGAATTCCAGAGATTCACCAGCCTTTGAGTGAAGAAGTTCCTCCTCAACTCTGTTCTAAACCGCCCCCCCTTTATCTTGAGGCTGTGCCCTCTAGTCCTACTGTCCTTTCTGAGTGGGAAGAGTCTCTCCACCTCAATCCTATCCATCCCATTCATCATCTTATACGTCTCAATGAGATCTCCCCTCATTCTTCTAAACTCTAACGAGTACAAGCCTAATCTATTCAGCCTCTCCTCATAGGTCAACCCCCTCAACTCCGAAATCAGCCTAGTAAACCTCCTCCGCACTCCCTCCAAGGCTAAAATATCCTTGCGTAAGTACGGCGACCAAAACTGCACACAGTACTCCAGCTGCAGCCTCACCAGTGCCCTGTACAGTTGCAGCAAGACCTCCCTACTTTTATATTCAATCCCCCTCGCTATGAAGGCCAGCATCCCATTCGCCTTCCTGACCACCTGCTGCACCTGCAAGCTGGGTTTTTGCGACTCATGCACAAGGACCCCGAGGTCCCTCTGCACCGTCGCCTGCTGCAGTTTTTCTCCACGTAAGTAATAATCCTTCCTACCATTATTCCTACCAAAGTGGACCACCTCGCACTTACCAACATTAAATTCCATTTGCCATTTCCTGGCCCATTCGCCCAGCCTATCTAGATCCTTCTGTAGACTCTCCACACCCTCCGCACAATTTGCCTTTCCACCAATTTTGGTGTCATCAGCAAATTTCGACACCATACACTCGGTTCCCTCCTCCAGATCATCTATATAAATGGTAAATAGCTGAGGTCCCAGCACCGACCCCTGAGGCACTCCACTAGTCACCATCTGCCAATCCGAATAGCACCCGTTGACCCCCACTCTCTGCCTCCTATTTGACAACCAGTCCTCTATCCACGCTAACACCCTACCCCCAACTCCATGCCCCCTTACCTTCTGTAATAACCTCTTGTGAGGTACTTTGTCAAACGCCTTCTGAAAATCCAGGAAGACCACATCCACCGGCTCTCCTCTATCCACCGCCCTAGACACATCCTCATAGAACTCCAGTAAACTTGTCAGACACGACTTCCCCTTAACGAAACCGTGCTGCGTCTGCTCTATCAAGCAGTTACCTTAGTTAGGCCACACTTGGAATACAGTGTTCAATTCTGGTCGCCACACTACCAGAAGGATGTGGAGACTTTGGAGAGGGTACAGAAAAGATTTACCAGGATGTTGCCTGGTATGGAGGGCATTAGCTATGAGGAGCGGTTGGAGAAACTTGGTTTGTTCTCACTGGAGCGACGGAGGTTGAGGGGTGACATGATAGAAGTCTACAAGATTGTGAGAGGCATGGACAGAGTGGATAGTCAGAAACTTTTTCCCAGAGTGGAAGAGTCAATTATTATGGGGCACAGGTTTAAGGTGCGAGGGGCAAGGTTTAAAGGAGATGTACGAGGTAGATATTTTACACAGAGGATGATGGCTGCCTGGAACTTGTTGCCGGGGGAGGTAGTGGAAGTGGAAATGGTCGTGAGTTTTAAGAGGCATCTTCACGAATACCTTAATAGGATGGGAATACAGGGATATGTTCCCTGGAAGGGCAGGGGGTTTTAGTTCAGTCGGGCAGCATGGTCGGTTCAGCCTTGGAGGGCCGAAGGGCCTGTTCCTGCGCTGTAATTTTCTTTGTTCATTGTATTGTTCATCATTTATATAAATGACATTGATGATTATGTAGGGGGTGAGATCGGTAAGATTGCTGATGACACAAAGATTGGCTGGGTGAGGTTGAGTGTCTTAGGTTACACGAAGATAGAGACGAGATGGTCAAATTGGCAGATGGAATTTATGAGGCGAGGTTAAATAAACTAGGATTGTTTTCCCTGGAAAGACAGAGGCTGAGGGGGAGACCTGATAGAGGTCAACAGAATGATGAGAGGCACAGACAGGGTGGATAGTCAGAGGCTTTTCCCCAGGGTGGAAGGGTCAATTACACGGGGGGACACAGGTTCAAGGTGAGAGGGGGAAAGTTTAAGGGAGATGTGCGGGGGAAGTTTTTCACACAGAGAGGGGTGGGTGCCAGGAACGCACTGCCAGAGGTGGTGGTGGAAGCAGGAACATTAGTAACATTTAAGAGGCATCTGGATGGGTTCATGAATAGAGAGGGAATAGAGGGATATGGACTGAGTAAGGACAGAAGGTTTTATTTAGTTTAGTTCGGGCATCATGATCAGCACAGGCTTGGAGGGCCGAAGGGCCTGTTCCTGTGCTGGACTTTCTTTGTTCCACAGATTTTATTAACTGCTCTCTCCACCAGTCCTGTCCTTCAATGACTTGTGCACAGATACAGCCAGCTCCCTCTGCTCCTGCATCCCCTGTAAGAATTTTACCCCTTGTTTTTCATTGTCTCTCCATCATCTTCCCACCAAAATGCATCACCTCACACTTCTCCACATCGACCTTCATCTGTGACCTGCCTGTTCACCAAACCTCTCCGTGTTTTCCTGAAATTCTGAACTGATTTCTTCACAGCTCACAATGCTCCCAATACTTTCACAGACAAAGAAATACTTTTGATGTGTAGTCACTTTGTAATGTAGGAAAATTGTAGCTGAATAATGCACAGTAAGATCCCACAAACAGCAATGTGCCACCAGATAAAATCACTGAGGGACAGGTAATGTCAGGCAAATGGAAAGACTTAAAGTTCTAAGAAAGGGTCTGACTCACAGACTGGAAACATTGGCTCTATTCTCTCACCACAGACGCTGCCAGACCTGCTGAGATTTCCCAACAATTTCTGTTTTTATTTTGAATAGAAAGAACCCCTACTTTCTGTAAAAACAGTGTCATGTGATATTTTACAGAAATGTGAGGTGATGTATTTTGACAGAAGGCTGCAGAGTGTTAATATTAACCTATTGACACAATGTTTGGGAACAGAGAGATCTGGGCATCGATTTGAAGGTGAGGGGACAGATCGAGAGTCTGGCTAGCAAAACAAATGGGACCTTGGCTTAAATCAACCTGCCCTTAAATCCACATTGACTGCGCTGGATTAATCTGTATCTTTCTAAGAGATTGTGGAGTGTGGTTAAGGGTATTGACACTGTCCTTTGTCAGTGTGGTTAAGGGTATTGACACTGTCCTTTGTCACAATGATAAAGGGCACAGAAAGGTGTGTTGTCTGCCTGGTGCTCGGGTCTAGTATGTTGCATCTGGGCTGCAGAGGAACCGGGGGTGGGAGGATGAGAATCCGGTCGTTGTGGTACATGTGGGTGCCAACGACGTAGGCAAAATGCGAACTGAGGATCTGGGGAGGGAGTTTGAAAAGCTGGGAATGGAATTAAAAAGTAGAACCGACAAGGTGGTTATCTCTGGGCTACTGCCTGAACCAAGTGCAGACGGGCGTAGGGTTGATAAGATTAAGGAAGTGAATGGGTGGCTCAGGGATTGGTGTGGGAGGAATGGGTTTGAATTTATGGGGCATTGGCATCAGTATTGGGGTAGGTGGGACCTGTTCAGGTGGGATGGGGTTGGTCTGAACCGTGCTGGGACCAGAGTCCTGGCTAATCGTATAAATAGGACTGTAGATAGGGCTTTAAACTAATTGGGGGTGGGGGGAGGGTGCGAGGGTAGGTGACATTATGGGGTCTAAAGTAAAGGAGAGGGTGCAGGTAAGGGAGGAGGCCAAGGATGTCCCAATAATAAAGGGAATAGGGGGCGTGAGTATGGTTGGTGGCATTCTGGCAAATAGGGTCTAGGTGAAGGCTGGGATGAAGGCACTTTATCTGAATGCACGAAGCATTTGGAATAAAGTGGATGAGCTGGTGGCGCAGATCAGCACAAATGGATATGGTCTGGTGGCCATTACAGAGACGTGGCTGCAAGGTGACTGGGACTGGGAGCTGAATGTCCAGGGGTATCAAGTGTTTAGGAAGGATAGGCAGGAGGAAAAAGGGGGGTGCGTAGCTCTGCTCATTAAGGATAGCCATGATGTGGGTATGCCAGCGTTGGACTGGCGTAAACACAGTAAAAAGTCTGACAACACCAGGTTTTAGTCCAACCGATTTATTTGATAATAGACTCACAAGCTTTCGAGGTTTCCCTCTTCGTCAGGTGAATGGAGAGTTCACCTGACGAAGAGGGAAACCTCGAAAGCTTGCGAGTCTATTATCAAATAAATCGGTTGGACTAAAACCTGGTGTTGTCAGGCTTTTTACTGCATTAAGGATAGCATCAGGGTGGTAGTAAGGGATGATATAGGAACCAAACAGCAGAACGTGGAATCGTTGTGGGTGGAGATTAGGAACAGCAAAGGGAGGAAGACGCTGGTGGGTGTCGTTTATAGGCCCCCGAATAATGATCTGGAGGTGGGGCAGGCTGTTAACACGCAAATAATGCGGCATGCAGGAATGGGACAGCGATAATAATGGGGGATTTCAATCTACGTATAAGAACATAAGAAATAGGAGCAGGAGTGGGCCATCTAGCCCTTCGAGCCTGCCCCGCCATTCAATAAGATCATGGCTGATCTGTCGTGGCTCAGTTCCACATTCCCACCCTCTCCCCATAACCCTTGATTGGTCGACCCATGTTGGACGCGGTGGGCTTGAGGAAGAGTTCTTGGAATGCTGCCGGGATAGTTTCCTCGAGCAATGTGTGTTGGAGCCGACGAGGGAGCGAGCTATCTTGGACCTGGTGTTATGTAATGAGGCGGGTAGAATTAGGGTCCTTGTGGTGAAGGATCCTCTTGGGAAGAGTGATCATTGTATGGGGGAGTTTCTGATGTAGATGGAGGAGGAGAAAGTGGGTTCCCGGGCATGTGTCCTTTGTTTGAACAGAGGGGAGTGTGGTCGGATGAGAGAGGAATTGGCGAATGTTGATTGAGGGAGTGCGTTGGAAGGTAGGTCTGCTGAGGAACATGGAGGATCTTTAAGGAGATCTTTCTTGGTGCTCAGCAGAAATTTATTCCGATGGTTAAAAAGGATCGTAGGAGGAGAGATAATCAGCTGTGGATAACGAAGGAGGTAAAGGAAAGTGTTAAATTAAAAGTGGAGGCGTTTAGAGTAGCTAAGAGTAGTGGGCGAGAAGAGGATTGGGAGAGGTTTAAATGTCAACAAAGATTGACAAAGAAGTTGATAAAGGAGGGTAGGAGAAACTATGAAGCTGGGCTAGCGCTTAATATAAAAAAGGATAGCAAGAGTTTTTATAAATACATAAAAAGGAAGAGGCTGGCTAGGGTGAACGTTGGACCCTTAGAGGATGAGAAGGGGGAGCTTAGTGGTAGGGGATGGAGAAATGGCTGAGGCCCGGAATAACTTTTTTGTTTCGGTCTTCACGGAGGAGGACGTGAATAAATTGCCGGGTGTTAGAGATGGAAAGATGGTAGGAGTGGAGGGCCTGAATGACATTATTGTTACTAGAGAGGCGGTGCTCGACAGACTGGAGGGGCTGATTGTGGATAAATCCCCAGGACCGGATGGAATGCATCCAAGGGTTCTGAAGGAAATGGCGGAGGTGACAGTGGATGCCTTGGTGGTTATTTTCCAGACGTCGCTGGATTATGGTGAAGTGCCGGAAGATTGGAAAACGGCTAATGCTACGCCGTTGTTTAAGAAGGGTGGCAGGCAAAAGGCGGGGAATTATAGGCCGGTTAGTTTAACGCCTGTTGTAGGAAAAATGTTAGAATCCGTGATCAAGGAGAAAATAGCGAGGCATCTTGAGGAGAATTGTTTGGTAGAGCAGACGCAGCACGGTTTCGTTAAGGGGAAGTCGTGTCTGACGAATTTATTGGAGTTCTATGAGGATGTGTCTAGGGCGGTGGATAGAGGAGAGCCGGTGGATGTGGTGGTTCTTGATTTTCAGAAGGCGTTTAGAACATAGAACACTACAGCACAAACAGGCCCTTCGGCCCACGAGTTGCGCCGATAAGGTTTGACAAGGTGCCTCACAAAAGGTTATTGCAGAAGGTCAGGGGGCATGGAGTTGGGGGTAGGGTGTTAGCGTGGATAGAGGATTCGTTGTCAAATAGGAGGCAGAGAGTGGGAGTCAATGGGTGCTATTCGGATTGGCGGTTGGTGACTCATGGAGTGCCCCAGGGGTCGGTGCTGGGGCCTCAGCTATTTACCATTTATACAGATGATCTGGAGGAGGGAACCGAGTGTATGGTGTCGAAATTTGCTGATGACACCAAGATTGGTGGAACGGCAAATTGTGCGGAGGGCGTAGAGAGTCTGCAGAAGGACCTAGATAGGCTGGGCGAATGGGCCAGGAACTGGTAAATGGAATTTAATGTTGGCAAATGTGAGGTTGTCCACTTTGGTAGGAAGGACTGTACTTACATGGCGAAAAACTGCAGCAGGCGACGGTGCAGAGGGACCTCGGGGTCCTTGTGCATGAGTCGCAAAAACCCAGCTTGCAGGTGCAGCATGTGGTCAGGAAGGTGAATGGGATGCTGGCCTTCATAGCGAGGGGGATTGAATATAAAAGTAGGGAGGTCTTGCTGCAGCTGTATAGGGCATTGGTGAGGCCGCAGCTGGAGTACTGTGTGCAGTTTTGGTCGCCGCACTTACGCAAGGATATTTTGGCCTTGGAGGGAGTGCAGAGGAGGTTTACTAGGCTGATTCCGGAGTTGAGGGGGTTGAGCTATGAGGAGAGGCTGAATAAACTAGGCTTGTACTCGTTAGAGTTTAGAAGAATGAGGGGAGATCTCTTTGAGACGTATAAGATGTTGAATGGGATGGATAGGATAGAGGTGGAGAGGCTCTTCCCGCTCAGAAAGGACAGTAGGACTAGGGGGCACAGCCTCAAGATAAAGGGGGGGCGGTTTAGAACGGAGTTGAGGAGGAACTTCTTCACTCAAAGGGTGGTGAATCTCTGCCCGTTGAAGTGGTGGGAGCTGCCTCGCTCAATATTTTTAAGACGCGGGTTATAGAACATAGAACACTACAGCACAAACAGGCCCTTCGGCCCACGAGTTGCGCCGATCACATCAACACCTACCTATAACCCCCAATCCCATAAAACCCCATATACTCATCCAGAAGTCTTATAAAAGACCCCAGCGAGTTCGCCTCCACCACCACCGACGGCAGCCGATTCCATTCACTCACCACCCTCTGAGTGAAAAACTTACCCCTAACATCACTTCTGTACTTTCCTCCCCGCACCTTAAACCTGTGTCCTCTCGTAACGACCATTTCAACCTGGGGAAATAGCCTCTGAGAATCCACCCTATCTATTCCTCTCAACATTCTATAAACCTCTATCAGGTCGCCTCTCAACCTACGTCTCTCCAGGGAAAAGAGACCCAGTTCCCTCAACCTAACTTCATAAGGCATGCCTCCCAGTCCAGGCAACATCCTTGTAAATCTCCTCTGTACCCTTTCAATAGCTTCTGCATCTTTCCTATAGTGAGGCGACCAGAACTGCGCACAGTACTCCAAATGAGGCCTGACAAGGGTCTTATAAAGTTGCAGCATTACCTCCCGACTCCTAAACTCAATCCCTCGATTTATGAAGGCCAGTACACCATACGCCTTCTTGACCACCTCTTCCACCTGCGAGGCTGATTTAAGAGTCCTGTGGACCCGGACCCCAAGATCCTTCTGCTCCTCAACACTACCAGGACTCCTGCCCTTGATAGTGTACTCGTTCGTCCCGTTGGTTCTGCCAAAATGGACGACTACGCATTTATCCGCGTTTAAGTCCATCTGCCACTTCTCCGCCCAGTCCTGCATCCTATTTATGTCCTGCTGCAACTTTTGACATCCTTCCAGACCATCCACAACACCACCGACCTTCGTGTCATCAGCGAACTTACTTACCCAACCCTCCACTTCCTCATCTAGGTCATTTATGAAAATGACAAACAGCAAGGGTCCTAGAACAGATCCCTGGGGCACTCCACTGGTGACTGACCTCCATTCAGGGTTGATAGGTGTTTGATAGGCAAGGGGATTAAGGGTTATGGGGAGAGGGCGGGAATGTGGAACTGAGCCACAACAGATCAGCCATGATCTTATTGAATGGCGGGGCAGGCTCGAAGGGCTAGATGGCCTACTCCTGCTCCTGTTACTTATGTTCTTATGATTATCTGTTCTGTCCCTCAGAATTGGTTCCAATAATCTCCCTACCAATGAGGTCAGACTGATCGGCCTCATCACTCACTCCGTCACTTGCTGAGGAGATCCTCCAATCAGAGACAGGCTCACAGAATCAGATCCCACGTTCCACCATCACTGTCTCCGGAATGTCCCGACCCACCTCATTAGAACAGGGATCTTAGACTAAATATTCATGAAAGGACGATAACGTCTTTGGAATTGGCAAAGTAAAACGTTACTTAGACGCCTTAACTTCCTGCCTGTGTTTGAGGGTAGGACAAAAATCACTTAATTAATTTCAATAATTATTTGTGGCCATAAGCCGGAAGACGAACATTTTTGCATCATTACTGCTTGATTTACTGGCTCCTCAAACTGTCAATCATCAGAATGGCTGGGTTTGATTGACATCTTAAAAAAATCCCTGGAAAGGAAATCTAGGAAATTTGCTGATGAAAGCAAGCATTCCACATTTCTTTGTAATCACCTTGGCCACCTCTGAACTTTGGACCCGCACACCCAGGTCCCTCTGTATGTTAATATTCCTAAGACCATTTACAGGATCATTCACACCAAAATTTGATCTTCTAAAATGTACTACCTCACATGTATCCTTCCACCAGAAGGATGTGGAAGTTTTGGAGAGAGTGCAAAGGTTCACTCGAATGTTGCCTGGTTTCGAGGGTGTTGGCTATGAGGAGAGGTTGTATAATTCATTTAGGGTGAGATCCTTCGTGGAGAAGGTAGTCAGAAGGTATACGGCATGCTCACCTTCATCGGCCGGGGCACTGAGTTTAAAAATTGACAGGTCATGTTGCAGCTTTATCGAATGTTAATTAGGCTGCACTTGGAATAGTGTTCAATTCTGGCCATCACACTACCAGAAGGATGTGGAGGCTTTGGAGAGGGTACAGAAAAGATTTACCAGGATGTTGCCCTGGTATGGAGGGCATTAGCTATGAGGAGAGGTTGGAGAAACTTGGTTTGTTCTCACTGGAGCACACATACTGAATGAGAAATTCCTCCTGAATACACCCAGCACATTACTCTCAATCCATTCTCCCTTATCCTCACTCACTTGTCTCTCCCATGAACTTTCACTTCTGCCCCTCCCTGCCCTGTGACCTCTCACCTTTGCAAGCCTTGACATTGCAGAAGCGGATCTCCAGGTTTCCAGTCAGAATCCCCTCACACCACTGACCGCCTGAGTGTGGCCAGTTGTAGGTTCGGAGACGGTGTTGTTGACCAACTCCACACCAACGGGAACACTCACTCCATTCTGACCACATGTTCCAGCTGCAGTCCCGAGTACAGTTCCTTCCAGAACATTCTGTTTCATCTGTAATGAACACAGGAAATAAAGCACTGCAGAAATCACAATGACCTGTGAGAAACTGGAAGGAAGGACCAAGGTGGAAGGGCTGAATGGCCTCCTCCTGTCCATGTGTAATAGACTCGAGAGCCTGAATGGTCACCTCCAGTTCTTGTACACATTGGACAAACAAAAGATATGAATCAGGAGCACAAGGAGGCCATTCTGCCCCTCTAGTTGCTCTGCCATCCTATAAGATCATGGCTACTCTAATTGTAACCCCAACCCCACATTCCCACCTCCCCGATAATCTTTCATTCCTTTGTTAATCGAGAATCTATCTCATTCTGCCTTAAGAATATTCTGAGACTCTGTTCCCACAGTCCTTTTGGGAGTAATTCCAGACAATTACTGTCCTTTGAGAGAAAAAAATCTTCCCATCCTGAAACTGTGAAGCCCGTCTTCCAGATGCCCCCCCTCCACCCAACTTCCCACCACCACCCTCCCCACCCCACCCTGAAGTAACCACATCCAAATTCATTCTGTACAATCCTTTCAGAATTTTATACATTTCAATGTGATCCCCTCTCATTCTTCTCAATTCCAGTGAATACAGACCCAGTCACACAGAGGTTTCCAACATGGAAACAGGCCCTTTAGTCCTACTTGTCCATGCTGCCCTTCTTGACACAGTGTCTCCTCAGATCATGATCTTACCATCCCAGGATCAGTCCACTGAACCTTCGCTACACTCCCTCAATGGCAAATATATCCTTTCTTAAGAAGGAAACTGAAATAGCACAGAATATACCAGCTGTGGTCTCACCAAAGCCCTGTACAGCTGCAGTAATACATCCTAGCTCCTGTACTTGAATCTTCTTATGATGAAGGCCACCCATCCCATCTGCCTCCCTAACTGCTCGCTATACCTGCGCGCTTGCTTTCAGTGGCTGGCGTACTCAGACACCCAGGTCCCTCTGTACATCAACATTTCCCATCGCCATTTAAACAATACTCTGCCATTCTGTTTACCTGCCTGAAGTAAATAACTTCACATTTAACCACGCAGCCTGTCTACATCAGTGAAGTAGAAATGGTCGAAAGCTTCAGGTTTTTAGGTGTCCAGATCACCTACAACCTGTCTGGATCCCCTCGTGCCAACACTGTGGTTAAGAAAACCCCACCAACACCTCTACTTTCTTAAACTAAGGAAATTTGGCATGTCAGCTACGACTCTCACCAACTTTTACAGATGCCCCATAGAAAGCATTCTTTCTGGTTGTATCACAGCTTGGTCTGGGCTCCTGCTCTGCCCAAGACCACAAAGAACTACAAAAGGTCGTGAATGTAGCCCAATCCATCACCCAAACCAGCCTCCCATCCATTGACTCTGTCTACACTTCCCGCTGCCTCGGAAAAGCAGCCAGCATAATTAAGGACCCACCCCGCCACGCACCCCGGATATTTTCTCTTCCACCTTCTTCCATCGGGAAAAAGATACAAAAGTCTGAGGTCACGGACCAACTGACTCAAGAACAGCTTCTTCCCTGCTGCTGTCAGACTTTTGAATGGGCCAACCTCACATTAAGTTGATCTTTCTCCACAACCTAGCTATGACTGTAACACTACCTTCTACACACTCTCCTTTCCTTCTCTATGAATGGTATGCTTTGTCTGCATAGCACACAAGAAACAATACTTTTCACTGTATGTTAATACATCATAGAATCATAGAACCCTACAGTACAGAAAGAGGCCCTTCGGCCCATCGAGTCTGCACCGAACACAATCCCACCCAGGCCCTACCCCCATATCCCTACATATTATACCCACTAATCCCTCTAACCGACACATTCCTGGACACCATGGGGCAATTTCTTAGCATGGCCAATCAACCTAACCCGCACATCTTTGGACACGTGACAATGATAAATCAAAATCAAAAGTTGGATTGCATCTGCCATGTATTTACTCCATAGAACATAGAACATAGAACATGACAGCGCAGAACAGGCCCTTCAGCCCACGATGTTGCGCCGACCAGTTACAAAACAATGACCCACTAACCTAAACCAATCCCTTCTCGTCCATAAACCTATCCACGGATCTCTTAAACGCCCCCAAACTAGGCGCATTTATCCCAAATGCGCAAATCCCAAATGCAAATTTATCCCAGATCCCAAACTCTAACCCTGAGCCCGAACCCTGATCCCAAGCCCAAACCCTGAGCCCGTACCCTGATCCCGAGCCCGTACCCTGATCCTGAGCCCATACCCTGAGCCCGAACCCTGACCCCGAGCCCGAACCCTGACCCCGAGTCCGAACCCTGACCCCGAGCCCGAACCCTGACCCCGAGCCCGAACCCTGACCCCGAGCCCGAACCCTGACCCCGAGCCCGAACCCTGACCCCGAGCCCAAAGCCTGACCCCGAGCCCAAAGCCTGACCCTGAGTCCGAACCCTGACCCCGAATTCTGACCCCGAGTCCAAACCCTGACCCTGAGCCACAGCCCGAACCCTGAGCCCGAACCCTGACCCCGAGCCCAAGCCCAAGCCCAAGCCCAAGCCCAAGCCCTGACCCCGAGTCCGAAGCCTGACACCGAGCCTGAATCCTGACCCCGAGCCTGAATTCTGACCCTGAGTCCAAACCCTGACCCTGAGCCAGAGCCCGAACCCTGACCCCGAGCCAGAGCCCAAACCCTGACCCCGAGCCAGAGCCCAAACCCTGACCCCGAGCCTGAACATAAGAACATAAGAAAATAGGAGCAGGGGTAGGCCATCTAGCCCTTCGAGCCTGCCCCGCCATTCAATAAGATCATGGCTGATCTGTCGTGGCTCAGTTCCACATTCCCGCCCTCTCCCCATAACCCTTAATCCCCTCTCTTATCAAAAACCCATCAACCCGCGTCTTAAAAATATTTAGCGAGGCAGCCTCCACCACTTCAACGGGCAGAGAATTCCAGAGATTCACCACCCTTTGAGTGAAGAAGTTCCTCCTCAACTCCGTTCTAAACCGCGCCCCCCTTTATCTTGAGGCTGTGCCCTCTAGTCCTACTGTCCTTTCTGAGCGGGAAGAGCCTCTCCACCTCTATCCTATCCATCCCATTCATCATCTTATATGTCTCAATGAGATCTCCCCTCATTCTTCTAAACTCTAATGAGTACAAGCCTAGTTTATTCAGCCTCTCCTCATAGTTCATAAGAATATAAGAAATAGGAGCAGGAGTAGGCCATCTAGCCCTTCGAGCCTGCCCCGCCATTCAATAAGATCATGGCTGATCTGTCGTGGCTCAGTTCCACATTCCCGCCCTCTCCCCATAACCCTTAATCCCCACTCTTATCAAAAACCCATCAACCCGCGTCTTAAAAATATTTAGCGAGGCAGCCTCCACCACTTCAACGGGCAGAGAATTCCAGAGATTCACCACCCTTTGAGTGAAAAAGTTCCTCCTCAACTCCGTACTAAACCGCTCCCCTTTATCTTGAGGCTGTGCCCCCTAGTCCTACTGTCCTTTCTGAGCGGGAAGAGTCTCTCCACCTCTATCCTATCCATCCCATTCATCATCTTATACGTCTCAATGAGATCTCCCCTCATTCTTCTAAACTCTAACGAGTACAAGCCTAGTTTATTCAGCCTCTCCTCATAGCTCAACCCCCTCAACTCCGGCATCAGCCTAGTAAACCTCCTCTGCACTCCCTCCAAGGCCAAAATATCCTTGCGCAAGTGCGGCGACCAAAACTGCACACAGAATTCCAGCTGCGGCCTCACCAATGCCCTATACAGCTGCAGCAAGACCTCCCTACTTTTATATTCAATCCCCCTCGCTATGAAGGCCAGCATCCCATTCGCCTTCCTGACCACCTGCTGCACCTGCAGGCTGGGTTTTTGCGACTCATGCACAAGGACCCCGAGGTCCCTCTGCACCGTCGCCTGCTACAGTTTTTCGCCACGTAAGTAATAGTCCTTCCTACCATTATTCCTACCAAAGTGGACAACCCCACATTTGCCAACATTAAATTCCATTTGCCAGTTCCTGGCCCATTCGCCCAGCCTATCCAGATCCTTCTGCAGACTCTCCACACCCTCCGCACAATTTGCCGTTCCACCAATCTTGGTGTCATCAGCAAATTTCGACACCCTACACTCGGTTCCCTCCTCCAGATCATCTATATAAATGGTAAATAGTTGAGGCCCCAGCACCGACCCCTGGGGCACTCCACTAGTCACCAACCGCCAATCCGAATAGCACCCATTGACCCCCATCTCTGCCTCCTATTTGACAGCCAATCCCCTATCCACGCTAACACCCTACCCCCAATCCATGTCCCCTGACCTTCTGCAATAACCTCTTGTGAGGTACCTTGTCAAACGCCTTCTGAAAATCAAGAAACACCACATCCATCGGCTCTCCTCTATCCACCGCCCTAGACACATCCTCATAGAACTCCAATAAATTCGTCAGACACGACTTCCCCTTAACGAAACCGTGCTGCGTCTGCTCTACCAAACAATTCCCCTCAAGATGCCTTGCTATTTTCTCCTTGATCACGGATTCTAACATTTTTCCTACAACAGACGTTAAACTAACCGGCCTATAATTCCCTGCCTTCTGCCTGCCACCCTTCTTAAACAACGGCGTAACATTAGCCATTTTCCAATCTTCTGGCACTTCCCCGGAATCCAGCGACGTTTGGAAAATAATCACCAAGGCATCCACTATCACCTCCGCCATTTCTTTCAGAACCCTTGGATGCATTCCATCCGGTCCTGGGGACTTGTCCACAATCAGTCCCTCCAGTCTTTCAAGCACCGCCTCTCTAGTAACAATAATGTCATTCAAGCATTCCTGAACTCTGACCCTGACCCCAAGTCCGAACCCTGACCCCGAGCCCGAATCCTGACCCCGAGCCTGAATCCTGACCCCGAGCCTGAATCCTGACCCTGAGCCAGAGCCCGAACCCTGACCCCAAGTCTGAACCCTGAATCCTGACCCCAAGTCCGAACCCTGAGCCCAAGTCCGAACCCTGACCCCGAGCCCGAGCCCTGACCCTGAGCCCGAGCCCTGACCCTGAGCCCGAACCCTGACCCCGAGCCCGAACCCTGACCCCGAGTCCCAACCCTGACCCCGAGTCCGAACCCGAACCCTGACCCCGAGTCCGAACCCGAACCCTGACCCCGAGTCCAAACCCGAACCCTGACTCCGAGCCTGAACCCTGAATCCTGACCCCAAGTCCGAACCCTGACCCTGAGCCCGAACACTGACCCCGAGTCCGAACCCTGACCCTGAGCCAGAGCCCGAGCCTGAACTCTGACCTTGACCCTGAGTCTGAACCCTGACCCCGAGTCTGAATCCTGAATCCTGACCCCAAGTCTGA
This sequence comes from Carcharhinus amblyrhynchos, assembly GCF_965287045.1. Lineage (NCBI taxonomy): Eukaryota > Metazoa > Chordata > Chondrichthyes > Carcharhiniformes > Carcharhinidae > Carcharhinus > Carcharhinus amblyrhynchos. The sequence goes on along the minus strand of NW_027649854.1, from coordinate 307,597 downwards.
ACCCTGACCCCGAGCCCGAACCCTGACCCTGAGTCCGAACCCTAACCCTAAGCCACAGCCCGAACCCTAACCCTGAGCCACAGCCCAAACCCTGAGCCCGAGTCCGAACCCTGACCCTGAGCCCGAGTCCGAACCCTGACCCTGAGCCCGAGTCCGAACCCTGACCCTGAGTCCGAACCCTGACCCTGGCCCTGAGTCCGAACCCTGAATCCTGACCCCAAGTCCGAACCCTGACCCCGAGTCCGAACCCTGGCCCCAAGCCCGAACCCTGACCCTGAGCCTGAATCCTGACCCTGAGCCCAAACCCTGACCCCGAGTCCGAACCCTGACCTCAAATCCTGACCCTGAACCTAAACATTGACCCTGAGCCCTGATCCTGACCCCAAGCTCTAATCATGAACTCTGACCCCCAGGATTACTTGTGCATTGAGGCAGGTTACAGGGTCGCTCCTGGAATGTCTCTCCACTGCAGTTGTGATGATTCTGACAGAAACGCGTCCGACTCTTGGTGCTGCGAAACTCCGTGTCTGTACAATTCCTGGAACAACGAGTCCAGGATGACCAGGGAGAAAATCCATCAGACTCTGGAGGGAAGGAGGAAGTGAGAGTGTGAATCACAGAAAGAAAATGAAAATGACTAATACAGATAGAGTGAGAGAATAAGTGACAGAGAAAAAGAGTGTCAGCGAAAGTGAACGACACACAGTTATAAAAAGAGCAAGAACAAAGCAAACAAGTGACAATGGGAGGAGGGGAGAGAGAGAGAGGGGGCAGGCAGGACGTGAGAGCAACAGAAACAGGGATAAAGACAAAGAGTGTGATAGAAAGCAATAGAGAGACAGAGACAAAGAGAGAGAGAGAGAGAGACGGAGTGTGTGAGAGAGAGAGAGAGAGAGACAGAGACAGAGGGACAGAGGGTGAACATAAGAACATAAGAAATAGGAGCAGGAGTAGGCCATCTAGCCCTTCGAGCCTGCCCTGCCATTCAATAAGATCATGGCTGATCTGTCGTGGCTCTGTTCCACTTTCCCGCCCTCTCCCCATAACCCTTAATCCCCTCTCTTATCAAAAACCCATCAACCCGCGTCTTAAAAATATTTAGCGAGGCAGCCTCCACCACTTCAACGGGCAGAGAATTCCAGAGATTCACCAGCCTTTGAGTGAAGAAGTTCCTCCTCAACTCCGTTCTAAACTGCCCCCCCTTTATCTTGAGGCTGTGCCCCCTAGTCCTACTGTCTTTTTTGAGCGGGAAGAGTCTCTCCACCTCTATCCTATCCATCCCATTCATCATCTTATACGTCTCAATGAGATCTCCCCTCATTCTTCTAAACTCTAACGAGTACAAGCCTAGTTTATTCAGCCTCTCCTCATAGCTCAACCCCCTCAACTCCGGTATCAGCCTAGTAAACCTCCTCTGCACTCCCTCCAAGGCCAAAATATCTTTGCGCAGGTGCGGCGCCCAAAAATGCACACAGTACTCCAGCTGCGGCCTCACCAATGCCCTATACAGCCGCAGCAAGACCTCCCTACTTTTATATTCAATCCCCCTCGCTATGAAGGCCAGCATCCCATTCGCCTTCCTGACCACCTGCTGCACCTGCAAGCTGGGTTTTTGCGACTCATGCACAAGGACCCCGAGGTCCCTCTGCACCGTCGCCTGCTGCAGTTTTTCGCCACGTAAGTAATAGTCCTTCCTACCATTCTTCCTACCAAAGTGGACCACCTCACACTTGCCAACATTAAATTCCATTTGCCATTTCCTGGCCCATTCGCCCAGCCTATCTAGATCCTTCTGCAGACTTTCCACACCGTCTGCACAATTTGCCGTTCCCCCAATCTTGGTGTCATCAGCAAATTTCGACACCCTACACTCGGTTCCCTCCTCCAGATCATCTATATAAATGGTAAATAGCTGAGGCCCCAGCACCGACCCCTGGGGCACTCCACTAGTCACCATCCGTCAATCTGAATAGCACCCGTTGACCCCCACTCTCTGCCTCCTATTTGACAACCAATCCTCTATCCACGCTAACACCCTACCCCCAATCCATGTCCCTCGACCTTCTGCAATAACCTCTTGTGAGGTACTTTGTCAAACGCCTTCTGAAAATCTAGAAAGACCACATCCACCGGCTCTCCTCTATCCACTGCTCTAGACACATCCTCATAGAACTCCAGTAAATTTGTCAGACACGACTTCCCTTTAATGAAACCGTGCTGCGTCTGCTCTATCAAGCAATTCCCTTCAAGATGCCTCGCAATTTCCTCCTTAATGACAGATTCTAACATTTTACCTACCACAGACGTTAAACTAACCGGCCTATAATTCCCCGCCTTTTGCCTGGCACCCTTCTTAAACAACAGCGTAACATTAGCCGTTTTCCAATCATCCGGCACTTCCCCGGAAGAGAGAGAGAGACAGAGAGCGAGAGACAGAGACAGAGATGGAGTGTGTGAGAGAGAGAGAGAGACAGAGGGAGACAGAGACAGAGGGAGACAGAGAGAGAGGGAGACAGAGAGAGAGGGAGACAGAGAGAGAGGGAGACAGAGAGTGACAGAGAGAGACAGACAGGCAGAGAGAGACAGAGACAGAGACAGAGAGAGAGAGAGGCGATTCATTTTGGTAGGACAAACCTGAATGCAGATTACAGGGTCAACGGCAGGGTTCTGAGGAATGTGGAGAAACAGAGAGATCTTGGGGTTCATATCCACAGATCTCTGAAGGTTGCCACTCAAGTGGATAGAGCCGTGAAGAAGGCTTATAGTGTGTTAGCGTTTATTAACAGGGGGTTTCAGTTTAAGAGCCGTGGGGTTATGCTGCAACTATACCGGACCTTGGTGAGACCACATTTGGAATATTGTGTTCAGTTCTGGTCACCTCACTATAAGAGGGATGTGGAAGCATTGGAGAGAGTGCAGAGGAGATTTACCAGGATGCTGCCTGGTTTGGAGGGTAGGTCTTATGAGGAAAGGTTGAGGGAGCTGGGGCTTTTCTCTTTAGAGCGGAGGAGGATAAGAGGCGACTTAATAGAGGTTTATAAGATGATGAGGGGGTTTGATAGAGTGGACATGCAGAGACTATTTCCTCGGGTGGATGTAGCTGTTACTAGGGGGCATAACTGTAAGGTTCATGGTGGGAGATATGGGGGGATGTCCAAGGTAGATTCTTCACTCAGAGAGTGGTTGGTGTGTGGAATACACTGCCTGCTGTGATAGTGGAGTCGGACACTTTAGGAACTTCCAAGCGGTTATTGGATAGGCACATGGAGCACACCAGAATTATAGGGAGTGGGATAGCTTGATCTTGGGATTGGACATAGCTCGGCACAACATTGAGGGCTGAAGGGCCTGTACTGTGCTGTACTGTTCTATGTTTCTATGGCAGAGTGACAGAGAGAGAGAGAGAGAGAGTGACAGAGAGAGAGAGAGAGAGTGACAGAGAGAGAGAGAGAGGGTGACAGAGAGAGAGAGGGAGAGTGACAGAGAGAGAGTGACAGAGAGAGAGTGACAGAGAGAGAGTGACAGAGAGAGAGTGACAGAGAGAGAGTGACAGTGGGAAGGTTGAAGATGGGAAGTTGGTGATTTCATGTTGCGCTCAGGTGATGTATCTGTGCCATTACCTGGTAAACCAGTGGGAGGCTCCCCAGTCGATATGGATACTGAAAGAAAGAGAAGCCATTAGCGGGATTTGGGAAGATTCCTCACATTCCATCTCCAGCCTTCAGCACAGCCGACACAAGAGGAGAATGAGAACCATGGGGTTCACAGGGAATTCTTCTCACTAATCTGTCTCTCTCTCCCTCACATGTACCCATCTCTCTCCCTCTCAGTCACCCATTTCTTTCTCTCTCTCCCTCACACTCACCCATCTCTCTCTCTTTCTCTCTTCCTCACCTATCCCTCTCCCTCTCAGTCACCCATTTCTCTCTCTCTCTCTTCCCCCCAATTTGTCCATTGTATCCCACTGTCCAAATGGCTACCTGGTCTAATGTGGGTATAAAAGGGGTTCTGTGCTGTGAGAGCAGAAGCGTTCTTGGGCGCGGGCAGATATAGAGCATGTAAAAACTGCTTAGTGTTATCAATAGGATGTTGCCCTGGTATGGAGGGCATTAGCTGTGAGGAGAGGTTGGAGAAACTTGGTTTGTTCTCATTGAGACGTATAAGATGATGAATGGGATGGATAGGATAGAGGTGGAGAGACTCTTCCCGCTCAAAAAAGACAGTAGGACTAGGGGGCACAGCCTCAAGATAAAGGGGGGGCGGTTTAGAACGGAGTTGAGGAGGAACTTCTTCACTCAAAGGGTGGTGAATCTCTGGAATTCTCTGCCCGTTGAAGTGGTGGAGGCTGCCTCGCTAAATATTTTTAAGAAGCGGGTTGATGGGTTTTTGATAAGAGAGGGGATTAAGGGTTATGGGGAGAGGGCGGGAAAGTGGAACTGAGCCACGACAGATCAGCCATGATCTTATTGAATGGCGGGGCAGGCTCGAAGGGCTAGATGGCCTACTCCTGCTCCTATTTCTTATGTTCTTATGTTCTTATGTTCTCAGTGAACGACGGAGGTTGAGGGGAGACCTGATTGAAGTCTACAAGATTATGAGGGGCATGGACAGAGTGGGTAGTCAGAAGCTTTTTCCCAGGGTGGAAGAGTCAATTACTAGGGGGCACAGGTTTAAGGTGCGAGGGGCAAGGTTTAAAGGAGATGTATGAGGTAGATTTTTTAGTAAAAAGTCTGACAGCACCAGGTTTTAGTCCAGCCTATTTATTTGATAATATACTCACAAGCTTTCGGGGTTAGCCCCTTCGTCAGGTAAATGGAGAGTTCTGGCCTCAGACAGAGCATATAAAGCACAGACAGTTTAGAGATTACTGATTAGAATGCGAATCCTTACACCTAACCTGCTGTTCAAGACCTGAAGTGGCTGATAATGTGAGTGGAAGGAGCACTGATCACAGTTTAAAGAACCTCACTTACTGTACTGTCTGGAGACAATACACATCTCTTTAAACTGTGATCAGTGCTCCTTCCACTCACATTATCAGCCACTTCAGGTCTTGAACAGCAGATTAGGTGTAAGGATTCGCATTCTAATCAGTAATCTCTAAACTGTCTGTGCTTTATATGCTCTGTCTGAGGCCAGAACTCTCCATTCACCTGACAAAGGGGCTAACCCCGAAAGCTTGTGAGTATATTATCAAATAAATCGGTTGGACTAAAACCTGGTGTTGTCAGACTTTTTACTGTGTTTACGCCAGTCCAACGCCGGCATATCCACATCATGACTACTGTAGATTTTTTACACAGAGAGTAGTGGGTGTCTGGAACTCGCTGCCGGGGGAGGGAGTGGAAGTGGATACGGTCGTGACTTTTAAGGGGCAACTTGACAAATCCATGAATAGGATGGTAATAGAGGGATATGGTCCCTGGAAGGGTAGGGGGTTTTAGTTCAGTCGGGGGCAGCATGGTCGGTGCAGGCTTGGAGGGGCCGAAGGGCCTGTTCCTGTGCTGGAATTTTCTTTGTTCTTTGTTCTAATCAGACCACTCCATTTTCCTCCAGATCATTTCTATATGCTACAAACATCAGAGTTCCCAGCACTGATCCCTGCGGGACATCACTAGCAACACAAGGTTAAAGTCCAATCAACTTATTTGATAGTAAACTCAGGTGAAGGGGAAAACCCCAAAAGTTTGTGAGTTTACTATCAAATAAATTGGTTGGACTTTAACCTGGTGTTGTCAGACTTCTTACTGTGTTTACCCCAGTCCAACGCCGGCACCTCCACATCATGAACACCACTAGCTACAGATCTCCATTCTGAAAAACACCCTTCCACTGTTACTCTCTGTCTTCTATAACCCAGCCAGTTCTGTATCTATCCAGCCAGCCCACCCTGAATCCCATCTGATTTTAGTTTTTGTATTAGTCTGCCATGTGGAAACTTGTCAAATGCCTTACTAAAGTCCAAAGAAACCACATCCACAGCCCCTCCCTCATCAATGAACTTTGTCATCTCTATTAGTGAGACATGACCTTCCCCGTTTAAAACCTGCTGCCTGTCACTAAATAGTTCATTTTCTTCCAAGTGTACAAATATCCTGTCCCTCAGTATCTTCTCCAAAAGCTTCTCCACCACTGACATCAGGCTCACTGGCCTATAATTTCCTGGATTATCCCGGCTTTCTTTCTTAAACAAGGGAACAACTCTACCTGTGGTCAAAGAGGATGTGAAGATCTCTTTAAGTCTCCAGCCATTTCCCCCCTTGCCTCTATCCCCTTGGATAAACCCCCATTTGGCCCCGGGGACTTGTCTACCTTAATGTAATTTAGGATGCTCAACACTTTCTCCTTCGATATATTTTCATTCTCTCGAGTGTTCACACACCTATCTCTGATCTCAATATCCAACATGTCCTTCTCCTTGGTGAATACCGATACAAAGTATTTATTAAAGATCTCACCCACTTCCTGTGGCTGCACACATAACCTCTCTCCACAGTTCTTAGTCGACCTGCTCTTTCCCTTACACCCCATTTGCTCCTAATAGATGCATGAAAATCCTTCACCCTGTTTGTTAAAGACATTCCACAACCCCTTTTAGCCCTCCTAATTCTGTGTGACATCATGACCGTACAGGTACTTTAGTTGAATTGAGGAATTGAAGGGTGTCCCACATGCAACCAGTTCCACCAGGTTATTGTGAAAGGTTACCCCAAGTCCTCAAAGGAATTTCTCACAAGCTCTGCACATCCTTCTCTGACAGAGAGAGAGGAGTTAACTGTACAAGACAAACTGATACTGTGTGGCCTGGGATTCGCCATCCCCATCTCACTCAAGGTACAACACCCAGCAACTCCACACAGGGCACTTGGGATGGAAGTACCCAGGTACAGGGCAGAAGAATCCCTGAACTGGCCCCTTGGGGAGGGCAGTATCCAGATGGGAAAAGCCATGACCCACGGCCAACAGCCATGTGGTCTGCTCTGAGTGTGCTCGTGCTGATCAAACCATTCACTAACTGCAGGTACCTGGACGGCACATCAACCATCATCAACTACCACCCGACCCCCGACACCCAGCTGCCAATCTTGGCCCCCTATTGCCAATGGAAGCAGAGGCCCTTCCAGAAGGTGATACAGCCACCGGACACACTTTACCAAACTTCGCTGGACTCCGGGGAAGTGCCGGAAAACTGGAAAACAGCTAATGTTAAGCCGCTGTTTAAAAAAGGTAGCAGGCAAAAGGCAGGGAATTATAGGCTGGTTAGAACATAAGAACATAAGAAATAGGAGCAGGAGTAGGCCATCTAGCCCCTCGAGCCTGCCCCGCCATTCAATAAGATCATGGCTGATCTGTCGTGGCTCAGTTCCACATTCCCGCCCTCTCCCCATAACCCTTAATCCCCTCTCTTATCAAAAACCTATCAACCCGCGTCTTAAATATATTTAGTGAGGCAGCCTCCACCACTTCAATGGGCAGAGAATTCCAGAGATTCACCACCCTTTGAGTGAAGAAGTTCCTCCTCAACTCCGTTCTAAACCGCCTCCCCTTTATCTTGAGGCTGTGCCCCCAGGTCCTACTATCCTTTCTGAGCGGGAAGAGTCTCTCCGCCTCTATCCTATCCATCCCGTTCATCATCTTATATATCTCAATGAGATCTCCCCTCATTCTTCTAAACTCTAACGAGTACAAGCCTAGTTTATTCAGTTTAACGTCTGTTGTGGAAAAATGCTTGAATCCGTCATCAAAGAAGAAATAGCGATGCAACTAGAGAAGAATTATTCGATAGAGCAGACGCAGCACGGATTCGTTATGGGGAAGTCGGGTTTGACAAATTTATTGGATTTCTATGAGGATGTGACTAGTGCGGTAGACAGAGGGGAACTGGTGGATGTGGTGTTCCTCGATTTTCAAAAGGCTTTTGATAAGGTCCCACACAAAAGGTTGCTTCAGAAGGTTAGGGGGCATGGAGCTGGGGGTAAGGTGTTAGCATGGATAGAGGATTGGTTGTCTAATAGGAGGCAGAGAGTTGGTATCAATGGGTGCTATTCTGGTTGGCGGTTGGTGACTAGTGGAGTGCCACATGGATCGGTGCTGGGGCCTCAGCTATTCACCATTTATATAGATGATCTGGAGGAGGGGGCTGAGTGTAGGGTGATGAAATTTGCTGATGACACGATGATGAGTGGAAAAGCAAATTGTGCGGAGGGTGTGGAAAGTCTGCAGAGGGATCTGGATAGGCTGAGTGAGTGGGCGAGGACCTGGCAGATAGAGTATAATGTTAGCAAGTGTGAGGTTGTCCACTTTGGCAGGAATAATAGTAGGAGGGATTATTATTTAAAAGGCAAAAAGCTGCAGCATGCTATGGTGCAGAGGGACCTGGGGGTCCTTGTGCATGAGTCGCAAAAACCCAGTCTGCAGGTGATCGAGAAGGCGAATGGGATGTTGGCCTTTATAGCGAGGGGGATAGAATATAAAAGCAGGGAGGTCTTGCTGCAACTGTACAGGGCACTGGTGAGGCCGCAGCTGGAGTACTGTGTGCAGTTTTGGTCGCCGCACTTGCGCAAGGATATTCTGGCCTTGGAGGGAGTGCAGAGGAGGTTGACTAGGCTGATACCGGAGATGAGGGGGTTAGACTATAGAACATAGAACACTACAGCACAAACAGGCCCTTCGGCCCACGGGTTGCGCCGATCACATCAACACCTACCAATCCATAGACCTATCTATAACCCCCAATCCCATTAAACCCCATATACTCATCCAGAAGTCTTTTAAAAGACCCCAGCGAGTTTGCCTCCACCACCACTGACGGCAGCCAATTCCATTCACTCACCACCCTCTGAGTGAAAAACTTACCCCTAACATCACTTCTGTACTTTCCTCCCCGCACCTTAAATCTGTGTCCTCTCGTAGCGACCATTTCAACCCGGGGAAATAGCCTCTGAGAATCCACCCTATCTATTCCTCTCAACATTTTACAAACTTCTATCAGGTCACCTCTCAACCTTCGTCTCTCCAGGGAGAAGAGTCCCAGCTCCCTCAACCTAACTTTATAAGGCATGCCTCCCAGTCCAGGCAACATCCTTGTAAATCTCCTCTGTACCCTTTCAATAGCTTCTACGTCTTTCCTATTGAGGCGACCAGAACTGCGCACAGTACTCCAAATGAGGCCTGACAAGGGTCTTATAAAATTGCAGCATTACCTCCCGATTCCTAAACTCAATCCCTCAATTAATGAAGGCCAGTACACCATACGCCTTCTTGACCACATCCTCCACCCGCGAGGCCGATTTAAGAGTCCTGTGGACCCGGACCCCGAGATCCTTCTGCTCTTCAACACTACTAAGACTCCTACGAAGAGAGACTAAATAGACTGGGTCTGTACTCGTTGGAGTTTAGAAGGATGAGGGGGGATCTTATAGAGACGTATAAGATAATGAAAGGGATGGATAGGGTAAGAGGTAGAGAGATTCTTCCGCTCAGAAAGGACAGCAGGACTAGAGGGCACAGCCTCAAGACAAGGGGGGTGCGGTTTAGAACGGAGTTGACGAGGAACTTCTTCACTCAAAGGGTGGTGAATCTCTGGAATTCTCTGCCCGTTGAGGTGGTGGAGGCTACCTCGCTAAATATATTTAAGACGCGGGTAGATAGGTTTTTGGTAGACAAGGGAATTAAGGGTTATGGGGAGAAAGCAGGAAAGTGGAACTGAGCCACTTCAGATCAGCCATGATCTTACTGAATGGGGGGGCAGGCTCGAAGGGCTAGATGGCCTACTCCTGCTCCTATTTCTTATATTCTTATGTTCACACTGAAAGGACACCTGATGCCATCCACACTGAGTTCACCATCCCAAGGGTATCGTCAACTGGCACAGTCACACACACCCAGGGCACCTGAACCATTCAGAAACAGGGCAATCTGATCAACTAATCTACAAATCAACTTTCCTTTTTAAAAGAGGAAGAGGGGGAAAGAGGGAGGAAGAGGGAGGAAGAGGGAGAAAGAGGGGGAAAGAGGGGGAAAGAGAGATGAGGGGGAAAGAGAGATGAGGGGGAAAGAGAGATGAGGGGGAAAGAGAGATGAAGGGGGATAGAGAGATGAAGGGGGATAGAGAGATGAAGGGGGATAGAGAGATGAAGGGGGATAGAGGGAGATGAAGGGGGATAGAGGGAGATGAAGGGGGATAGAGGGGGATGAAGGGGGATAGAGGGGGATGAAGGGGGATAGAGGGGATGAAGGGGGATAGAGGGGGATGAAGGGGGATAGAGGGGATGAAGGGGGATAGAGGGGGATAGAGGGGGATGAAGGGGGATGAAGGGGGATGAAGGGGGATGGAGGGGATGAAGGGGGATAGAGGGGGATGAAGGGGGATAGAGGGGGATGAAGGGGGATAGAGGGGGATGAAGGGGGATAGAGGGGGATGAAGGGGGATGAAGGGGGATAGAGGGGGATGAAGGGGGATAGAGGGGGATGAAGGGGGATAAAGGGGTATGAAGGGGGATAAAGGGGGATGAAGGGGGATAAAGGGGGATAAAGGGGGAAAGAGGGGGATAAAGGGGGAAAGAGGGGGATAAAGGGGGAAAGAGGGGGATAAAGGGGGAAAGAGGGGGGATGAGACGTGATGGGCCATACAGCAACTGCAGTCAGGTTGCATTTTGCACAATATAAATAGTTACGTGTTGTTAACCTGTTTAACCGCGGATCCTGGGAATAGCTTACACCTCACACCTGTCCACTTACACTATTATACCTCGAAACGACCAGTTATCCCAAATTAAATGGGAAAGATGTGGACCAGGTGGTCACATGGCCAATGGGATGATCGGGGCATAAAAGAGGTCACGTACTGGGGGCATGGGAGTCTTCCTGGGTTGGGGGCATGGGAGTCTTCCTGGGTTGGGGACAGACACACAGCAGCTCAGTGTTGGCTAGTCGCTGGTCATTAGTTACTGCAATGCAGTGCATTAGCCACCCATCACTCACTTTCTCTCTCTTCCCCCCGCCGCATGCCACTCTCCCCCTGCCCCGCGTGCCACTCTCCCCTGCCCCGCGCCCCACTCTCCCCCTGCCCCGCGCCCCACTCTCCCCCTGCCCCGTGCACCACTCTCCCCCTGCCCCGCGCCCCACTCTCCCCCTGCCCCGCGCCCCACTCTCCCCCTGCCCGCGCCCCACTCTCCCCCTGCCCCGCGCCCCACTCTCCCCTGCCCCGCGCCCCACTCTCCCCCTGCCCCGTGCACCACTCTCCCCCTGCCCCGTGCACCACTCTCCCCCTGCCCCGCGCCCCACTCTCCCCCTGCCCCGTGCACCACTCTCCCCCTGCCCCGTGTGCCAATCTCCCTCTCTCTGTCTGCCTTTCTCTCTCCAGCAGCACAGTGGTTAGTACTGCTATCTCACAGTGCCAGAGACACAGGTTCGATTCCCGGCTCAGGTCACTGTCTGTGTAGAGTTTGTACATTCTCCTCAAGTCTGCGTGGGTTTCCTCCGGGTGCTCCGGTTTCCTCCATAGTCTGAAAGACGTGCTGGTTATGGTGCATTGGCTGTGCTAAATTCTCCCTCAGCGTATGCCGGAGTGTGGTGACAGAGATTTTCACAATAACTTCGTTGCAATGTTAATGTAAGCTTACTTGTGACTAATAAATAAATTTTACTTTAATCACTCAGTCCGTCTCTCTCTCCATCCCTCCATCTCTTTCTCTTCATCTCTCTCTTTCCGTCTCGCTCTCTCTCCATCTCCCCACCTCTCTCTCGCCATCTCCCTCTCTGTTTCCCTGTCTCTCTCCCTCTGCCTCTGTCTCCCCGTCTCCCTGTCTCTCTCTCTGTCTCTCCCCCCCTCTCTCCCTCCCCGCCTCTCTCTTCTCTTCTCCCTCTCTCTTTCCCTCTCTCCCTCTCCCTCTCCCCGTCTCACCTTCACACTCCGCAGTTGAACAGAATTTGAAATCGACACGAGGTCCAACACAGTCTCTTCCTCCATTGGTTGGTGCTGGCTTTGAACAGTCACGCGATCTCATCATGTGGCCAATCCCGCCACAGCTTCGGGAACAGGGAGTCCAGGGGCTCCAATTGGAAAACTGACCGTCAAGGACACAGGCGGAGAAAGAGCAAAGCAGCTGCGCATTTCCGCAAGAACTGAATGGGAAAACAGGAAGGTTAATGGAGCCCCACAGACTCTTATCCTCCACATAGACACTCACCCCCATCCCGATCCTGCTGGCCCCAAACAACCTGCTCCCCCCCAAGACACCCCACTCTGTCCCCCTAAACAACCTGCTCTCTCCCCACAGACACCCCGCTCTCTGCCCTCCAAACACCCTGCGCTCTCTCCCCCCCATACGCCCCGCTCTTTCCCCGCAAATGCCCCGCTCTCTCCCCCCAAACACTGCGCTCTCTGCCCCCCCAAACACGCTGCGCTCTCGCCCCCCCCAAACACGCTGCGCTCTCACCCTCCCAAACACCCTGCGCTCTCGCCCTCCCAAACACCCTGCGCTCTCGCCCTCCCAAACACCCTGCGCTCTCGCCCCCCCAAATGCCCCGCTCTCTCCCCCCAAACACCCTGCGCTCTCGCCCCCCCAAACACGCTGCGCTCTCGCCCTCCCAAACACCCTGCGCTCTCGCCCCCCGCAAATGCCCCGCTCTCTCCCCCCAAACACTGCGCTCTCTGCCCCCCCAAACACGCTGCGCTCTCGCCCCCCCCAAACACGCTGCGCTCTCACCCTCCCAAACACCCTGCGCTCTCGCCCTCCCAAACACCCTGCGCTCTCGCCCCCCCAAACACCCTGCGCTCTCTCCCCCCAAACGCCTCGCTCTCTCCCCCCAAACACCCTGCGCTCTCTCCCCCCAAACTGACTGAGAGCGAGGAGATTAGCTCCCAGGTCGAGAAGGACTGTAGACAGTATGAGAGGGAGGTTAGACGGGTGATGGAGAAGGGAAGTCCCCAGACCGAGGGTCTGAGGTGTGTCTATTTTAACGCCAGGGGTGTAGTGAATAAAGTAGATGAGCTTAGGGCATGGATTGCTGCTTGGGAATGTGATGTGGTGGCCATTACAGAGACTTGGATGTCTCAGGGACAGGACTGGGTACTGCAGGTGCCGGGATTTAGATGCTTCAGGAAGGACAGGGAGGGGGGCAAAAGAGGTGGCGGAGTGGCACTGTTGATCAGGGACAGTGTCATGGCTGCAGAGAAGGTGGATGCTGTGGAGGGACTGTCTACAGAGTCTCTGTGGGTGGAAGTTAGGAACAGCAAAGGGTCGATAACTTTGCTGGGTGTTTTCTATAGGCCACCCAATAGTGACAGGGAAGCTGAGGGGCAGATAGGGAAACAGATCCTAGAGAGATGTAGTAATAACAGAGTTGTCATGATGGGAGACTTTAATTTCCCAAACATCAACTGGAACATCCCTAGGGTAAGGGGTTTGGATGGGGAGGAGTTTGTTAGGTGTGTTCAGGAGGGGTTCCTGACACAGTACGTGGATAAGCCTACGAGAGGAGAGGCTGTATTTGACCTGGTGCTGGCTAATGAACCAGGACAGGTGACGGATCTCTCGGTGGGAGAGCATCTCGGGGATGGAGATCATAATTCTATCTCCTTCACGATAGCATTGGAAAGAGATAGGATCAGACAGGCTAGGAAGGTGTTTGTCTGGAGTAAGGGGAAATATGAAGACATCAGGCAGATAATTGGACGAGTAAACTGGAAGGAGGTGTTCTTGGGGAAAAGTACAGAAGGAAGGTGGTGGATTTTCAAGGAATGTTTGTCTGGAGCTCTGCACGACAATGTTCCGATGAGACAAGGAGGTTTTGGTAGGGTGCGGGAACCGTGGTGCACGAAGGTTGTGATGAACCTAGTCAGGAAGAAAAGAAAGGTGTACAAAAGGTTCAGAGAGCTAGGAGATGTTAAGGATCTAGAGGAGTATAAGGCTTGTAGAAAGGAGCTTAAAAAGGAAATTAGGAGAGCCAGAAGGGGACATGAGAAGGCCTTGTTGGGTAAGATTAAGGAGAATCCCAAGGCCTTCCATTACAGGAAGGACGTGGAGGCTTTGGAGAGGGTGCAGAGGAGGTTTACCAGGATGTTGCCTGGTATGGAGGGGAGGTCCTATGAGGAGAGACTGAGGGATTTGAGGTTGTTTTCGCTGGAAAGAAGGAGGCTAAGAGGGGATCTTATTGAAACATATAAGATGATTAGAGGTTTAGATAGGGTGGATAGTGATAGCCTTTTTCCTCGGATGGAGAAAGCTAGCACGAGGGGGCATGGCTTTAAATTAAGGGGGGGTAGTTATAGGACGGATGTCAGGGGTAGGTTCTTTACCCAGAGGGTGGTGAGGGATTGGAATGCCCTGCCTGCTGCGGTTGTAAATGCGCCTAGTTTGGGGGCGTTTAAGAGATCTGTGGATAGGTTTATGGACAAAAAGGGATTGGTTTAGATTAGTGGGTCAGTGTTTTTTTTAAAAAAACTGGTCGGCGCAACATCGTGGGCCGAAGGGCCTGTTCTGCACTGTAATGTTCTATGTTCCTCAAATATGTGAAGAGTAAAAGGATGAGAAGAGAAGGGATAGGACCTATAAAAGGTGAAGGGGGAAAAGTCTGTGTGGAACCGGAAGAAATGGCAGAGGTGCTTAATGAGTACTTTGCCTCGGTATTCACGGTGGAAAGTGATCTGGGAGGTTGTACTACAGGTTTGCGGCAGACTGAAAAGATTGAGCACGTGGACGTTAAGAAAGAGGATGTGTTGGAACTTTTAAATTTTATCAAGATAGATAAGTCACCGGGTCCGGATGGGATGTACCCCAGGTTACTGTGGGAGGTGAGGGAAGTGATTGCAGAGCCCCTGGCGATGATCTTTGCATCGTCGATGGAGACGGGAGAGGTTCCGGAGGATTGGAGGATTGCGGATGTGGTTCCTATTTTCAAGAAAGGGAACAGGGATAGCCCGGGAAATTACCGACCGGTGAGTCTGACCTCAGTGGTTGGTAAGTTGATGGAGAGGATTCTGAGGGACAAGATTTATGAGTATTTAGAGAAGTTTAGTGTGATCAGAAATAGTCAGCACGGCTTTGTCAAGGGCAGGCCGTGCCTTACGAGCCGAGTTGAGTACATTGAAAATGTGACTGAACACATAGAACATTACAGCGCAGTACAGGCCCTTCGGCCCTCGATGTTGCGCTCACCAGTGGAACCAATCTAATGACCCTCTAACCTAAACTATTCCAATGTTATCCATATGCCTATCCACTGACCATTTGAACGCCCTTAAAGTTGGCGAGTCCACAACTGCTGCAGGCAGGGCATTCCACGCCCTTACTACCCCCTGAGTAAAGAACCTACATCTGACATCCGTCTTATAATTACCACCCCTTAATTTAAAGCTATGTCCCCTCGTGTTAGCCATCACCATCCGAGGTAAAAGGCTCTCACTGTCCACCCTATCCAATCCTTTGATCATAGAACATAGAAACACTACAGCACAAACAGGCCCTTCGGCCCACTAGTTGTGCCGATCACATCTACACCTACTAAGCCATAGACCTATCTATAACCCCCAATCCCATTAGATCCCATGTACTCATCCAGAAGTCTTTTAAAAGACCCCAGCGAGTTCGCCTGTACCACCACCGACGGCAGCCGATTCCATTCACTCACCACCCTCTGAGTGAAAAACTTACCCCTAACATCTCCTCTGTACTTGCTTCCCTGCACCTTAAACCTGTGTCCTCTCATAGCGACCATTTCAGCCCTGGGAAACAGCCTCTGAGAATCGGAGGTAGGGGGATTGAATTTAAGAACTGCAGCGTCATGTTGCAACTGTACAAAACTCTGGTGCGGCTGCGCTTGGAGTATTGTGTGCAGTTCTGGTCCCCACATTATAGGAAGGATGTGGAGGCTTTGGAGAGGGTGCAGAGGAGGTTTACCAGGATGTTGTCTGGTATGGAGGGGAGGTCCTATGAGGAGAGACTGAGGGATTTGAGGTTGTTTTCATTAGAAAGAAGGCGGCTGCAAGGGGACCTTATTGAAACATATAAGATGATCAGAGGTTTGGATAGGGTGGACAGTGATAGCCTTTTTCCTCGGATGGAGAAAGCTAGCACGAGGGGGCATAACTTTAAATTAAGGGGTGGTAGTTATAGGACGGATGTCAGGGGTAGGTTCTTTACCCAGCGGGTGGTGAGGGATTGGAATGCCCTGCCTGCTGCAGTTGTAAATGCGCCTAGTTTGGGGGCGTTTAAGAGATCCGTGGATAGGTTTATGGATGGAAAGGGTTTGGTTTAGGTTAGAGGGTCATTGTTTTTTAACTGGTCGGCGCAACATCGTGGGCCGAAGGGCCTGTTCTGCGCTGTAATGTTCTATGTTCTAATCCACCCTATCTATTCCTCTCAACATCTTATAAACCTCAGGTCGCCTCTCAACCTTCGTCTCTCCAGGGAGAAGAGTCCCAGCTCCCTCAACCTATCTTCACAAGGCATGCCTCCCAATCCAGGCAACATCCTTGTAAATCTCCTCTGTACCCTTTCAATAGCTTTCACGTCCTTCCTATAGTGAGGCGACCAGAACTGCGCACAGTACTCCAAGTGGGGTCTGACAAGGGTCTTATAAAGTTGCAGCATTACCTCCCGGCTCCTAAACTCAATCCCTCGATTAATGAAGGCCAGTACACCATACGCCTTCTTGGCCACATCCTCCACCTGCGAGGCCGATTTAAGAGTCCTATGGACCCGGACCCTAAGATCCTTCTGCTCTTCAACACAGCTAAGACTCCTACCCTTGATATTGTATTCCTTCATCCCATTGGTCCTGCCAAAATGGACCACTACACATTTATCCGCGTTGAGGTCCATCTGCCACTTCTCCGCCCAGTCTTGCATCCTATCTATGTCCCGCTGCAACTTCTGACATCCCTCCAGACCATCTTGTATGCCTCAAACAGGTCACCTCGTAACCTTCTTCTCTCTAATGAAAATAACCTCAAGTCCCTCAGCCTTTCCTCATAAGACCTTCCCACCATACCAGGCAACATCCTGGTAAACCTCCTCTGCACCCTTTCCAATGCCTCCACATCTTTCTTATAATGCGGCGACCAGAACTGTACGCAATACTCCAAGTGCGGCCGCACCAGAGTTTTGTACAGTTGTAACATGACCTCACGGCTCCGAAATTCAATCCCTCTACCAATAAAAGCTAACACACCGTACGCCTTCTTAACAACCTTATCAACCTGGGTGCCAACTTTCAGAGAGCTATGCACATGTACCCCGAGATCTCTCTGCTCGTCAACACTACGAACATTGACGAAGGAAGAGCGGTGGACGTGGTTTACATGGACTTCAGCAAGGCATTTGATAAGGTCCCCCATGCAAGACTTCTTGTGAAGGTGAGAGGGCATGGGATCCAAGGGGCTTTGGCCTTGTGGATCCAGAACTGGCTTGCCTGCAGAAGGCAGAGAGTGGTTGTGGATGGGTCTTTTTCTGCATGGAGGTCGGTCATGATGTGGATGTGCCGGCGTTGGACTGGGGTAAACACAGTAAAAAGTCTGACAACACCAGGTTTAAGTACAATCGATTTATTTGATAGTGCACTCACTAGCTTTCGGGGTTAGCCCCTTCGTCAGGTGAATGGAGAGTTCTGGCCTTGGACAAAGCATATAAAGCACAGACAGTTTAGAGATTACTGATTGGAATGCAAATCTTTACACCTAATTTGCTGTTCAAGTCTTAAAGTGGCTGACAATGTGTGTGGAAGGAGCACTGATCACAGGTTAAAGAGATGTGTATTGTCTCCATTCAGTACAGTAAGTGAGGTTTTGCAAACCCAGGCAAGTCACGGGGGTTACAGATAGTGTGACATGAACCCAAGATCCTTGTTGAGACCGTCCTCATGTGTGCGGAACCTGGCCAAGTTCAAAACCTCACTTACTGTACTGTCTGGAGACAATACACGTCTCTTTAACCTGTGATCAGTGCTCCTTCCACTCACATTGTCAGCCACTTTAAGACTTGAACAGCAGGTTAGGTGTAAAGATTTGCATTTTAATCAGTAATCTGTAAACTGTCTGTGCTTTATATGCTCTGTCCGAGGCCAGAACTCTCCATTCACCTGACGAAGGGGCTAACCCCGAAAGCTCGTGAGCTTACTATCAAATAAATCAGTTGGACTTAAACCTGGTGTTGTCAGACTTTTTACTGTGGAGGTCGGTCACCAGTGGAGTGCCCCAGGGATCTGTTCTAGGACCCTTGCTGTTCGTCATTTCCATAAATGACCTGGATGAGGAAGTGGAGGGATGGGTTAGTAAGTTCGCCGACGATACGAAGGTTGGAGGTGTTGTTGATAGTCTGGAGGGATGTCAGAAGTTGCAGCGAGACATAAATAGGATGCAAGACTGGGTGGAGAAGTGGCAGATGGACTTCAACGCAGATAAATGTGTAGTGGTCCATTTTGGCAGAACCAATAGGATGAAGGAGTACAATATCAAGGGAAGGAGTCTTAGCAGTGTTGAGGAGCAGAAGGATCTTGGGGTCCGGGTCCAGAGGACTCTTAAATCAGCCTCGCAGATGGAGGATGTGGTCAAGAAGGCGTATGGTGTACTGGCCTTCATTAATCGAGGGATTGAGTTTAGGAGTCGGGAGGTAATGCTGCAACTTTATAAGAGCCTCGTCAGACCCCACTTGGAGTACTGTGCGCAGTTCTGGTCGCCTCACTACAGGAAGGATGTAGAAGCTATTGAGAGGGTGCAGAGGAGATTTACAAGAATGTTGCCTGGACTGGGAGGCATGCCTTATGAAGTTAGGTTGAGGGAGCTGGGACTCTTTTCCCTGGAGAGACGAAGGTTGAGAGGTGACCTGATGTTTGAATGGTTCGAATATATGTATGAATATTTATATTTATGAATATATATATGAATAGTTCGGATGGGACACTTTTTGTACAGTGTGTGCAGGAGGGTTTCCTGATACAATATGTGGATAGGCCAACAAGAAGTGAGGCCACATTGGACTTGGTACTGGGTAATGAACCGGGTCAGGTGTTAGCTGTTACTGGAGGGCATAACCATAAGGTTCATGGTGGGAGATATAGGAGGGATGTCCGAGGTAGATTCTTTACTCAGAGAGTGGTTGGGGTGTAGAATGCACTGCCTGCTGTGATAGTGGAGTCGGACACTTTAGGAACTTTCAAGCGGTTATCGGATAGGCACATGGAGCACACCAGAATGATAGGGAGTGGGATACCTTGATCTTGGGTTCAGACATAGCTCGGCACAACATTGAGGGCTGAAGGGCCTGTACTGTGCTGTACTGTTCTATGTTCTATTTGTTTGTAGGAGAGCACTTTGGAGATAGTGACCACAATTCGGTTTCATTATTGCAATGGAGAGGGATAGGGTCACAGGTCAGGGCAAGGTTTATAATTGGGGCAGGGTTAACTATGATGCCATTAGGCAAGAATTAGGGAGCATAAGATGGGAACAGAAACTGTCAGGTGTGAGCACAAACGAGAAGTGGAGCTTTTTCAAGGAACAAATACTGCGTGTCCTTGATAGGTATGTCCCTGTCAGGCAGGGAGGAAATGGCCGAGTGAGGGAACCATGATTCACAAAGGAGGTTGAATGTCTCGTCAAGAGGAAAAAGGAAGTCTATGTAAGGATGAGAAAACAAGGTTCAGTTGGATCGCTTGAGGGTTACAAGGTAGCTAGGAATGAGTTAAAAAAAAGGGCTTAGGAGAGCTAGGAGGGGGCATGAGAAGTCCTTGGCAATTCGGATAAAGGAAAACCCCAAGGCTTTTTACTCTTATGTGATAAATAAAAGAATGACCAGGGTGAGGTTAGGGCCAGTCAAGGATAGTAGTGGGAACTTGTGCATAGAGTCAGAAGAGATCGGTGAGGCGTTGAATGAATACTTTTCTTCAGTGTTCACTAAGGAGAGGGGCCGTGTTTTTGAGGATGAGAGTGTGATACAGGCCGATAGGATGGAGGAGGTAGATGTTCTGAGATGTTGTATTCGCAATTCTGAAAAACCTGAGGGTGGATAAGTCCCCTGGGCCAGATAGGATACATCCTAGGATACTTTGGGAGGCAAGAGATGAGATTGTATAGCCTTTAGAACACAGAACATAGAACACTACAGCACAAACAGGCCCTTTGGCCCACAAGTTGCGCCGATCACATCTATACCTTCCAAGCCATAGAACTACCTGTAACTCCCAATCCCATTAAATCCCATATACTCATCCAGAAGTCTTTTAAAAGACCCCAGCGAGTTTGCCTCTACCACCACCAATGGCAGCCGATTCCACTCACTCACCACCCTCTGAGTGAAAAACTTTCCCCTAACATCTCCTCTGTGAAGCTTTGATCTTTGGGTCCTCACTGTCCACAGGGATTGTGGAGAGTGACAAATGTTGTTCTTCTCTTCAAGAAAGGAAATAGGAATGACCCTGGTAATTATAGGCCAGTTAGTCTTACTTCGGTGGTCGGTAAGTTAATGGAAAGGGTCCTGGGAGATAGGATTTATGACCATTTGGAAAGATGCAGTTTAATCCAGGATAGTCAGCACGGATTCGTGAGGGGTAACTCCTGCCTCACAAATTTGATTGAATTCAGTGTGTAGATGAAGGTAGAGCAGTTGATGTCGTATACATGGATTTCAGTAAGGTGTTTGATAAGGTTCCCCATGGTAGGCTCGTGAAGAAACTAAGGAGGTGTGGGATAGAAGGAAATTTGGCCGATTGGATAAATAACTGGCTGTCTCATAGAAGACCTGTTTCCGTGCTATATATATATATCTCTCGATGAGTGTACGATGCTTGAGGGTTGGGAACATTACAACAACAACATGTGGTTGGGAATATTGCAGCAACAATGCAAGCCAGTTGGGGTTGTTGCAGTTGTTAATTTCTCGGCCAATTTCTCTTCCTTTGCCTCATTTGTTTATTCGACCTCCCTAAACCGACTGTAATCCATCCAACTCTCCCAATCATTTTCCGGCCTCTTTCATGTCAATCTGTCAGGGTCATTTTATGTTGATCGATTGTGTTCAGTGAAAAGGTTCAGGAACCTTCATTACCAGTTGCTGCAGTCATGGTGTAGAGTGGTTCCTGATGGGATCTCCTCCTGCACCTCGGCACCATTATCCATCAAAATAGTAGCAGAGACTGAAGAATCAACGGAATGATTCTGGAATAACTGCAGAATCTCCTCCGTTAGAACACATGGACATTCCTAAACATAACACATGAGTTTAGGGACAGAGAATTGTAAATCAGATAGAATATAAATCCAGGAGAGCTTTGCTCATTTACAGAGTAGAATAGAAAGGTATAAACTCTCAGCTCAGGGTCATTCATCATAGAACATAGAACACTACAGCACAAACAGGCCCTTCGGCCCACAAGTTGTGCCGATCACATCTATACCTACCAAGCCATAGAACTATCTGCAACTCCCAATCCCATTAAATCCCATATACTCATCCAGAAGTCTTTTAAAAGACCCCAGCGAGTTCGCCTCCACCACCACCGACGGCAGCCGATTCCACTCACTCACCACCCTCTGATTGAAAAACTTTCCCCTAACATCTCCTCTGTACTTGCTTCCCAGCACCTTAAACCTGTGTCCTCTCATAGTGACCATTTCAGCCCTGGGAAATAGCCTCCGAGAATCCACCCTATCTATTCCTCTCAACATTTTATAAACCTCTATCAGGTCGCCTCTCATCCTTCGTCTCTCCAGGGAGAAGAGACCGAGCTCCCACAACCTACCTTCATAAGGCATGCCTCCCAATCCAGGCAACATCCTTGTAAATCTCCTCTGCATTCTCTCAATAGCTTCCACATCCTTCCTGTAGTGAGGCGACCGGAACTGCGCACAGTACTCCAAGTGGGGCCTGACAAGGGTCCCATAAAGGGTCCTATATTATATGACTAATTCAAACTGATTTCTCACATTAGCAGAGCGAGACTCCATTGTGTTTGAGGAAGGGGTTTCTCGGCGTTGTCTATTCTACACTGGCAGCATAGAGTCCAGGGACTCAGGGTGTTCAGCTGAGGGGGAAACTCTTAAATAATTAAGAGAAATATCTCCTAATATCCTGTAAGGATGAAGGATAAGTATGGAAAGTTTTGGGAACCTTGGATAATGGGAGATATTGTGAGCCTCGTCAAAGGAAAAAAGGAAACATTTGTCAAAGGAAGAAGGCTGGGAACAGGCGAAGCAATTGTGGAGAATAAGGAAAATAGAAAGAAACTTAAGCAAGGAGTAAGGAGGGCTAAAAGGGGTCACGAAAAAATGTTGGCTAGCAGGATTAAGCAAAATCCCAAGGCTTTTTATACACACATAAAGAGCAAGAGATTAGCCAGAGCAAGGGTTGGCCCACTCAAGGACAAGGGAGGGAATCTATGTGTGGAGCCAGAGGAAATGGGCGGGGTATTAAATGAGTAC
Organism: Carcharhinus amblyrhynchos; assembly: GCF_965287045.1. Lineage (NCBI taxonomy): Eukaryota > Metazoa > Chordata > Chondrichthyes > Carcharhiniformes > Carcharhinidae > Carcharhinus > Carcharhinus amblyrhynchos. Next base: position 285,180 of record NW_027649854.1, on the reverse strand, counting down.
TTTGTGTCAGTATTCACCAAAGAGAAGGACTTGGTGGATGATGAGTCTGGGAAAGGATGTGTAGACAGTTTGAGTCATGTTGAGATCAAAAAGGAGGTATTGGGGTTCTTGAGAAACATTAAGATAAACAAGTTCCCAGGGCCTGATGGGATATACCCCAGAATACTGAGAGAGGCAAGGGAGGAAATTGCTGGGGCTTTGAGAGAAATCTTTGTATCCTCACTGGCTACAGGAGAGATCCCAGAGGATTGGAGAATAGCCAATGTTCCTTAGTTTAAGAAGGGTAGCAAGAATAATCCAGGTAATTACAGGCTGGTGAGTCTTACATCAGTGGTAGGGAAATTATTGGAAAGAATGATTGGAAAGAATGTTCTGGTTTCCTCCCACAGTCCAAAGATGTGCGGGTCAGGTTGATTGACCATGTTAAAAAATTGCCCCTTATTGTACCAAGATGCTTAGATTAAAGGGATTAGCGGGTAAGAAATGTAGGGATATGGGGGTAGAGCCTGGATGGGATTATGGTTGGTGCAGACTCAATGGGCTGAAGAGCCTGTATGAATTCTCCGAGACAGGATTTATTCCCACTTGGAAATAAGTGGACATATTAGCGAGAGGCAACATGGTTTTGTGACGGTGAGGTCGTGACTCACAAACTTGATCGAATTTTTTGAGGGCATGATGTAGATGATTGATGAGGGTAGGGCAGTGGATGTTGTCTACATGGACTTCAGCAAGGCCTTTGACAAGGTCCCTCATGGCAGACTGGTGCAGAAGGTGAAGTCGCAGTGGGATCAGAGGTGAGCTGGCAAGGTGGATACAAAACTGGCTCGGTCAAAGATGTACAGAGGCGTTGGACTGGGGAAAACACAGTAAGAAGTCTCACAACACCAGGTTTAAGTCCAACCAGTTTATCTGATAGTAATCCCACAAGCTTTCGGAAACGGTGTTCCTTCACCAGGTGTGTGGAAGGTTCTGATCAGAGAAGGGCATATAAAGACACACACAGTTTACAGAATACTGATTAGAAAGTGAGTCTTTGCAGCTAACCTGTTATTCAAGTCTTAAAGGTGCAGACAATGTGAGTGGAGATAGCATACGCGTAGGTTAAAGAGATGTGTATTGTCTCCAGACAGTACAGTAAGTGAGGTTTTGCAAACCCAGGCAAGTCATGGGAGTTACAGATAGTGCGACATAAGAACATAAGAACATAAGAAATAGTAGGCCATCCAGCCCTTCGAGCCTGCCCCGCCATTCAATAAGATCATGGCTGATCTGTCGTGGCTCAGTTCCACATTCCCGCTCTCTCCCCATAACCCTTAATACCCTTGCCTATCAAAAACCTATCTATCTGCGTCTCAAATATATTTAGCAAGGCAGCCTCCACCACTTCAACGGGCAGAGAATTCCAGAGATTCACCACCCTTTGAGTGAAGAAGTTCCTCCTCAACTCCGTTCTAAACCGCACCCCCCCCCTTATCTTGAGGCTGTGCCCTCCAGCCCTACTGCCCTTTCTGAGTGGGAAGAGCCTCTCCACCTCTATCCTATCCATCCCATTCATCATCTTATACATCTCAATGAGATCTCCCCTCATTCTTCTCAACTCTAATGAGTACAAGCCTAGTTTAGAACATAGAACCTGGGACATAGAACATTACAGCGCAGAACAGGCCCTTCGGCCCACGATGTTGCGCCGACCAGTTAAAAAACAATGACCCTCTAACCGAAACCAAACCCTTTCCATCCATAAACCTATCCACGGATCTCTTAAACGCCCCCAAACTAGGCGCATCTACAACTGCAGCAGGCAGCGCATTCCAATCCCTCACCACCCTCTGGGTAAAGAACCTGCCCCTGACATCCGTCCTATATCTACCACCCCTTAATTTAAAGCTATGCCCCCTCGTGCTAGCTTTCTCCATCCGAGGAAAAAGGCTATCACTGTCCACCCTATCTAAACATAGAACATAGAACATTACAGCGCAGAACAGGCCCTTCGGCCCACGATGTTGCGCCGACCAGCTTTTTAAAAAAAAACACTAACCCACTAATCTAAACCAATCCCATTTCGTCCATAAACCTATCCACAGATCTCTTAAACGCCCCCAAACTAGGCGCATTTACAACTGCAGCTGGCAGGGCATTCCAGTCCCTCACCACCCTCTGGGTAAAGAACCTACCCCTGACATCAGTCCTATAACTACCCCCCCTTAATTTAAAGCCGTGCCCCCTCGTGCTAGCTTTCTCCATCCCAGGAAAAAGGCTATCACTATCCACCCTGTCTAAACCTCTAATCATCTTATATGTTTCAATAAGGTCCCCTCTTAGCCGCCTTCTTTCCAGCGAAAACAACCCCAAATCTCTCAGTCTCTCCTCATAGGATCTCCCCTCCATACCAGGCAACATCCTGGTAAACCTCCTCTGCACCCTCTCCAAAGCCTCTACATCCTTCCTGTAATGTGGGGACCAGAACTGCACACAATACTCCAAGTGCGGCCGCACCAGAGTTGTGTACAGTTGCATCATGACGCTGCGACTCCTAAATTCAATCCCCCTACCAATAAACGCCAAGACACCATATGCCTTCTTAACAAACTTATCTACTTGATTCCCAACTTTCAGGGATCTATGTACACATACACCTAGATCCCTCTGCTCCTCCACACTATTCAAAGTCCTCCCGTTAGCCCTATACTCAACACATCTGTTATTCCTACCGAAATGAATTACCTCACACTTCTCCACATTAAACTCCATCCGCCACCTCGTGGCCCAGCTCTGCAACTTTTCTAAGTCACCCTGCAAACGATGACACCCTTCCTCACAATCTACCACACCTCCGACTTTGGTGTCATCAGCAAACTTACTAATCCACCCAACTATATCCTCATCCAGATCATTAATAAAAATTACAAACAGCAGTGGCCCCAAAACAGATCCCTGAGGCACACCACTCGTAACTGAACTCCATGACGAATATTTACCATCAACCACCACCCTCTGTCTCCTATCTGCTAGCCAATTCCTGATCCAATTACCTAGATCACCCCCAATCCCATACATCTGCATTTTCTGCAGAAGCCTACCATGGTGAACCTTATCAAACGCCTTACTAAAATCCATATACACCACGTCAACTGCCTTACCCCTATCCACCTCTTTGGTCACTTTCTCAAAAAACTCAATAAGGTTAGTAAGGCACGACCTACCCGCTACAAAACCATGCTGACTGTCTCTAATCAATTCATTACTCTCCAAATAACTATAAATCCTGTCTCTAATAATCCTTTCCAAAACCTTACCCACCACAGAAATAAGACTCACCGGTCTATAATTCCCAGGGAAGTCTCTTCTCCCCTTCTTAAACAATGGGACAACATTTGCTGTCCTCCAATCTTCCGGTACTATACCAGAGACCAATGACGACCTGAAGATCAGAGCCAGAGGCTCCGCAATCACCTCTCTTGCCTCCCAGAGAATCCTAGGGTAAATCCCATCCGGACCAGGGGACTTATCTATTTTCAAACCCTCTAAAATATCCAGCACATCCCCCGTATCAACTGCAATACTATCTATTTTACACCCCTGCACCCCAGTGTCTCCTCAGCTACATTCATGTCCCCTTGCGTGAACAATCATCTAATCATCTTATATATTTCAATAAGGTCCCCTCGTAGCCGCCTTCTTTCTAACGAAAACAACCTCAAATCCCTCAGTCTCTCCTCATAGGACCTCCCCTCCATACCAGGCAACATCCTGGTAAACCTCCTCTGCACCCTCTCCAAAGCCTCCACATCCTTCCTATAATGTGGGGACCAGAACTGCACACAATACTCCAAGTGCGGCCGCACCAGAGTTGTGTACAGTTGCAACATGACGCTGCGGCTCCTAAATTCAATCCCCCTACCAATAAACGCCAAGACACCATATGCCTTCTTAACAAACTTATCTACTTGATTCCCAACTTTCAGGGATCTATGTACACATACACCTAGATCCCTCTGCTCCTCCACACTATTCAAAGTCCTCCCGTTAGCCCTATACTCAACACATCTGTTATTCCTACCGAAATGAATTACCTCACACTTCTCCACATTAAACTCCATCCGCCACCTCGCGGCCCAGCTCTGCAACTTTTCTAAGTCACCCTGCAAACGATGACACCCTTCCTCACAATCTACCACACCTCCGACTTTGGTGTCATCAGCAAACTTACTAATCCACCCAACTATATCCTCATCCAGATCATTAATAAAAATTACAAACAGCAGTGGCCCCAAAACAGATCCCTGAGGCACACCACTCGTAACTGAACTCCATGACGAATATTTACCATCAACCACCACCCTCTGTCTCCTATCTGCTAGCCAATTCCTGATCCAATTACCTAGATCACCCCCAATCCCATACATCTGCATTTTCTGCAGAAGCCTACCATGGTGAACCTTATCAAACGCCTTACTAAAATCCATATACACCACGTCAACTGCCTTACCCCTATCCACCTCTTTGGTCACTTTCTCAAAAAACTCAATAAGGTTAGTAAGGCACGACCTACCCGCTACAAAACCATGCTGACTGTCTCTAATCAATTCATTACTCTCCAAATAACTATAAATCCTGTCTCTAATAATCCTTTCCAAAACCTTACCCACCACAGAAGTAAGACTCACCGGTCTATAATTCCCAGGGAAGTCTCTTCTCCCCTTCTTAAACAATGGGACAACATTTGCTGTCCTCCAATCTTCCGGTACTATACCAGAGACCAATGACGACCTGAAGATCAGAGCCAGAGGCTCCGCAATCACCTCTCTTGCCTCCCAGAGAATCCTAGGGTAAATCCCATCCGGACCAGGGGACTTATCTATTTTCAAACCCTCTAAAATATCCAGCACATCCCCCGTATCAACTGCAATACTATCTATTTTACACCCCTGCACCCCAGTGTCTCCTCAGCTACATTCATGTCCCCTTGCGTGAACAATCATCTAATCATCTTATATATTTCAATAAGGTCCCCTCGTAGCCGCCTTCTTTCTAACGAAAACAACCTCAAATCCCTCAGTCTCTCCTCATAGGACCTCCCCTCCATACCAGGCAACATCCTGGTAAACCTCCTCTGCACCCTCTCCAAAGCCTCCACATCCTTCCTATAATGTGGGGACCAGAACTGCACACAATACTCCAAATGCGGCCGCACCAGAGTTTTGTACAGTTGCAACATGACGCTGCGGCTCCTAAATTCAATCCCCCTACCAATAAACGCCAAGACACCGTATGCCTTCCTAACAACCCTATCTACTTGATTCCCAACTTTCAGGGATCTATGTACACATACACCTAGATCCCTCTGTTCATCCACACTATTCAGAGTCCTACCGTTAGCCCTATACTCTACACATCTGTTATTCCTGCCAAAGTGAATTACCTCACACTTCTCCGCATTAAACTCCATCCTCCACCTCTCGGCCCAGCTCTGCAACTTGTCCAAGTCTCCCTGTAGACTAAGACACCCCTCCTCACTATCTACCACACCTCCGACTTTGGTGTCATCAGCAAATTTACTAATCCACCCAACTATACCCTCATCCAGATCATTTATAAAAATTACAAACAGCAGTGGCCCCAAAACAGATCCCTGAGGCACACCGCTAGTAACTGAACTCCATCTCGAATACTTACCATCAACCACCACCCTCTGTCTCCTATCCGCCAGCCAATTCCTTATCCAATTTCCTAGATCACCCTCAATCCCATACATCTGCATTTTCTGCAGAAGCCTTCCATGGTGAACCTTAGTTTATTCAGCCTCTCCTCATAGCTCAACCCCCTCAACTCCGGTATCAGCCTAGTGAACCTCCTCTGCACTACTTCCAAGGCCAAAATATCCTTGCGTAAGTGCAGCGACCAAAACTGCACACAGTACTCCAGCTGCAGCCTCACCAGTACCCTGTACAGTTGCAGTCTGCCGAGAGATCTGGATAGGCTGAGCGAGTGGGCGAGGACCTGGTAGATGGAGTATAATGTTAGCAAGTGTGAGGTTATCCACTTTGGCAGAATTAATAGTAGGAGGGATCACTATTTAAAAGGCGAAAAGCTGCAGCATGCTACGATGCAGAGGGACCTGGGGGTCCTTGTGCATGAGTCGCAAAAACCCAGTCTGCAGGTGCAGCAGGTGATCAAGAAGGCGAATGGGATGTTGGCCTTTATAGCGAGGGGGATAGAATATAAAAGCAGGGAGGTCTTGCTGCAACTGTACAGGGCACTGGTGAGGCCGCAACTGGAGTACTGTGTGCAGTTTTGGTCGCTGCACTTGTGGAAGGATATATTGGCCTTGGAGGGAGTGCAGAGGAGGTTGACTAGGCTGATACCGGAGATGAGGGGGTTGGACTATGAAGAGAGACTAAATAGACTGGGTCTGTACTCGTTGGAGTTTAGAAGGATGAGGGGGGATCTTATAGAGATGTATAAGATAATGAAGGGGATGGATAGGGTAGAGGTAGAGAGATTCTTCCCGCTTAGAAAGGACAGCAGGACTAGAGGGCACAGCCTCAAGATAAGTGTATAGGGCATTGGTGAGGCCGCAGCTGGAGTACTGTGTGCAGTTTTGGGCGCCGCACCTGCGCAAAGATATTTTGGCCTTGGAGGGAGTGCAGAGGAGGTTTACTAGGCTGATACCGGAGTTGAGGGGGTTGAGCTATGAGGAGAGGCTGAATAAACTAGGCTTGTACTCGTTAGAGTTTAGAAGAATGAGGGGAGATCTCATTGAGACGTATAAGATGATGAATGGGATGGATAGGATAGAGGTGGAGAGACTCTTCCCGCTCAGAAAGGACAGCAGGACTAGGGGGCACAGCCTCAAGATAAAGGGGAGGCGGTTTAGAACGGAGTTGAGGAGGAACTTCTTCACTCAAAGGGTGGTGAATCTCTGGAATTCTCTGCCCGTTGAAGTGGTGGAGGCTGCCTCGCTAAATATTTTTAAGATGCGGTTGATGGGTTTTTGATAAGAGAGGGGATTAAGGGTTATGGGGAGAGGGCGGGAAAGTGGAACTGAGCCATGACAGATCAGCCATGATCTTATTGAATGGCGGGGCAGGCTCGAAGGGCTAGATGGCCTACTCCTGCTCCTATTTCTTATGTTCTTATGTAAGTGGGGGACAGTTTAGATCAGAGTTGAGGAGGAACTTCTTCACTCAAAGGGTGGTGAATCTCTGGAATTCTCTGCCCGTTGAAGTGGTGGAGGCTACCTCGCTAAATATATTTAAGTCACAGGTAGATAGGTTTCTGATAGACAAGGGAATTAAGGGTTATGGGGAGAAAGCGGGAAAGTGGAACTGATCCACTTCAGATCAGCCATGATCTTATTGAATGGCGGGGCAGGCTCGAGGGGCTAGATGGCCTACTCCTGCTCCTATTTCTTATGTTCTTATGCTTGCCTTCATCGGCTGGGGTATTGAGTTTAAAAATTGGCCAGTCATGTTGCAGCTTTATAGAACCTTAGTGAGGCTGCACTTGGAATATAGTGTTCAATTCTGGTCGCCACACTACCAGAAGGATGTGGAGACTTTGGAGAGGGTACAGAAAAGATTTACCAGGATGTTGCCTGGTATGGAGGGTATGAGCTATGAGGAGAGGTTGGAGAAACTTGGTTTGTTCTCAGTGAACGATGGAGGTTGAGGGGAGACCTGATAGAAGTCTATAAGATTATGAGAGGCATGGACAGAGTGGATAGTCAGAAGCTTTTTCCCAGGGTGGAAGAGTCAATTACTGAGGGCACAGGTTTAAGGTGCGAGGGGCAAGGTTTAAATGAGATGTACGAGGCAGTTTTTTTACACAGAGGGTGGTGGGTGCCTGGAACTCGTTGCTGGGGGGGGTGGGGGGTGAAGCGGAAATGGATACGGTTGTGAGTTTTAAGGGGCATCTTGACAAATCCATGAATAGGATGGGAATAGAGGGATATGGTCCCTGGAAGGGCAGGGGGCTTTAGCTCAGTCGGGGGCAGCATGGTCGGTGCAGGCTTGGAGGGGCCGAAGGGCCTGTTCCTGAGCTGGAATTTTCTTTGTTCTTTGAAATAAATGTATTGACTTCCCACAGCATGGATGGCTATATGTGTGAGGTGTCATGGCTGCTGCCTGTGGGAGCTCCACAGAAACTAGAAGCAGGAGGAGGCCATTCAGCCCTTCGAGTCTGCTCCATCATTCATTTTGGTCATGGCTGATCATTAAATTCAATATCCTGGTCCACCCTCCCCCCATATCCCGTGATCCCTTTAGCCCCAAGAGCTATAGTTAATTTCTTCTTGAAATCTGACCTCACTTGGCCTCAACTACATTCTGTGGTAGTGAATTCCACACATTCCCCACCCTCTGGGTGAAGGAGTTTCTTGCTGCTGTGTGTGCAGTTCAATCCCACACCCGCTGAGATCAACTTCCTCGGCCACTCCATAAATAAAGCCTGGAACCTTCATCAAATTCTCATCCTCAATAAACTCAATGGGAGGCCCAACTCTCACCTTGACACAGGATCCGTTGTGTAAGTACATATCGATAGGACAGTGACAACCTTCCTCACAGCCATCGCTGAAGCAGTCCACCAGTCCGCTCAGATGGGCACAGCTGTACGGACAACCCTCGCTGCTCACACATTCTCGGTACAGTCGGTCTGAAGGGCAGCCAACCTCTACAAGCAGAGAAAACGGCTTCAATGTGATCACTGGAAACCAGCACACTCGACTCCAGATATCACTCACTTCCCTGTCACCGAATCACAGAATCCTACAGTGCAGAAGAGGCCCTTCGGCCCATCGAGTCTGCACTGACACATGAAAAGCCCTGACCTTCTACCTAACCGCATCTGCCAGCCCTTGTCCCATAGCCCGAAATGTTCTAATGTGCCAAGTGCTCATCCAGATACTTTTTAAAGAATGTGAGGCATCCCGCCCCCACCTCCCTCCCAGGCAGCACATTCCAGACCCTCACCACCCTCTGGGTAATTCCTCAAATCCCCCTAAATCTCCCACCCTTCACTTTTAACTTGTGTCTCCTTGGAGCTGACCCTTCAACTAAGGGGAACAGTTGCTCCTTATCCACTCTGTCAGTGTCCCGAATAATCTTGTACACCTCAATCAGGTCGCCCCTCAGTCTTCTCTGCTCCAATGAAAACACCCCAATCCTATCCAACCTCTCTTCGTAACTTCAATGTTCCATCCCAGTCAGCATCCTGGTGAATCTCCTCTGCACCCCCTCCAGTGTAATCACATCCTTCCGATAATGTGGCGACAAGAACTGCACACAGTGCTCCAGCTGTGGCCTCACCAAAGTTCTATACAACTCCAACATGAGCTCCCTGCTTTTGTAATCTCTACCTCGATGGATAAAGACAAGTGTCCTGTGTGCCTTTTTCACTGCCCTATGAAACTGCCTCTTCACCTTCAGAGGTGTATGGTCAAACACACCAAGATCAATAAGATCCCCCCTCATCCTTCTAAACTCCAATGAGTACAGACCCAGAGTCCTCAACCATTCTTCAAGATCTTCATTCCAGGGATCATTCTTGTGAACCTCCTCTGGACCCTTTCCAAGGCTAGCACATCCTTCCTTAGATATGGGGTCCAAAACTGCTCACAATACTCCAAATGGGGTCTGACCAGAGTCTTGTACAGCCTCAGAAGTCCATCACTTCATGTTAGAACATAGAACTTAGAACACTACAGCACAAACAGGCCCTTCGGCCCACAAGTTGCGCCGACCACATCTATACCAACCAAGGGGGTAGTTATAGGACTGATGTCAGGGGTAGGTTCTTTACCCAGAGGGTGGTGAGGGACTGGAATGCCCTGCCAGCTGCAGTTGTAAATGCGCCTAGTTTGGGGGCGTTTAAGAGATCTGTGGATAGGTTTATGGACGAAATGGGATTGGTTTAGATTAGTGGGTTAGTGTTGTTTTTTTTTTAAAAGCTGGTCGGCGCAACATCGTGGGCCGAAGGGCCTGTTCTGCGCTGTAATGTTCTATGTTCTATGTTCTAAGCCATAGAACTATCTGTAGCTCCCAATGTCATTAAATCCCATATACTCATCCAGAAGTCTTTTAAAAGACCCCAGCGAGTTCGCCTCTACCACCCCCGACGGCAGCCGATTCCACTCACTCACCACCCTCTGAGTGAAAAACTTACCCCTAACATCTCCTCTGTACCTGCTTCCCAGCACCTTAAACCTGTGTCCTCTCGTAGCAACCATTTCAGCCCTGGGAAATAGCCTTTGAGAATCCACCCTATCTATACCTCTCAACATCTTATAAACCTCTATCAGGTTGCCTCTCAACCTTCGTCTCTCCAGGGAGAAGAGACCTAGCTCCCTCAACCTATCTTCATAAGGCATGCCTCCCAATCCAGGCAACATCCTTGTAAATCTCCTCTGCACCCTCTCAATAGCTTCCACATCCTTCCTGTAGTGAGGCGACCAGAACTGCGCACAGAACTCCAAATGGGGTCTGACAAGGGTCCTATAAAGTTGCAGCATTACCTTCCGACTCCTAAACTCAATTCCTAAATTAATGAAGGCGAGTACACCATGTTGGCCTTCATTGCGAGAGGTTTCGAGTACAGGAGCAGGGATGTGTTGTTATAATTATACAGGGGCCTTGGGGAGGCCACACCTAGAGTATTGTGTGCAGTTTTGGTCTCCTTTTCTGAGGAAGGATGTTCTCGCTCTCGAGGGAGTGCAGTGAAGGTTTACCAGGCTGATTCCGGGGATGGTGGGACTGATGGATGAGGAGAGATTGATGAGGATTGTTCTTGCTGAAGTTCAGACAAATGAGGGGGAATCTCATAGAGAGTTATAAAATTCTAACAGGATTCGACAGGGTAGATGCAGGGAGGATATTCCCGATGGTGGGGGAGTCCAGAACCAGGGGTCACAGTCTGAGGATTCAGGGTAGACCATTTAGGACGGAGGTGAGGAGACATTTCTTCACCCAGTGAGTGGTGAGCCTGTGGAATTCATTCCCACAGGAATTGGCTGATGCCAAAACATTGAATGTATTCAAGAGGTAGCTGGATATAGCACTTGGGGTGAATGGGATCAAAGATTATGGGGAGAAAGCAGGATTCGGCTATTGAGTTGGATGATCAGCCATGATCGTAATAAGAACATAAGAACATAAGAAATAGGAGCAGGAGTAGGCCATCTAGCCCTTCGAGCCTGCCCCGCCATTCAATAAGATCATGGCTGATCTGAAGTGGCTCAGTTCCACTTTCCCACTCTCTCCCCATAACCCTTAATCCCCTTGCCTATCAAAAACCTATCTACCTGCGTCTTAAATATATTTAGTGAGGTAGCCTCAACCACTTCAACAGGCAGAGAATTCCAGAGATTCACCACCCTTTGAGTGAAGAAGTTCCTCCTCAACTCCGTTCTAAACCGCCCCCCCTTTATCTTGAGGCTGTGCCGTCTAGTCCTGCTGTCCTTTCTGAGTGGGAAGAACCTCTCCACCTCCACCTATCCATCCCATTCATCATCTTATACGTCTCAATGAGATCTCCCCTCATTCTTCTAAACTCTAACGAGTACAAGCCCAGTCTATTCAGCCTCTCCTCATAGCTCAACCCCCTCAACTCCGGTATCAGCCTCGTGAACCTCCTCTGCACTCCCTCCAAGGCCAAAATATCCTTGCGCAGGTGCGGCGACCAAAACTGCACACAGTACTCCAGCTGCGGCCTCACCAGTGCCTTGTACAGTTGCAGCAAGACCTCCCTACTTTTATATTCAATCCCCCTCGCTATGAAGGCCAGCATCCCATTTGCCTTCCTGACCACCTGCTGCACCTGCAGGCTGGGTTTTTGCGACTCATGCACAAGGACCCCCAGATCCCTCTGCACCGTAGCATGCTGCAGCTTTTCGCCCTGTAAGTAGTAGTCCTTCCTACCAAAATGGATACCTCACCCTTGCCAACATTGTATTCCATCTGCCAGTTCCTCGCCCACTCACTCAGCCTATCTAAATCCCTCTGCAGACTTTCCACACCCTCCGCACAATTTGCCGTTCCACCTATCTTTGTGTTATCAGCAAATTTCGACACCTTACACTCGGTTCCCTCCTCCAGATCATCTATATAAATGGTAAATAGCTGAGGCCCCAGCACCGATCCCTGGGGCACTCCACTCGTCACCAACCGCCAATCCGAATAGCACCCATTGACACCCACTCTCTGCCTCCTATTTGACAACCAATCCTCTATCCACGCTAACACCCTACCCCCAACTCCATGCCCCCTGACCTTCTGTAACAACCTCTTGTGAGGCACCTTATCAAACGCCTTCTGAAAATCCAGAAACACCACATCCACCGGCTCTCCTCTATCCACCGCCCTAGACACATCCTCATAGGATTCCAATAAATTCGTCAGACACGACTTCCCCTTAACGAAACCGTGCTGCGTCTGCTCTATCAAACAATTCTCCTCAAGGTGCATCGCTATTTTCTCCTTGATTACGGATTCAAGCATTTTTCCTACAACAGACGTTAAACTGACGGCCTATAATTCCCTGCCTTTTGCCTGCTACCCTTTTTAAACAGCGGCGTAACATTAGCCGTTTTCCAATCTTCCGGCACTTCCCCGGAATCCAGCGAGGTTTGGAAAATAATCACCAAGGCATCCACTATCACCTCCGCCATTTCCTTCAGAACCCTTGGATGCATTCCATCCGGTCCCGGGGACTTGTCCACAATCAGTCCCTCCAGTCTGTTGAGCACTACCTCTCTACTAACAATGATCTCATTCAGGCCCTCCACTCCTACCATCTTTCCATCGTTAACACCCGGCAAACTATTTGCATCCTCCTCCGTGAAGACTGAAGCAAAAAAGTTATTCAAGGCCTCAGCCATTTCCTCATCCCCTACCACTAAATCCCCCCTCTCATCCTCTAAGGGTCCAACGTTCACCATAGCCAGCCCCTTGCTTTTTATATATTTATAAAAACTCTTACTATCCTTTTTTATATTTAGTGCTAGCCTAGATTCATAGTTTATCCTTCCTTTCTTTATCAACTTCTTCGTCATTCTTTGTTGATATTTAAACCTCTCCCAATCCTCTTCTCGCCCACTACTCTTAGCCACTCTAAACGCATCAGCTTTTAATTTAATACTCTCCTTTACCTCCTTCGTTATTCCGATGGTAAAAAAGGATCATAGGAGGTGAGATAATCTCTGATTATCTCTCCTTCTATGATCCTTTTTTACCATCGGAATAAATTTCTGCTGAGCACCAAGAAAGATCTCCTTCAAGATCCTCCACTGTTCCTCAGCAGACCTACCTCCCAATCTGCTCCCCAATCAACATTCGCCAATTCCTCTCTCATCTTATCGTACTCCCCTCTGTTCAAACAAAGGACACTTTCTCCTCCTCCATCTGCATCAGAAACTCCACCATACAATGATCACTCTTCCCAAGAGGATCCTTCACAACAATGTCCCTAATTCTACCCGCCTCATTACATAACACCAGGTCTAAGATAGCTCGCTCCCTCGTTGGCTCCAACACACACTGTTCAAGGAAAGTATCCCGGCAGCATTCCAAGAACTCTTCCTTAAGCCCACCGCGTCCAACATGGGTCGACCAATTAATATGTAGATTGAAATCCCCCATAATTATCGCCGTTCCATTATTTGCGCGTTAACAGCCCGCCCCACCTCCAGGTCATTATTTGGGGGCCTATAGACGACACCCACCAGCGTCTTCCTCCCTTTGCTGTTCCTAATCTCCACCCACAGCGATTCCACTTTCTGCTCTTTGGAGCCGATATCTTCCCTTACAACCACCCTGATACTATCCTTAATCAGCAGAGCTACCCCCCTCCACTTTTTCCTCCCGCCTATCCTTCCTAAACACTTGATACCCCTGGACATTCAGCTCCCAGTCCCTGTCACCTTGCAGCCACGTCTCTGTAATGGCCACCAGATCATATCCATTTGTGCTGATCTGCGCCACCAGCTCATTCACTTTGTTCCGAATGCTTCGTGCATTCAGATACAGTGTCTTCATCCCAGCCATCACCTGGACCCTATTTGAAGGAACGCTACCAACCTTACTCATGCCCCCTACTCCCTTTATTATTGGGACATCCTTGGCCTCTTCCTGTACCTGTACCCTCTCCTTTACTTTAGACCCTGTAATTTCACCTACCCTCGCACTCTCCCCCTCCCTAATTAGTCTAAAGCCCTATCCACAGTCCTATTTCTACGATTCGCCAGGACTCTGGTCCCAGCACGGTTCATAAGAACATAAGAAATAGGAGCAGGAGTAGGCCATCTAGCCCCTCGAGCCTGCCCCGCCATTCAATAAGATCATGGCTGATCTGTCGTGGCTCAGATCCACTTTCCCACCCTCTCCCCATAACCCTTAATCCCCTCTCTTATCAAAAACCCATCAACCCGCGTCTTAAAAATATTTAGCGAGGCAGCCTCCACCACTTCAACGGGCAGAGAATTCCAGAGATTCACCACCCTTTGAGTGAAGAAGTTCCTCCTCAACTCCGTTCTAAACCGCCCCCCCCTTTATCTTGAGGCTGTGCCCCCTGGTCCTACTGTCTTTTTTGAGCGGGAAGAGTCTCTCCACCTCTATCCTATCCATCCCATTCATCATCTTATACGTCTCAATGAGATCTCCCCTCATTCTTCTAAACTCTAACGAGTACAAGCCCAGTTTATTCAGCCTCTCCTCATAGCTCAACCCCCTCAACTCCGGTATCAGCCTAGTAAACCTCCTCTGCACTCCCTCCAAGGCCAAAATATCTTTGCGCAGGTGCGGCGCCCAAAACTGCACACACTACTCCAGCTGCGGCCTCACCAATGCCCTATACAGCTGCAGCAAGACCTCCCTACTTTTATATTCAATCCCCCTCGCTATGAAGGCCAGCATCCCATTCGCCTTCCTGACCACCTGCTGCACCTGCAGGCTCGGTTTTTGCGACTCATGCACAAGGACCCCGAGGTCCCTCTGCACCGTCGCCTGCTGCAGTTTTTCGCCACGTAAGTAATAGTCCTTCCTACCATTCTTCCTACCAAAGTGGACCACCTCACACTTGCCAACATTAAATTCCATTTGCCATTTCCTGGCCCATTCGCCCAGCCTATCTAGATCCTTCTGCAGGCTCTCCACACCCTCCGCACAATTTGCCGTTCCACCAATCTTGGTGTCATCAGCAAATTTCGACACCCTACACTCGGTTCCCTCCTCCAGATCATCTATATAAATGGTAAAAAGCTGAGGCCCCAGCACCGACCCCTGGGGCACTCCACTAGTCACCATCCGCCAATCTGAATAGCACCCGTTGACCCCCACTCTCTGCCTCCTATTTGACAACCAATCCTCTATCCACGCTAACACCCTATCCCCAACTCCATGTCCCTCGACCTTCTGCAATAACCTCTTGTGAGGTACTTTGTCAAACGCCTTCTGAAAATCCAGAAACACCACATCCACCGGCTCTCCTCTATCCACCGCCCTAGACACATCCTCATAGAACTCCAGTAAATTTGTCAGACACGACTTCCCTTTAATGAAACCATGCTGCGTTCAGACCAACACCATCCCACCTGAACAGGTCCCACCTGCCCCAATACTGGTGCCAATGCCCCATAAATTCAAGCCCATTCCTCCCACACCAATCCCTGAGCCACCCATTCACCTCTTTAATCCTATCTACCCTACGCCTATCTGCACGCAGTTCAGGTAGTAATCCAGAGATAACCACCTTGTTGGTTCTGCTTTTTAATTCCATTCCCATCTTTTCATACTCCCTCTCCAGATCCTCAGTTCGCATTTTGCCTACGTCGTTGGCACCCACATGTACTACAACGACCGGGTTCTCACCCTCCCACTCCAGGTTCCTCTGCAGCCCAGGTGTGACATCCTGGACCCGAGCACCAGGCAGACAACACACCCTTCTGTGCACTTTGTCATTGTGACAAAAGACAGTGTCAATACCCTTAACCACACTATCCCCAATTACCACTACATTCCTTTTCACCTTCTCTTTGTCTATGTCCTGTGTCTGCATCACCGTACCGTGTGCAGTTTGCTCACCAACCTCACCGCCCTCGTTCTTGTCCACACTGGAAGCAAGAACCTCAAACCTGTTATGCAGATTGAGAGGCTGAGGCATTTGGTCCCCACCCTCCTTCCTCCTCTCCCCACCCTCCTTCCTCCTCTCAGCAGCCCCCTCTTGTTTCTGACCCTTAAAGTGAGCCAGTCCAGTGGGGGTGGATGTCTCTTGCACCCCATTATCAATGGCACCCTCCCTGCCCCCCCACCCCCGATGAGCCTCAGCGTCTGTAGCTCAGAGGCCAGCTCATCTACTTTGAGCTGGAGCTCCTCCAGCAACCAGCACTTACTGCAGACATGGTCACTGGGAGGGACCCTGGGTCCACCAGCTCCCACGTCATACAGAAACAGCACATCACATGCCCCTCCATTATTCCCTGTAGTACTACTGAACACGGTTAACAAGTCAAACGTACCTGGCCCTTTTCTCCCAAGCCCTTTGATCCTAAGCCCTTACAGCTCACTCAGCTTACCTCTCACTCAGCTGCCCGCTCCAACGCTGCCCGCTGTTTACAGCAGGTCTCCTTTTCAACCTAGCGCGGTTTAAAAAGAATGAATGGCGGAACAGACTCAAAGGGCCAAATGGCCTCCTCTTGCTCCTATCTTCTATGTTTCCATGTAAATTCCATCTGCCACTTATCCACCCATTTGACCATCTCATCTATAATTTCCTGGAACCCAAGACATCAACCTCACTGTTACCCACTCGGCCAATCTCTGTGTCATCGGCAAACTTACTAATCCTATCCCCCACATAGTCATCTGTATCATTTATATAAATGACAAACAATCGGGGGGCCCAGCACAGATCCCTGTGGCATGCCACTGGTCACTGGCCTCCAGTCACTAAAGCAGCTTTCTGTCATCACCCTCTGAGTCCTACCATAAAACAATTATGAATCCTCCTTGTCCGATCATCCTATATCCCCTGTGCATTTACCTTCTTAATAAGTCTCCCATGTGGGACTTTGTCAAAGGGTTTGCTGAAATCCATATAAACAACATCAACCGCACTCCCCTCGTCCGACACTTGGTCACATGCTCACAAAATTCAATCAAATTTGTTAGGCATGACTTCACTCTAACAAAACCCAGCTGACTATCCCTGATCAAACCTTGCCTCTCCAAATGGAGAGGCATTCTCCTTCAGAATCTGTTCCAATAGTTTCTCAACCATTGACATGAGACACAGTGGTCTGTAGTTCCCTGGTTTATCTCTACAACCCTCCTGAAATAGTGATATCACATTAGCTGTTCTCCAATCCTCTGGCACCTTCTCCATGATGTGGATGTGCCGGCGTTGGACTGGGTAAACACAGTAAAAAGTCTGACAACACCAGGTTTAAGTCCAACCGATTTATTTGATAGTAAACTCACTAGCTTTCGAGGTTCCCCCCTTTATCAGGCGAATGGAGAGTTCTGGCCTCAGACGCCAGACTTTGTCACCTGACGAAGAGGGAAACCTCGAAAGCTAGTGAGTTTACTATCAAATAAATCGGTTGGACTTAAACCTGGTGTTGTCAGACTTTTTACTACCTTCTCCATGGCCAGAGGGGAATTGGAAATTTGGGTCAGAGCCCCTGCAACCTCCTCCCTCGCCTCTTGCAGCAGCCTGGCACACAATTCTTTTGTGAATAAATATTTTAATTTAGTATTTTAAATCCCCAGTGTTAGAATTTGCGGCTTCTGAAATCAGGGAAGATAGCTTCTTGTGGCCTCTCTCTCACTCACCAAAATCTGATTTAAAAACAGAAAATGCTGCAAGTACTCAGATTGGGCAGTGTCTGTAGATAGAGAAACACAGACAATGTTTTGAATCGGACTATTCAATAACTGGGTTTTATGCCGTTATTCACACATACTTTAGACTTTAAAATTAAAAAGTTTAAAGTTTATTTATTAGTCACATGTCGGCCTACATTAACACTGCAATGAAGTTATTGTGAAAATCCCCTCGTTGCCACACTTGGGCACCTGTTCGGGTACACTGAGAGAGAATCTAGCATGGCCAATGCACCCAACCAGCATGTCTTTCGGACTGTGGAAGGAAACTAGAGCACCTGGAGGAAACCCAGGCAGACACGGGGAGAACGTGCAGACTCCACAAGCTGGGAATCAAACCCGGGTCTCTGGCACTGTGAGGCAGCAGTGCTAACCACTGTGCCAGGGCACCACCCCACTCTCACTCCCTTTGTCTCTTGACATCTTTATTATTTTACCTCTTCTGCCCTCTAACCAATGCCTGACCTATTATTTTGCTCCGATTTCTCCATCAACCCCAACCCATCCAACTGTTCAAAACTCGTCATATTTCCACTTTCCTTCAGCCCTGAACAAATCACAGTCTCAAAATGTCAGCACTCTCTCTCTCTCTCTCTCTCTCCAGATGGACCTGCAGAATTTTTCCAGCATTTTTCTGTTTTTATTTACCTCTGGATTACTAGCCCAGTGACGCTGACATGAAGCCACCTCCTTCCCCCACCTTTGTGGTGTATTCAGGTAAAGATGGAATGACTCACCGAGACAGACCTGGGTCTGACAGGTTTTACTCTGGACAGAGAAGCCTTGACACGGTGGATTGAGACAGGAACGGTTCCGGACTTGTTCACCCCCTCCACACGATACACTGCACGGTGACCAGCTGGACCATTTACCCCACATCAACCAGGCTGTGATTGAAAGAAAACGTGTGGGAATTGCTGACTCTGACAACCTGTGATATAAAAACCAAATCATCTCCAGAAACTCACCATCACAGCTCCCATTGCAGATCCGTGTATCCTCAGCATTCCCAATACATGATTCCCGGAGATCAGAGTCACAGCTCCGGTTCCGAAACTCAAATCCCATTCCACATGACCTAGAGCAGGAGCTCCACTCGGTCCACGGACTCCAGCCTGGGAGATAGAAACCGAATGGATTAGAGAACTACAATCAGTGAGTTCTGAGTGCATTGCGTTCGAATCCAGAGGCTGAGCCCAACGCTGGACGTGTCAGGATAACAACGACTGGAGTCCGGGAGAGGAACATCTGGAACATCCAAAATCCCAGAGTATTTACCCAGGAATCAAGTAGATAAGGTTGTTAAGAAGGCATACGGTGTCTTGGCGTTTATTGGTAGGGGGATTGAATTTAGGAGTCGCAGCGTCATGATGCAACTGTACACAACTCTGGTGCGGTCGCACTTGGAGTATTGTGTGCAGTTCTGGTCCCCACATTACAGGAAGGATGTAGAGGCTTTGGAGAGGGTGCAGAGGAGGTTTACCAGGATGTTGCCTGGTATGGAGGGGAGGTCCTATGAGGAGAGACTGAGAGATTTGGGGTTGTTTTCGCTGGAAAGAAGGCGGCTAAGAGGGGACCTTATTGAAACATATAAGATGATTAGAGGTTTAGACAGGGTAGATAGTGATAGCCTTTTTCCTAGGATGGAGAAAGCTAGCACGAGGGGGCACGACTTTAAATTAAGGGGGGGTAGTTATAGGACTGATGTCAGGGGTAGGTTCTTTACCCAGAGGGTGGTGAGGGATTGGAATGCCCTGCCTGCTGCAGTTGTAAATGCGCCTAGTTTGGGGGCGTTTAAGAGATCTGTGGACAGGTTTATGGACGAAATGGGATTGGTTTAGATTAGTGGGTTAGTGTTTTTTTTTAAAAAGCTGGTCGGCGCAACATCGTGGGCCGAAGGGCCTGTTCTGCGCTGTAATGTTCTATGTTCTATGTGTATGTATTGCTGTCTCCAGTGTCTCACCTGCACACGGGTTGTTGTTGCACTCTCTCCTCTGGCCGGGTGACCCGGGGCACCTGGTTCCACCGTTTTGTGGGATCGGGCTGTTGCATTCCCGCAGCCGGTGCTGGGAGCCTCCTCCACAAGACTGTGAGCAGCGGCTCCACGCGCTCCACATACTCCAGTCTCCGATAAACTGACAGGCAGCGTGTGGAACACACTCCAAAAGGCCATTCACACAGGTACTGGAAAGAGAGACACAGGTGAATCAGGTTAATGCTGGGTATGTGAGTCCAGCAATGTCTGAGAGAGTTAGAAGTCTTACAACACCAGGTTAAAGTCCAACAGGTTTATCTTGTAGCACTGTGTTTACCGTGTAGTACTGTGCTTAGCCCAGTCCAACACTGGCATCTCCACATCAACATCTGACAGAAACAGAATTAATACTCTGAATCCTCAGAGCAGAAGAAATTTGATGGGTTTTATTCTCGCGCGCATGTGTCAATGCATGTGGGTGTATAGGGTGTCAGGGAGGGGTAATCCCTCTGGTGGGGGAACATGTCGTGTCCTTTCAGGGTGGTTTGTCCATCCTTTGTCCCCACCTGGCACTCAGCTCCCACCTGTGGTCCCTGTTTGTGTGCGACAGCAGCCACACCCCGGGCAACGGCCTCAACAAGCCGGCTAAACCAGGTGAGGGTAACCGAAGGGTCTCAGCCCTCGGTGAGACAGGGAGATGTCTATCCCAGCATGTGAAGACAGAGTCCGGAAGATTGAGCGGAAGAGACCAGTGGAAGGTCCAACGGTCAAGAAGGCGGTCTCTGCAAGCGTCGTGGAACGAGGAGAGCAGGACAAGACGCAGAAGACGTCCTGGTCATCCACTGCACCCAGTCCCACTTCCAGCCGTCTTGACTCTTGTCTTGTCACTGGATCTAGATGGGAATTGGGAAGAGGGAGTGAGGCTGACGCTGCGCAACTCTCCCTCACTTTAATCCAAATCAAGCGCTAGTCTCAACACCATCATCATCATCATCAGTGTCCTGTTCAACCCTTGAAGTCCTGTGGTGATGGGCGAGCGATGAAGCAGCAGGTGTGGATACACTGGGAGCTGTAATCACGGACCTGCACGCAGGCGGCTCGGGTCTAATGGTCGTTTTCCACTGACCGAAGCAGCAGTGGAACTCGGCGTCTACCTGGGCGACTGAGCAGTCCTCTTCAGGAACACACTGCTCACCTCCGTAGAATAAGGAAAGGGCTAGAAAAGGTGCCCTAAACATTGCCTGCTTCGCTACACCCTGGTCAGTTTACCACGGCTGGTGGGGATCCCATCTTGCAGTCAAACAAACAAAATAAAACACAAGGTGACACCACTCACCATTGGCACTTGGAACGTGCGCACACTTCTGGACAATCCTACAGCAGACACAGCAGAGAGAAGAACAGCCTTAGTTGCCAGAGAGCTTGCAAGATACAACATTGACATTGCAGCCCTGAGCGAAACTCGTCTTGATGTGGAGATGCCGGCGTTGGACTGGGGTAAAACAGAAAGGAATCCCACAACACCAGTTTAAAGTCCAACAACACCAGTTTAAAGTTTGGACTTTAAAGTGGTGTTGTGGGATTTCTTTCTGTTTTACCCCGGTGTAACTCATCTTGCCAATGTAGATCAGTTGACTGAAACTGGAGGTGGATACACTTTTTTCTGGAGCGGTTGTGGCAGCGATGAACGTCGTGATGCTGGAGTTGAATTCGCTGTCAGGAGTCACCTTGTTCAGAAACTTGATGGTCTACCCAAGGGTGTGAACGACCAGCTTATGACATTACAGCTCCCGCTACAGAACGGAAGTCAAGCCACCCCGATCAGCACCTATGCCCCCACAATGAACAACCCGGACGAGATGAAAGACAAGTTTTACGAAGAACTGGACGCCCTACTATCAGCAGTGAGCAGCACCGACAAGCTGATCTTGCTTGGTGATTTCAGTGCAAGAGTAGGGTGTGACTCTGCAATCTGGCAGGGAGTCATTGGGAGGCATGGAGTGGGCAAGTGTAACAGTAACAGCCTACTCTTAATGAAGACCAGTGCAGCACACAACCTCCCCATCACCAACACAACCTTCCATCTGTCTATCCATAACAAGGCCTCCGGGATGCACCCCCGCTCTAAGCATTGGCATCTTATTGACTATGTCATTGTCAGAAGAAAAGACAGGCAGGATGTCAGAGTGACCAAGGCCATGTGTGGTGCTGACAGCTGGACAGATCACAGGCTCATTGTCTCCAAAATGAGGCTCCGCGTCAGACCCAAGAAGCGACCACAAGGAAGCAAGGTTATGAAAAGAATCAATGCTGCCAAGCTAAAGAACCCCAGCATAGCTTCAGCACCGGCTGAAGACTTAAAAATCAAGCTTGCTGACCCACACCTCGCAGGCAGCGCTGAGGATGACTGGGAACACTTCAGGGATGCTGTCCATGCGTGGGCCCTCCACCCGCAAGCAGCATGATTGATTCGATGAGAATGATGAGGAGACACAGGTTCTACTTGTTGAAAAGCACCATCTTCATCGGGTCTGTCAGAACGACCCATCTTCAGCTGCCAAGAAAAATGCTTTTACCAGTGCTCACAGGACAGTCCAGAATAAACTGCGTAAAATGCAGGATGCCTGGCTGAGCACCAAGGCAGATGAAATACAGGGATACGCTGACAGAAACACCTTGAAACAGTTCAATGAAGCCCTCAACACTCTCTACAGACCTCAATCTCTCGGGAGTTCCCCCTTCCTGAGTACAGATGGTACAACTCTTATTACAGAGAGGCCTTCAAAGGAGAAATTTTGAGAGTGCAGAGTTTGTATGTTCCTGTCAGGATTAAAGGCAAAGTAAATAGGAATAAGGAACCTTGGTTCTCGAGGGAGATTGTAACACTGACTAAGAGGAAAAGAGAGTTGTATGAAATGTACAGACAGCAAGGAACAGATCAGATGCTCGAGGAGTATAAAAAGAGCAGGAAGCTTCTTGAGAGGGAAATCAGGAGGGGTAAAAGAAGACATGAGGTTGCTTTGGCAGACAGAGTGAAGGAAAATCCAAAGAGCTTCTATAGGTATGTTAGGAGCAAAAGGATAGTGAGGGATAAAATTGGTCCTCTTGAAGACCAGGGTGGTAAACTGTGTATGGAACCAAAAGAGATGGGGGAGATACTAAATGAGTTTTTTGTATCCGTATTTACTGAGGAAACGAGCTTGGAATCTACAGAAATAGAGCAAACAGATATGGAGGTCATGGAACCTTTACAGATTAAAGAGGAGGAGGTGCTGGCTGTCTTGAGGCAAATCAGAGTGGATAAATCCCCAGGACCGGACAGGGTATTCCCATGGACCTTGAGGGAGGCTAGTGTTGAACTTGCAGGGGGCCTGGCAGATATATTTAAAGTGTTGGTATCCATGGGTGAGGTACTGGATGATTGGAGGGTGGCTCATGTTGTTCCGTTGTTTAAAAAAGGTTCCAAAAGAAATCCAGGAAATTATAGGCTGGTAAGTTTGACGTCGGTGGTGGGCAAGTTATGGAAGGTGTGATAAGGGATCGGATCTAGAAATATTTGGATAGACAGGAACTTATTAGGGAGAGTCAACATGGCTTTGTGTGCATTAGGTCATGTTTAACCAATCTATTAAAGTTTTTCGAGGAGGTTACCAGGAAAGTGGATGAAGGGAAGGCGGTGGATGTTGTCTACATGGATTTCAGTTAGGCCTTTGACAAAGTCCCTCATGGGAGGTTAGTTAGGAAGGTTCAGTCGCTAGATATACATGGGGAGGTAGTGAATAGGATTAGACATTGGCTCAATGGAAAAACACAGTAAGAAGTCTGACAACACCAGGTTTAAGTCCAGCCGATTTATTTGATAGTAAACCCATAAGCTTTCGGGGTTTGTCCCTTCGTCAGGTGAATGGAGAGTTCTGGCCTCAGACAGAGCATATAACAGCACAGACAGTTTACAGATTACTGATTAGAATGTGAGTCTTTACACCTAGCCTGCTAATCAAGTCTTAAAGGTGCAGACAATGTGAGTGGAAAGAGCATTGTGCACAGGTTAAAGAGATGTGTATTGTCTCCAGACAGGACAGTTAGTGAGATTTTGCAAACCCAGGCAAGTCATGGGGGTTACAGATAGTGCGACATGAACCCAAGATCCCTGTTGAGACCGTCCTCATGTGTGCAGAACTTGGCTATCAGTCTCTGCTCAGCGACTCTGCGCTGTCGTGTGTCGTGAAGGCCGCCTTGGAGAATGTTTACCTGAAGATCAGAGGCCGAATGCCCATGACCACTGAAGTGTTCGCCAATAAGTGTTCGTCCGAAATGTGGAGTTTTTTCAAGGAGCAGCTACTGCGAGTCCTTGATATGTATGTCCCTGTCAGGCAAGGAGGAATTGGTAGAGCTAGGGAACCGTGGTGCACTAAGAAAGTTGATTCGCTGGTTAAAAAGAAAAAGGAGGCTTACGTCCGGATGAGACTTGAGGGCTCAGGTAGTGCACTAGAAAGCTTTAGATTGGCTAGGAGGGAGTTAAAGAGTGAGTTAAGAAGAGCTAAAAGAGGACATGAGAAGACTTTGGCTGATAGGATTAAGGAGAATCCTAAGGCGTTCTACAGATATGTTAAGAACAGAAGGTTGGTTAGGGCAAGATTGGGGCCAGTTAGAGACAGCAGTGGGAATTTGTGTGTGGAGCCGGAAGAGATTGGAGAGGCATTAAACCAATATTTCTCTTCGGTGTTCACGCAGGGAGACATAAATGTAGCTGTGGAGAACACTGGGTTACAGGGTTGTAAACTGGACAGTATTGCAGTTGATAAGGAGGATGTGCTAGATATTCTTGAGGGTTTGAAAATAGATAAGTCCCCTGGGCCGGTCGGGATTTACCCTAGGATTCTCTGGGAGGCAAGAGAGGCGATTGCAGAGCCTCTGGCTCTGATCTTCAGGTCGTCGTTGGTCACAGGTATAGTGCCGGAGGATTGGAGGATGGCGAATGTTGTCCCATTGTTTAAGAAGGGGAACAGAGACTTCCCTGGTAATTATAGACCGGTGAGTCTTACTTCTGTTGTGGGTAAGGTTTTAGAAAAAATTATTAGGGATAGGATTTATAGTTATTTGGAGAGTAATGAATTGATTGGAGATAGTCAGCATGGTTTTGTGGAGGGTAGGTCGTGCCTTACTTTTTTGAGAAAGTGACCAAAGAGGTAGATGGGGGTAAGGCAGTTGACGTGGTATATATGGATTTTAGTAAGGCGTTTGATAAGGTTCACCATGGTAGGCTTCTGCAGAAAATGCAGATGTATGGGATTGAGGGTGATTTAGGTAATTGGATCAGGAATTGGCTGGCGGATAGGAGACAGAGGGTGGTGGTTGATGCTAAGTATTCGTCACGGAGTTCAGTTATGAGTGGTGTGCCTCAGGGATCTGTTTTGGGGCCACTGCTGTTTGTAATTTTTATAAATGATCTGGATGAGGGTATAGTTGGGTGGATTAGTAAATTTGCTGATGACACCAAAGCCGGAGGTGTGGTAGATAGTGAGGAAGGGTGTCTTAGTTTACAGGGGGACTTGGACAAGTTGCAGAGCTGGGCCGAGAGGTGGCGGATGGAGTTTAATGTGGAAAAGTGTGAGGTAATTCTCTTTGGCAGGAATAACAGGTGTGTGGAGTATAGGGCTAACGGTAGGGCTCTGAATAGTGTTGATGAACAGAGGGATCTAGGTGTATGTGTACATAGATCCCTGAAAGTTGGGAATCAAGTAGATAGGGTTAGAACATAGAACACTACAGCACAAACAGGCCCTTCGGCCCACGAGTTGCGCCGATCACATCAACACCTACCAATCTATAGACCTATCTATAACCCCCAATCCCACTAAACCCCATATACTCATCCAGAAGTCTTTTAAAAGACCCCAGCGAGTTCGCCTCCACCACCACCGAAGGCAGCCGATTCCATTCACTCACCACCCTCTGAGTGAAAAACTTACCCCTAACATCACTTCTGTACTTTCCTCCCCGCACCTTAAATCTGTGTCCTCTCGTAGCGACCATTTCAACCCGGGGAAATAGCCTCTGAGAATCCACCCTATCTATTCCTCTCAACATTTTATAAACTTCTATCAGGTCGCCTCTCAACCTTCGTCTCTCCAGGGAGAAGAGTCCCAGCTCCCTCAACCTAACTTCATAAGGCATGCCTCCCAGTCCAGGCAACATCCTTGTAAATCTCCTCTGTACCCTTTCAATAGCTTCTACGTCTTTCCTACAGTGAGGCGACCAGAACTGCGCACAGTACTCCAAATGAGGCCTGACAAGGGTCTTATAAAATTGCAGCATTACCTCCCGATTCCTAAACTCAATCCCTCGACTAATGAAGGCCAGTACACCATATGCCTTCTTGACCACATCCTCCACCTGCGAGGCCGATTTAAGAGTCCTGTGGAACCGGACCCCAAGATCCTTCTGCTCTTCAACACTACTAAGACTCCTGCCCTTGATAGTGTACTCGTTCATCCCGTTGGTTCTGCCAAAATGGACGACTACACATTTATCCGCGTTGAAGTCCATCTGCCACTTCTCTGCCCAGTCCTGCATCCTATTTATGTCCTGCTGCAACTTTTGACATCCTTCCAGACCATCCACAACACCACCGACCTTCGTGTCATCAGTGAACTTACTTACCCAACCCTCCACTTCCTCATCCAGGTCATTTATGAAAATGACAAACAGCAAGGGTCCTAGAACAGATCCCTGGTTGTTAGGAAGGCATACGGTGTCTTGACGTTTATTGGTAGGGGGATTGAATTTAGGAGCCGCAGCGTCATGTTGCAACTGTACAAAACTCTGGTGCGGCCGCATTTGGAGTATTGTGTGCCGTTCTGGTCCCCACATTATAGGAAGGATGTGGAGGCTTTGGAGAGGGTGCAGAGGAGGTTTACCAGGATGTTGCCTGGTATGGAGGGGAGGTCCTATGAGGAGAGACTGAGGGATTTGAGGTTGTTTTCGTTAGAAAGAAGGCGGCTAAGAGGGGATCTTATTGAAACATATAAGATGATAAGAGGTTTGGATAGAGTGGACAGTGATATCCTTTTTCCTCGGATGGAGAAAGCTAGCACGAGGGGGCATAGCTTTAAATTAAGGGGGGGTAGCTACAGGACGGATGTCAGGGGTAGGTTCTTTACCCAGCGGGTGGTGAGGGATTGGAATGCCCTGCCTGCTGCAGTTGTAAATGCGTCTAGTTTGGGGGCGTTTAAGAGATCTCTGGATAGGTTTATGGACGAAAAGGGATTGGTATAGGCTAGTGGGTCATTGTTTTTGTAACTGGTCGGCGCAACATCGTGGGCCGAAGGGCCTGTTCTGCGCTGTAATGTTCTATGTAATAGGAAGGGAACAGTCTTGCCTGGTGATTGTTGAGCGATGTTCATTCATCCGTTGTCGTAGCGTCTGCATGGTCTCCCCATCTCTTTAACCTGTGCTCAATGCTCCTTCCACCCACATTGTTGGTATCTTTAAGACTTGAACAGCAGGTTAGTTGTAAAGACTCACATTCTAATCAGTAATCTGTAAACTGTCTGTACTGTTAAATGCTCTGTCTGAGGCCAGAACTCTCCATTCACCTGACGAAGGGACAAACGCCAAAAGCTTGTGAGTTTACTATCAAATAAATCGGTTGGACTTGGACTTGGTGTTGTCAGATTTTTTACTGTGTTTACCCCAGTCCAACGCCAGCATCTCCACATTAATGGAAGAAGCTAGAGAGTGGTTGTGGAGGATTGCTTCTCTGAGTGGAGGCCTGTGACGAGTGGTGTGCCACAGGGATCGGTGTTGGGTCCATTGTTGTTTGTCATCTCTATCAATGATCTGGATGATAATGTGGTAAATTGGATCAGCAAATTTGCTGATGATACAAAGATTGGAGGTGTAGTGGACAGTGAGGAAGGTTTTCAAAGCTTGCAGAGGGATTTGGACCAACTAGAAAAACAGGCTGAAAAATGGCAAATGGAATTTAACACAGACAAGTGTGAGGTTTTGTACTTTGGAGGGACAAACCAAAGTAGAACGTACAGGGTAAATGGTAGGACTCTGAAGAGTGCAGTAGGACAGAGGGATCTGGGAATACAGGTACAGAATTCCCTAAAAGTGACGTCACAGGTGGATAGGGTCGTAAAGAGTGCTTTTGGTACATTGGCCTTTATAAATCGGAGTATTGAGTATAAAAGTTGGAGTGTTATGGTAAGGTTATATAAGGCATTGGTGAGGCTGAATTTAGAGTATTGTGTACAGTTTTGGTCACCTAGTTACAGGGAGGATGTAAATAAGGTTGAAAGAGTGCAGAGAAGGTTCACAAGGATGTTGCAAGGATTGTCAAATAGGAGGCAGAGAGTGGGGGTCAATGGGTGCTATTCGGATTGGCGGTTGGTGACTAGTGGAGTGCCTCAGGGGTCGGTGCTGGGGCCTCAGCTATTTACCATTTATATAGATGATCTGGAGGAGGGAACCGAGTGTATGGTGTCGAAATTTGCTGATGACACCAAGATTGGAGGAACGGCAAATTGTGCGGAGGGTGTGGAGAGTCTGCAGAAGGATCTAGATAGGCTGGGCGAATGGGTCAGGAATTGGCAAATGGAATTTAATGTTGGCAAGTGTGAGGTGGTCCACTTTGGTAGGAAGAATGGTAGGAAGGATTACTACTTATGTGGAGAAAAACTGCAGCAGGCGACAGTGCAGAGGGACCTCAGGGTCCTTGTGCATGAGTCGCAAAAACCCAGCTTGCAGGTGCAGCAGGTGGTCAGGAAGGCGAATGGGATGCTGGCCTTCATAGCGAGGGGGATTGAATATAAAAGTAGGGAGGTCTTGCTGCGGCTATATAGGGCATTGGTGAGGCCGCAGCTGGAGTACTGTGTGCAGTTTTGGGCGCCGTACTTACGCAGGGATATTTTGGCCTTGGAGGGAGTGCAGAGGAGGTTTACTAGGCTGATACCGGAGTTGAGGGAGTTGAGCTATGAGGAGAGGCTGAATAAACTAGGCTTGTACTCGTTAGAGTTTAGAAGAATGAGGGGAGATCTCATTGAGACGTATAAGATGATGAATGGGATAGATAGGATAGAGGTGGAAAGACTCTTCCCGCTCAGAAAGGACAGTAGGACTAGGGGGCACAGCCTCAAGATAAAGGGGGGGGGCGGTTTGGAACGGAGTTGAGGAAGAACTTCTTCACTCAAAGGGTGGTGAATCTCTGGAATTCTCTGCCCGTTGAAGTGGTGGAGGCTACCTCGCTAAATATTTTTAAGACGCGGGTTGATGGGTTTCTGATAAGAGAGGGGATTAAGAGTTATGGGGAGAGGGCGGGAATGTGGAACTGAGCCACGACAGATCAGCCATGATCTTATTGAATGGCGGGGCAGGCTCGAAGGGCTAGATGGCCTACTCCTGCTCCTATTTCTTATGTTCTTATGCCGGGACTTGAGAAGCTGAGTTACAGAGAGAGATTGAATAGGTTAGGACTTTATTCCCTGGAGCATAGAAGAATGAGGGGAGATTTGATAGAGGTGTATAAGATTTTGATGGGTATAGATAGAGTGAATGCAAGCAGGCTTTTTCCACTGAGGCTAGGGGAGAAAAAAACCAGAGGGCATGGGTTAAGGGTGAAAGGAGAAAAGTTTAAAGGGAATATTAAGGGGGACTTCTTCACACAGAGAGTGGTGGGAGTGTGGAATTAGCTGCCGGATAAAGTGGTAAATGTGGGGTCACTTTTAATATTTAAGAAAAACTTGGACGGGTTCATGGATGAGAGGGGTGTGGAGGGATATGGTCCAAGTGCAGGTCAGTGGGACGAGGCAGAAAATGGTTCAGCACAGACAAGAAGGGCCAAAAGGCCTGTTTCTGAGCTGTAATTTTCTATGGTTCTACAGAGAAGGGTCAGATCCTGCAGAGATGGGCTGAACACTTTGAAGCCATCCTCAACCGACTGTCATCTATTAACGATGAGGCAATAGACAGGATTCCCCAGGTCAATATGAACAGCGCCATGGATGACCCACCGATAGTAGCTGAAGTCACGAAAGCTGTCAGCCAGCTATCCAGTGGCAAAGCTCCAGGGGCATACCCGCAGAGATCTATAAAGCTGCTGGTCCTGTATTTATCGAGAAGCTCACCGAGTTGTTCCAGTCCTTTTGGAAGCAAGGATCCATTCCTCAGGAACTTAAAGATGCTTCCATCGTACACCTCTACAAGAGGAAGGGCAATCGGCAAGTATGCAACAACCACCGAGGAATCTCGCTGCTCTTCATCACAGGAAAAACCCTCGCAAGAGTCCTGCTAAATCGTCTGGTCACTCATCTGGAGCTGGGCCTCCTTCCAGAGTCACAGTGTGGCTTCCGCAAAGGTTGCGGGACTATTGACATGATTTTTGCTGCGCGTGAACTTCTGAAGTGTCAGGAGCAGAATCGCGAGCTCTACACAACCTTTGTTAACCTCGCGAAAGCCTTCGACACTGTCAGCTGACAAGGCCTGTGGAGGATCATGTCAAAGTTCGGCTGCCCCCCACAAATGCATTCAGATGGTACACCAGTTCCACGATGGCCAGAGTACTGGATGGTGGAGAATCCTCTGAGGCATTCCCAGTCACCAGTGGTGTCAAACAGGGCTGTGTGCTCGCACCCACACTGTTCAGCATGATGTTTACTGCCATGCTGAATGATGCCTTCCAGGACAGTGTTGCTGGAATCAGCCTCAAGTACAGAGTGGATGGGAAGCTTTTCAACCTGAGGAGATTTCAAGCTATTACCAAAATGAAAGAGACTGTTCTGAGAGATTTCCTCTTTGCCGATGACTGCGCCCTGAATACTGGCTCAGAGCCAGAGATGCAAATCAGCATAGACAAATTTTCCACAGCTTGGGCTGAACTCCCAGGGGGAGGGGCTGAGCCCCTCAGGGGAGGGGCTGAGCTCCCGGGAGGAGGGGAGGGGATGAGCTCCCGGGAGGAGGGGAGGGGCTGAGCTCCCGGGAGGAGGGGAGGGGCTGAGCTCCCAGGGGGAGGGGCTGAGCTCCCTGGGGGGAGGGAGGGGCTGAGCTCCCGGGGGGGAGGGAGGGGCTGAGCTCCTGGCAGGAGGGGAGGGGCTGAGCTCCCGGGAGGAGGGGAGGGGCTGAGCTCCTGGCAGGAGGGGAGGGGTTGAGCCCCCTGGGGGGGGAGGGGCTGAGCCCCCAGGGGGGGAGGGGCTGAGCCCCCCGGGGGGGGAGGGGCTGAGCCCCCGGGAGGAGGGGAGGGGCTGAGCCCCCGGGAGGAGGGGAGGGGCTGAGCCCCCGGGAGGAGGGGAGGGGCTGAGCCCCCGGGGGGGGAGGGGCTGAGCCCCCGGGGGGGAGGGGCTGAGCCCCGGGGGGGGAGGGGCTGAGCCCCCCCCGGGGGGGGGCTGAGCCCCCGGGGGAGGGGAGGGGCTGAGCCCCCGGGGGAGGGGAGGGGCTGAGCCCCCGGGGGAGGGGGGGGAGGGGCTGACCCAGGGGTTGGGGTCTCAGACAAGGGGCTGTGCCCCAGGCTGAGGTTCAGTACATTGCGAAGGGGCTGCAGTGTGGAGCACTCGATGATGTGAGGGAAGCAGTGGATCATTGGGAATATTGGGAAGGGCCCTCACCAATTGTCACAGTTGATCTTCACGCTCTCTCCTGCCTGGGTGTACACCCAGTCCTCAGCACCGGGATATAAACTCCAGCTGCTGTTCTCACTGGTACCTGCAAAAATAAATATTCACAATATCATTATGCAAAGTTGGTGCATTGGTTTCAATTTTCCAAAATTCACTCGCTAAAACTATAGGATGTGGAAGAGGAGGAGGCCATTCAGCCTATCAAGTCTGTTCTCCCATCCAATGAGATCATGACTCTTCAAAGCTCTTTGCTTCTTCCTTGAACAGAGGTCTGAACAACCCTCCCATCCAGCATCCCTCCCCTCCATCAGTCTGAACCATCCTCCCATCCAGCATCCCTCCCCTCCATCAGCCTGAACCATCCTCCCATCCAGCATCCCTCCCCTCCATCAGTCTGAACAACCCTCCCATCCGGC
Source organism: Carcharhinus amblyrhynchos (assembly GCF_965287045.1). Lineage (NCBI taxonomy): Eukaryota > Metazoa > Chordata > Chondrichthyes > Carcharhiniformes > Carcharhinidae > Carcharhinus > Carcharhinus amblyrhynchos. The sequence continues at coordinate 253,295 of NW_027649854.1, read as the reverse complement.
ATCCCTCCCCTCCATCAGCCTGAACCATCCTCCCATCCAGCATCCCTCCCCTCCATCAGCCTGAACTATCCTCCCATCCAGCATCCCTCCCCTCCATCAGCCTGAACCATCCTCCCATCCAGCATCCCTCCCCTCCATCAGTCTGAACTGCTTCTCTCATTCAACGATTTCTGTTTAAATTCCTCTCACTTCTTCCAAATAAAAGGTGTGGCTATGGGCATCACACGGCTTCCAGTTATTGGAATATTCCCTGTTTCAGTCCGACTCCATCCCCTCCCACATCTCCTTTTCCAGCACATTGACAGCTATTTTGTGTTGCTTTACGCTCTCATCTGGACCTGGAAAAATTTATCAATTTTGTTTCCATTTGCGAGCCCCCCATCATAGAATCGACAGAACAAAGAACAGTACAGCACAGGAAACAGGCCCTTCAGCCCTCCAAACCCCCACCGACCATTGGTCCATAAGAACATAAGAACATGAACATAAGAAATAGGAGCAGGAGTAGGCCATCTAGCCCTTCGAGCCTGCCCCGCCATTCAATAAGATCATGACTGATCTGTCGTGGCTCAGTTCCACTTTCCCGCCCTCTCCCCATAACCCTTAATCCCTTCTCTTATCAAAAACCCATCAACCCGCTTCTTAAAAATATTTAGCGAGGCAGCCTCCACCACTTCAACGGGCAGAGAATTCCAGAGATTCACCACCCTTTGAGTGAAGAAGTTCCTCCTCAACTCCGTTCTAAACCGCCTCCCCTTTATCTTGAGGCTGTGCCCCCTAGTCCTACTGTCTTTTTTGAGCGGGAAGAGTCTCTCCACCTCTATCCTATCCATCCCATTCATCATCTTATACGTCTCAATGAGATCTCCCCTCATTCTTCTAAACTCTAACGAGTACAAGCCTAGTTTATTCAGCCTCTCCTCATAGCTCAATCCCCTCAACTCCGGTATCAGCCTAGTAAACCTCCTCTGCACTCCCTCCAGGGCCAAAATATCCTTGCGCAGGTGCGGCGCCCAAAACTGCACACAGTACTCCAGCTGCGGCCTCACCAATGCCCTATACAGCTGCAGCAAGACCTCCCTACTTTTATATTCAATCCCCCTCGCTATGAAGGCCAGCATCCCATTCGCCTTCCTGACCACCTGCTGCACCTGCAACCAACTAGACTATTCGTTTGTATCCCTCCATTCCCAGTCTGTTCGTGTGGCTATCCAGATAAGTCTTAAACGATCCCAGCGTGTCCGCCTCCGCCACCCTACTTGGCAGCGCATTCCAGGCCCCCACCACCCTCTGTGTAAAATACGTCCCTCTGATATCTGTGTTGAACCTCGCCCCCCTCACCTTGAACCTGCGACCCCTCATGATCGTCACCTCTGACCTGGGAAGAAGTTTCCCACTGTTCACCCTATCTGTACCCTCATAATTTTACACACCTCTATTAGGTCTCCCCTCATTCTCCGTCTTTCCAGGGAGAACAACCCCAGTTTACCCAATCTCTCCTCGTAGTATTTTAGTCCTTCAGCCCAAACTGGTCCATGCTGACCAAAATGGCCATCTAAGTTAACCCCATTCGCCTGCATTTGGCCCAGATCCCTCTAAACCTTTCCTACCCATGTTTCCGTCTAAATGCCTTTTAAATGTTGTCAATGTCCCTGCCCCAAACACTCCCACTAAGAAGTCTCACATCACCAGGTTAAAGTTTATTTGGCAGCACGAGTCTCAAGCTCCTTCATCAGCTCTTCACTCATCTGATATGGGTAATAAGAACATAAGAACATAAGAAATAGGAGCAGGAGTAGGCCATCTAGCCCTTCGAGCCTGCCCCGCCATTCAATAAGATCATGGCTGATCTGTTGTGGCTCAGTTCCACTTTCCCGCCCTCTCCCCATAACCCTTAATCCCCTCTCTTATCAAGAACCCATCAACCCGCTTCTTAAAAATATTTAGCGAGGCAGCCTCCACCACTTCAACGGGCAGAGAATTCCAGAGATTCACCACCCTTTGAGTGAAGAAGTTCCTCCTCAACTCCGTTCTAAACCGCCTCCCCTTTATCTTGAGGCTGTGCCCCCTAGTCCTACTGTCTTTTTTGAGCGGGAAGAGTCTCTCCACCTCTATCCTATCCATCCCATTCATCATCTTATACGTCTCAATGAGATCTCCTCTCATTCTTCTAAACTCTAACGAGTACAAGCCTAGTTTATTCAGCCTCTCCTCATAGCTCAATCCCCTCAACTCCGGTATCAGCCTAGTAAACCTCCTCTGCACTCCCTCCAGGGCCAAAATATCCTTGCGCAGGTGCGGCGCCCAAAACTGCACACAGTACTCCAGCTGCGGCCTCACCAATGCCCTATACAGCTGCAGCAAGACCTCCCTACTTTTATATTCAATCCCCCTCGCTATGAAGGCCAGCATCCCATTCGCCTTCCTGACCACCTGCTGCACCTGCAAGCTGGGTTTTTGCGACTCATGCACAAGGACCCCGAGGTCCCTCTGCACCGTCGCCTGCTGCAGTTTTTCGCCCCGTAAGTAATAGTCCTTCCTACCATTCTTCCTACCAAAGTGGACCACCTCACACTTGCCAACATTAAATTCCATTTGCCATTTCCTGGCCCATTCGCCCAGCCTATCTAGATCCTTCTGCAGACTCTCCACACCCTCCGCACAATTTGCCTTTCCCCCAATCTTGGTGTCATCAGCAAATTTCGACACCCTGCACTCGGTTCCCTCCTCCAGATCATCTATATAAATGGTAAATAGCTGAGGCCCCAGCACCGACCCCTGGGGCACCCCACTAGTCACCAACCGCCAATCCGAATAGCACCCATTGACCCCCACTCTCTGCCTCCTATTTGACAACCAATCCTCTATCCACGCTAACACCCTACCCCCAACTCCATGTCCCCTGACCTTCTGCAATAACCTCTTGTGAGGTACCTTGTCAAACGCCTTCTGAAAATCCAGAAAGACCACATCCACCGGCTCTCCTCTATCCACTGCCCTAGACACATCCTCATAGAACTCCAGTAAATTTGTCAGACACGACTTCCCTTTAATGAAACCGTGTTGCGTCCGCCCTATCAAGCAATTCCCTTCAAGATACCTCGCAATTTCCTCCTTAATGACGGATTCTAACATTTTACCTACCACAGACGTTAAACTAACCGGCCTATAATTCCCCGCCTTTTGCCTGGCACCCTTCTTAAACAACGGCGTAACATTAGCCTTTTTCCAATCTTCCGGCACTTCCCCAGAATCCAGCGACGTCTGGAAAATAACCACCAAGGCATCCACTATCACCTCCGCCATTTCTTTCAGAACCCTCGGATGCATTCCATCCGGTCCTGGGGATTTGTCCACAATCAGCCCCTCCAGTCTGTCGAGCACCACCTCTCTAGTAACAGTAATGTCATTAAGACCCTCCATTCCTACCACCTTTCCATCGCTAACACCCGGCAAATTATTCACGTCCTCCTCCGTGAAGACAGAAACAAAAAAGTTATTCAAGACCTTAGCCATATCCCCATCCCCTACCACTAGGTCCCCTTTCTCATCCTCTAAAGGACCAACATTCACCCTAGCCAGCCTCTTCCTTTTTATATATTTATAAAAACTCTTGCTATCCTTTTTTATATTAAGTGCTAGCCCAGCCTCATAGCTTCTCCTACCCTCCTTTATCAACTTCTTTGTCAATCTTTGTTGACATTTAAACCTTTCCCAATCCTCTTCTCGCCCACTACTCTTAGCTACTCTAAATTCCTCCGCTTTTAATTTAACACTTTCCTTCACCTCCTATTGGAATAGTTTAGGTCAGAGGGTCATTAGATTGGTTCCACTGGTCGGCGCAACATCGAGGGCCGAAGGGCCTGTACTGCATTGTAATGTTCTACTTTTTACTGTGCTTACCCCAGTCCAACACCAGCATCTCATTGTTCTCCGGAGCATTGAACCTGGTGGCTGTGGCTGTGGTGAGTGACTGATTTAAAGTGAAAACCGCTTTTTTCCTGTACTTCCGGTTCTCGGGGCTTGTTAGAGTGTAGTTTACTTCCGTACCGGAAGTTAGGCCAGGGGATAGTCGTTAAGGGGGAGCGGGGGGTATAAAAAAGGGGTAGCAGTATAGAACGGGCAGCGTCGGGAGCGGGCAGCGGAGTGAGTGGGAACTGAGTGAGAAGGGCTTTGGCTTGCTGGGCTTAGGCGAGTGCAGGCTTGGAGTAGGTGAGTGACAGATTTCTACCTTTGGGCACTTACAGGAGGTTGGGACATGGTAGGGAATATAGGGAGGAATGTAAGTTGCGTCCGGTGCCACATGTGGGAGTTCTTGGTGGTGTCACGTGTCCGCAAGGTCCACATCTGCAGTAAATGTTTAGAACTGCAGCGATTGAGGGCCCGGGTCAGGCAACTCGAGGGGCGACTGGAAGATGCGTTTCTAGTTAGGGAGAATGAGGAGATAATGGCTGGGAAACATGAGCAGGAGGAGGTCTCAAGGGCTGAAGAGAAGGGAGGATGGACGACTGTTAGGAGGGGAAAGAGGAAGAAGAAGAGTAGTCAGGGTCCCCCGGCCTCCCTGGAGGCCCCCCAAGGTTCGTCGGCAGGGGCACAGAAAAATAGGAAGGAAGGGGAGACTGATTTAGAGGGACGGAAGGGAGCTGGTAAGGTGATAGTGGTAGGGGATGGGAGGGTCCGAGGGATTGATAGGAGGTTCTGTGGGCAAGGGCGCGACTCCAGGATGGTGGTCTGCCTCCCTGGAGCAGGGGTAAAGGATATAATGGAAAGGGTAGAGGGAATTTTGAAAGGGGAGGGGACCCAGGCAGAGGTCATAGTACACGTAGGGGAGGGGGATATAGGAAGGAGGAGTAGGGGAGAGGTCCGTAGGCAATTTAGGGAGTTGGGGGCCAAACTAAAGAGCAGGACCTCTAGGGTGGCACTGTCTGGGTTGCTGCCCAGTACGAGCAGGGCTAAGAATGACGAGATCATGCAGTTGAATGCATGGTTGAGGGACTGGTGTAGGGTAGAGGGGTTTACTTATGTAGATCACTGGGAGGTGTTTAGGAGAGAAGGGCAACTGTACAGGAGGGGTGGGGAGGATTTGAACGGGAGGGGGACTAGTGTCTTAGCAGGGAGGTTAGCTGGGGTGTTCAGGAATGATTTAAACTAATAGGGAGGGGGGGTGGGGAGGTGGCTGAGAGAGAGACGGGTGAAAGGAAAATTATAAGGGAGAAGGTGGTTCCGAGGGACATTTGTGGGTTGAACTGTGTCTGTTTCAATGCTAGGAGTGTGGCAGGGAAAACGGATGAGCTTAGGGCCTTGATGTTTGTGAGGCAGTTGGATGTGGTGGCTGTAACGGAGACGTGGTTACGGGAAGGGCAGGACTGGCAGCTGAATGTTCCTGGGTACAGGTGTTTTAGGTGTGACAGAGGAGGGTTGAAGAGAGGTGGAGGGGTGGCACTGTTAGTCAAGGAAAACATCACAGTGGTGCAGAGGGAGGGCGATATGGAAGAGATAGGGATTGAGTCGCTGTGGGTGGAGTTGAGGAATAAAAAGGGAGAGATCACACTGCTAGGGGTGTACTATAGGCCACCCAACAGCCCAAAGTCAGTGGAGGAGGGAATTTGCAGGGGCATTTTGGACAGGTGCAGGAAGAATAGAGTGGTTGTAGTGGGTGATTTTAATTTTCCCGGAGTGAATTGGAGGGGGCCTAGAGCTGGGGGTACGGAGGGAGAGGAGTTTGTGAAATGTGTTATGGAAGGGTCGCTAGAACAGTATGTAACTTGCCCGACTAGGGGAGGGGCTATACTGGATTTAGTGTTGGGAAACGAGCCAGGGCAGGTGGGTGAGGTAGAGGTAGGCGAACATGTGGCAAACAGTGACCACAAGTCCGTCTACTTTAGGATAAAAATGGAAAGGGACGAGTGCCGTCCAAGCGGGAGTGTGCTGAACTGGGGAAAGGCGAGCTATGGTAGGATTAGGAGGGAGCTGCAGCAAACTGACTGGGAGGGACTGTTAGCTGGCAAGTCCACGGTTGGCAAGTGGGAGGCTTTTAGGGACAAAATGAAATGGTTGCAGGGGAGGTTTGTTCCGGTTAAGCGAAAGGATGGGAAAGGTAGGATTAGAGAGCCGTGGATTACGGGGGATATTGAAGACTTGGTTAGGAAGAAGAGGGAGGCGTATGTTAGGTCAAAACAAATGGGTACGGAGTGTGCGCTGGAGGAATATAGAGAGAGTAGGAGGGAGCTAAAAAGGGGAATTAGAAGGGCGAAGAGAGGGCATGAGATGGCTTTGGCCGGTAGGATTAAGGATAATCCTAAGGCATTTTATTCCTATATTAGAGGCAAGAGAGTAGTTAGAGGGAAAATTGGTCCTCTTAGGGACAAGAGTGGAGAGTTGTGTATTGAGTCGGAGGGAATGGGGGAGCTCCTGAATGAATACTTTGTGTCGGTATTCACGAAGGAGAGGGGTTCGGAATCGTGCGGTCTCTTGGAGGGAGCGGAGGTGCAGTTGCAGGGTATAGTTATTACGAGAGAGGAAGTGCTAGGGCTTTTAGGTAGCGTAAGGACGGATAAAGCTCCGGGGCCTGATGGTATTTATCCCAGGCTGCTTAGGGAGGCGAAAGATGAAATTGCTGGGCCTCTGGCGCACATCTTTGTCTCTTCTTTGGACACAGGTGAGGTCCCAGAAGACTGGAGGGTAGCAAATGTGGTCCCGTTGTTCAAAAAAGGTAGTAGGGATAACCCTGGGAATTATAGGCCGGTGAGTTTGACGTCGGTGGTAGGGAAGTTAATGGAAAAATTACTTAGGGGTAGGATGTATGAGCATTTGGAGCGTTGCGATCTGATTAGGGATACGCAACATGGCTTTGTTAGAGGGAGGTCTTGCCTTACGAATCTGGTGGAATTCTTTGAGGAGGTGACAAAAACGGTTGACGATGGGAGAGCCGTTGATGTCATCTATATGGATTTCAGTAAGGTGTTTGACAAAGTCCCTCATGGTAGGCTGGTAGAAAAGGTTAAGGCGCATGGGATACGAGGCCAGGTAGCTAGGTGGATTGAGAACTGATTGGGAAATAGGAGACAGAGGGTAGTTGTGGAGGGTACCTTGTCGGGCTGGAGGCCAGTGACCAGTGGTGTGCCGCAGGGCTCGGTACTGGGACCTCTCCTCTTTGTAGTCTACATAAATGACTTAGAAGAGGGAGTAGGTGGTGTGATCAGCAAGTTTGCTGATGACACCAAGATGGCAGGGTTGGCGGGTACAGAACTGGATTGTCAGGTGATACAACAGGATATAGATAGGTTGGTGCAGTGGGCAGATAGGTGGCAGATGGCATTTAATCCTGACAAATGCGAGGTGATGCATTTTGGAAGGAATAATGCAGAGAGGAGCTATGTGATAAAAGGTAGGCCGATTAGGAGTATAGACGTACAGAGAGACCTGGGAGTGCAGGTCCACAAATCCATGAAGGTTGCGTCACAAGTGGAGAACATTGTTAGGAAGGCTTATGGGATGTTAGCCTTTATAGGAAGGGGCTTAGAGTATAAAAGCTGCCGTCTAATGCTTCAGTTATACAGAACGTTGGTTAGACCGCATTTGGAGTACTGCGTCCAGTTCTGGTCACCTTATTACCGGAAGGACGTGGAATCTCTGGAAAGGGTGCAGAGGAGGTTTACCAGGATGTTGCCTGGCATGGGGGGACTGGGTTACGAGGAGAGACTGAAGAGACTGGGGCTATTCTCCTTGGAAAGAAGGAGATTGAGAGGGGACATGATAGAGGTATATAAGATACTGAAGGGAATAGATAGAGTTAATAGTGAGAGACTGCTCCCTAGACTGGGTACGAACACAAGAGGTCATCACTTAACGGTGAGGGGGGGGAGGTATAATTTGGAGGTAAGAGGAAGGTTCTTTACACAGAGAGTTGTGGGGGTCTGGAATGCGCTACCGAGTAGGGTGGTGGAGGCAGGCACGTTAGACTCGTTTAAGATGCAGTTAGATAGGCACATGAGTGAAACGAGAATGCAGGGATATGGTAGGGGCTATTAAATAGGGTTAAACCTCGGGAGACACCGGAAGGGCAGGCTGTATGATTAATATGTTTTGTCTTTATTCCACAGGTGGAGGTCCACCTCGTGTCAAGCGAGGGGCATGCACACGGTGGGTTGTGCGTGGGCTGCTCTTGGAAGTTCCGGGAGTGGCCTAGTACTTCGTGTCGGTGTGTGTGCTTGATCCTGGACCGATAGACGGGCTCCACAACAGCTCAGTGACTAGCACTGCTAGCTGTGCAGATACATGGATTTGGGCCTGTGTCTGTGGGAGTTTGCGCATTCTCCCTATGGTTGCGTGGGTTTCCTCTGGGCGCTCCGGTTTCCTCCCACACCCCAAAGATGTGCTCTTAGGCTAATTGGTTTCCACCAAATTGACACTATTTCTTCCCTGAATCTGACTGAGTAGGGTCCCATTCGTAGACATGCAGGGTAGAATAGGTGTAGGGCGATGCGGCGGCGTGGGCTCGTTGGGCCGAAGGGCCTGTTTCCCGTGCTGGGTTGTTCTTTGTTCTTTGTTCTTTGTATCTCCACATCATGTCAACCACTTCCCCCAGCAGCTCACTCCACATAGGTACGGCAAGATACAGACCAGTCAGAGACTTGGGCGGAGAAATGGCGGATGAAGTTTACTCTGGACAACTGTGAGATAATGCATTTTGGAAGGTCCAATGCATGTAGGAATTATACAGTAAATGGTAGAACCCTTAAGAATATTGGCAGGCAGAGGGATCTGGGCGTACATGTCCACCAATCACTGAAAGTGGCAACACAGGTAGATAAAGGTAGTCAAGAAGGCATACGGCATGCTGACTTTCATCGGCCGGGGCATTGAATGTAAAAATTGGTAAGTCATGTTACAGCTTTATAGAACCTTAGTTAGATTGCATTTGGAATATAATGTTCAATTCTGGTCACCACACTACCAGAAGGATGTGGAGGCTTTGGAGAGGGTACAGAAAAGATTTACCAGGATGTTGCCTGGTATGGAGGGCATTAGCTATGAGGAGAGGTTGGAGAAACTTGGTTTGTTCTCACTGGAGCGACGGAGATTAAGGGGAGACCTGATAGAAATCTACAAGATTATGAGAGGCTTGGACAGAGTGGATAGTCAGAAGCTTTTTCCTGGGGGAGAGAAGTCCAGTATTCAGGAACATAGGTTTAAGGTGTGTGGGGAAATGTTGAGAGGAGATGTGTGAGGCAAGTTTTTTTACACAGAGGGTGGTGAATGTCTGGAACGCGCTGCCTGGGGAGGGGGTGAGAGCACGTAAGTTAGTGGCATTTAAGGGGCAATTAGACGAATACGTGACGAGGACGGGAATGGAGGATACGGACTCCGCAAGTGCATACCGTTTTAGTTCAGGCAGACATCACGGTCAGTGCAGGCTTGGGGGGCCGAACGGCCTGTTCCTGAGCTGTAATTTACTTTGTTATTTGTACCACCCTCTGTGTAAAAATATTGATCCTCAGGCTCCCATTAATTCTTTCCCCTCTTAACTTAAACCTCTGCCCTCTCGTTCTCGATTCCCCAACCCTGGAAAAAAGACTGACTGCATTCACTCTATCCATGCCTATTTTATACATCTGTATAAGATCATCCCCTCAGTCTCCCGCGCTCCAAAGAAAAAAGTCCTAGCCTGTCCAATCTCTCCCTATAACTCAGTCTCTTGAGTCCTGGCAGCATCCTTGTAAATCTCTTCTGCACTCTCTCCAGTTTAATAACATCTTTCCAATAGCAAGGTGACCAAAACTGAACACAATACTCCAGGTACAGCCTCACCAACATCCTGCAACATAACTTCCCAATTTCTATATTCAACGCCCTGACTGATGAAAGTCAAAAGCTTCTTCACTGTCCTATCTAGCTGTGACTCCACCTTTAGAGAACCGTGCGCCTGGACTCCAAGATCATGATAGGTTGAGGGAGCTCGGTCTCTTCTCCCTGGAGAGACGGAGGTTGAGAGGCGACCTGATAGAGGTTTATAAAATGTTGAGAGGAATAGATTGGGTGGATTCTTGGAGGCTATTTCCCAGGGCTGAAATGGTCGCTACGAGAGGACACAGGTTTAAGGTGCTGGGGAGCAGGTACAGAGGAGACGTTAGGGGTAAGTTTTTCACTCAGAGGGTGGTGAGTGAGTGGAATGGGCTGCCGTCAGTGGTGGTGGAGGCGAACTCGCTGGGGTCTTTTAAAAGACTTCTGGATGAGTATATGGGATTTAATGGGATTGAGGGTTATAGATAGTTCTATGGCCTGGTAGGTATGGATATGATCAGCGCAACATGCGGCCAAAGGGTCTGTTTGTGCTGTAGTGTTCTATGTTCTATCCCTCTGTTCCACGATACTTCCTCAGGTCCCACCATTCACTGTGAAATTCCTACCTTGATTTGATTTTCCAAAATGCAACACCTCAGACTTATCTGTATTGAACTCCATTTACCATTTCTCGGCCCACTTCCCCAGCTGATCAAGATCCTGCTGCAATTTTTGATCATTTTCCTCACTGTCTACAATCCCACCTATTTTAGTGTCACTTGTAAACTTACTGATCATGCCTTGTACATTCTCATTGTTGATATAGATAGAAGTTTATAAAATGTTGAGTGGAATAGATAGGGTGGATTCTCAGAGGCTATTTCCCTGGGTTGAAATGGTCGCTATGAGAGGACACAGATTGAAGGTGCGGGGAGGAAAGTACAGAAGTGATGTTAGGGGTAAGTTTTTCAGTCAGAGGGTGGTGAGTGAATGGAATCGGCTGCCGTCAGTGGTGGTGGAGGCGAACTCGCTGGGGTCTTTTAAAAGACTTCTGGATGAGTATATGGGGTTTAATGGGATTGGGGGTTATAGATAGGTCTATAGATTGTTAGGTATAGATGTGATCGGCGCAACTCATGGGCCGAAGGGCCTGTTTGTGCTGTAGTGTTCTATGTTCTATGGTCTAATGAGGAGAAAGGCATTGTTGACCATGTTGTGATCTCGTTGTCATTTACCTCGAGATTTGCAGTGACACTCATCCCAGGAAACACATGATCCGTTCAGGAGAAGCAAGTCAGCTGGACAGCCACAGGATGGTCGGCACTTCAAACTGGAATCAGGATAGCGAAGGTCATCATCCAGGCAGAGCACATCTGGAGAGAGATCGTCACACGAACGGGGACACGAGCGTCCACAGGGCAGGAAGATCTGATCTCCAGAACAATCTGTTAATGCAGAGCAATCACCACGAGTAAATCTGGATCAGAACCACATTCCCAAATCCTTGCAGTTAGGCTCCCATTCCCACAACCTTAACCACATTCCAACCACATTGAAACCCCATTCCAAAAAACCCATCACTAAACTAAACTGAAGGATCTGGAGAGAGTCCAGGGAAAGAGCAGTGTGATAAGGGGCCAGTGAGGGATCCTGGGAAGGATTAATAAAGAATCAGAATATAATACTAATGGTGGGACTCTTGGCAGTGTGGAAGTTCAGAAGGATCTTGGAGTCCAGGTCCATAGGACTCTCAAATTGGCCTCGCAGGTAGAGGATGTGGTCAAGAAGGCATATGGTGTACTGGCCTTCATTAATCGAGGGATTGAGTTTAGGAGTCGGGAGGTAATGCTGCAACTTTATAAGACCCTTGTCAGACCCCACTTGGCGTACTGTGCTCAGTTCTGGTCGCCTCACTATAGGAAGGATGTGGAAGCTATTGAGAGGGTGCAGAGGAGATTTACAAGGATGTTGCCCGGATTGGGAGGCATGCCTTATGAAGATAGGTTGAGGGAGCTAGGTCTCTTCTCCCTGGAGAGACAAAGGATGAGGGGTGACCTGATAGAGGTTTATAAGATGTTGAGAGATATTGATCAAGTGGATACTCAGAGGCTTTTTCCCAGGGCTGAAATGGCTGGCACAAGAGGGCACAGGTTTAAGGTGCTGGGGTCTAGGTACAGAGGAGATGTCAGGGGTAAGATTTTCCACTCAGAGGGCGGTGGGTGAGTGGAATCAGCTGCTGGCAACAGTGATGGAGGTGGATTCGATAGGGTTTTTTAAGAGATTTTTAGATAAGTATGTGGAACTTGGTAAGATAGAGGGTTAGAGATAAGCCTAGTAATCTCTAAAGTAGGGACATGTTCAGCACAACTTTGTGGGCCGAAGGGCCTGTATTGTGCTGTAGTTTTTCTATGTTTCTAATGTGGTAGGGATTCTGAGAGGGGCCAATATGAGAGGAATCCAGAGGCCAGCCAAATTACCCTTGAGACCTGGTCTGAAAAGTGGCAGATAGAATTTAACCCAGACAAATGTAAGGTGATGTTATTATTGGTCTATTGCAGAAGGAAAGTATACCGTAAATGTTTGACCCAGTAGAAATATTAGCACAGAGGGATCTAGGTGTGCAGATCCACAGGTCCCTGAAGGTGGCAACTCAGATGGACAAGGTGGTTAAGAAGGCGTTTGGCATGCTGGCCTTCATCGGCCGGGGTGTTGAGAATAGGAATTGGAAAATCATATTGCAGCTGTATGAGAACATAAGAACATAAGAAATAGGAGCAGGAGTAGGCCATCTAGCCCTTCGAGCCTGCCCCGCCATTCAATAAGATCATGGCTGATCTGTTGTGGCTCGTTCCACATTCCCGCCCTCTCCCCATAACCCTTAATCCCCTCGCTTATCAAAAACCCATCAACCCGCGTCTTAAAAATATTTAGCGAGGCAGCCTCCACCACCTCAACGTACAGAGAATTCCAGAGATTCACCACCCTTTGAGTGAAGAAGTTCTTCCTCAACTCCGTTCTAAACCGCCCCCTCTTTATCTTGAGGCTGTGCCCTCTAGTCCTACTGTCCTTTCTGAGCGGGAAGAGTCTCTCCACCTCTATCCTATCCATCCCATTCATCATCTTATACGTCTCAATGAGATCTCCCCTCATTCTTCTAAACTCTAACGAGTACAAGCCTAGTTTATTCAGCCTCTCCTCATAGCTCAACCCCCTCAACTCCAGTATCAGCCTAGTAAACCTCCTCTGCACTCCCTCCAAGGCCAAAATATCCTTGCGTAAGTACGGCGCCCAAAACTGCACACAGTACTCCAGCTGCGGCCTCACCAATGCCCTATACAGCCGCAGCAAGACCTCCCTACTTTTATATTCAATCCCCCTCGCTATGAAGGCCAGCATCCCATTCGCCTTCCTGACCACCTGCTGCACCTGCAGGCTCGGTTTTTGAGACTCATGCGCAAGGACCCCGAGGTCGCTCTGCACCGTCGCCTGCTGCAGTTTTCGCTACGTAAGAAATAGTCCTTCCTACCATTATTCCTACCAAAGTGGACCACCTCGCACTTGCCAACATTAAAATTCCATTTGCCATTTCCTGGCCCATTCGCCCAGCCTATCTAGATCCTTCTGCAGACTCTCCACACCCTCCGCGCAATTTGCCGTTCCCCCAATCTTGGTGTCATCAGCAAATTTCGACACCATACACTTGGTTCCCTCCTCCAGATCATCTATATAAATGGTAAATAGCTGAGGCCCCAGCACCGACCCCTGGGGCACTCCACTAGTCACCAAACGCCAACCCGAATAGCACCCATTAAACCCCACTCTCTGCCTCCTATTTGACAACCAATCCTCTATCCACGCTAACACCCTACCCCCAACTCCATGCCCCCTTACCTTCTGCAATAACCTCTTGTGAGGTACCTTGTCAAAGGCCTTCTGAAAATCAAGAAACACCACATCCACCGGCTCTCCTCTATCCACCGCTCTAGACACATCCTCATAGAACTCCAGTAAATTTGTCAGACACGACTTCCCCTTAACGAAACCGTGCTGTGTCTGCTCTATCCAGCAATTCCCCTCAAGATGCCTCGCTATTTCCTCCTTGATGACGGATTCTAACATTTTACCTACAACAGACATTAAACTAACCGGCCTATAATTCCCTGCCTTTTGCCTGGCACCCTTCTTAAACAACGGCGTAACATTAGCCGTTTTCCAATCTTCCGGCACTTCCCCGGAATCCAGCGACGTTTGGAAAATAACCAGCAAGGCATCCACTATCACCGCCATTTCTTTCAGGACCCTTGGATGCATTCCATCCGGTCCTGGGGACTTGTCCACAATCAGTCCCTCCAGTCTGTCGAGCACCACCTCTCTATTAACAACAATGTCATTGAGACCCTCCAGTCCTACCACCTTTCCATCGCTAACACCCAGCAAATTATTCACGTCTTCCTCCGCGAAGACCGAAACAAAAAAGTTATTCAAGACCTCAGCCATTTCCCCATCCCCTACCACTAAGTGCCCCCTCTCATCCTCTAAGGGTCCAACGTTCACCCTAGCCAGCCTCTTCCTTTTTATATATTTATAAAAACTCTTGCTATCCTTTTTTATATTAAGTGGGAACTTGTGCATGGAGTCAGAAGAGATAGGTGAGACGTTGAATGAATACTTTTCTTCATTGTTCACTAAGGAGAGGGGCCATGTTTTTGAGGATGAGAGTGTGATACAGCCTGATAGGTTGGAGGAGGTAGATGTTCTGAGGGAAGATGTAGTAGCAATTTTGAAAAACCTGAGGGTGGATAAGTCCCCTGGGCCAGATGGGATACATCCTAGGATACTTTGGGAGGCAAGAGATGAGATTGCGGAGCTTTTAGCTTTGATCTTTGGGTCCTCACTGTCCATGGGGATTGTCATGATGTGGATGTGCTGGCGGACTAGGGTAATCACAGTAAAAAGTCTGACAACACCAGGTTTTAGTCCAACCGATTTATTTGATAGTAAACTCACTAGCTTTCGAGGGGACTCCCTCTTCGTCAGGTGAATGGAGAGTTCTGGCCTCGGACAGAGCATATAAAGCACAGACAGTTTAGAGATTACTGATTAGAATGCGAATCTTTACACCTAAACTGCTGTTCAAGTCCTAAAGTGGCCGACAATGTGTGTGGAAGGAGCACTGATCACAGGTTAAAGAGATGTGTATTGTCTCCAGACAGTACAGTGAGTGAGGTTTTGCAAACCCAGGCAAGTCACGGGGGCTACAGGTAGTGTGACATGAACCCAAGATCCCGGTTGAGACCGTCCTCATGTGTGTGGAACTTGGCTATCAGTCTCGGCTCAGCGACTCTGCGCTGTCGTGTGTCGTGACACGCGTCCTCTGTTTGAATAGAGGGGAGTACGGTAGGATGAGAGAAGAATTGGCGAATGTGGACTGGGGGAGCGCGTTGGAGGGAGGGTCTGTTGAGGAGCAGTGGAGGATCTTTAAGGAGATCTTTCTTGGTGCTCAGCGGAAATTTATTCCGATGGTCAAAAAGGATAGTAGGAAGAGAGGTAATAAGCCGTGGATAACGAAGGAGGTGAAGGGAAGTGTTAAATTAAAAGCGGAGGAATTTAGAGTAGCTAAGAGTAGTGGGCGAGAAGAGGATTGGGAGAGGTTTAAATGTCAACAAAGATTGACAAAGAAGTTGATAAAGAAGGGTAGGAGAAACTATGAAGCTGGGCTAGCGCTTAATATAAAAAAGGATAGCAAGAGTTTTTATTAATATATAAAAAGGAAGAGGCTGGCTAGGGTGAATGTTGGTCCTTTAGAGGATGAGAAAGGGGACCTAGTGGTAGGGGATGAGGATATGGCTAAGGTATTGAATAACTTTTTTGTTTCTGTCTTCACGGAGGAGGACGTGAATAATTTGCCGGGTGTTAGCGATGGAAAGGTGGTAGGACTGGACGGTCTTAATGACATTACTGTTACTAGAGAGGTGGTGCTCGACAGACTGGAGGGGCTGATTGTGGACAAGTCCCCAGGACCGGATGGAATGCATCCGAGGGTTCTGAAAGAAATGGCGGAGGTGATAGTGGATGCCTTGGTGGTTATTTTCCAGACGTCGCTGGATTCTGGGGAAGTGCCGGATGATTGGAAAGCGGCTAATGTTACGCCGTTGTTTAAGAAGGGTGCCAGGCAAAAGGCGGGGAATTATAGGCCGGTTAGTTTAACGTCTGTGGTGGGTAAAATGTTAGAATCTGTCATTAAGGAGGAAATTGCGAGGCATCTTGAAGGCAATTGCTTGGTAGAGCAGATGCAGCACGGTTTCATTAAAGGGAAGTCGTGTCTGACAAATTTACTGGAGTTCTATGAGGATGTGTCTAGGGCGGTGGATAGAGGAGAGCCGGTGGATGTGGTCTTTCTAGATTTTCAGAAGGCGTTTGACAAAGTACCTCACAAGAGGTTATTGCAGAAGGTCGAGGGACATGGAGTTGGGGGTAGGGTGTTAGCGTGGATAGAGGATTGGTTGTCAAATAGGAGGCAGAGAGTGGGGGTCAACGGGTGCTATTCGGATTGGCGGATGGTGACTAGTGGAGTGCCCCAGGGGTCGGTGCTGGGGCCTCAGCTTTTTACCATTTATGTAGATGATCTGGAGGAGGGAACCGAGTGTAGGGTGTCGAAATTTGCTGATGACACCAAGATTGGGGGAAAGGCAAATTGTGCGGAGGGTGTGGAGAGTCTGCAGAAGGATCTAGATAGGCTGGGCGAATGGGCCAGGAAATGGCAAATGGAATTTAATGTTGGCAAGTGTGAGGTGGTCCACTTTGGTAGGAAGAATGGTAGGAAGGACTATTACTTACGGGGCGAAAAACTGCAGCAGGCGACGGTGCAGAGGGACCTCGGGGTCCTTGTGCATGAGTCGCAAAAACCCAGCTTGCAGGTGCAGCAGGTGGTCAGGAAGGCGAATGGGATGCTGGCCTTCATAGCGAAGGGGATTGAATATAAAAGTAGGGAGGTCTTGCTGCAGCTGTATAGGGCATTGGTGAGGCCGCAGCTGGAGTACTGTGTGCAGTTTTGGGCGCCGCACCTGCGCAAAGATATTTTGGCCTTGGAGGGAGTGCAGAGGAGGTTTACTAGGCTGATACCGGAGTTGAGGGGGTTGAGCTATGAGGAGAGGCTGAATAAACTGGGCTTGTACTCTTTAGAGTTTAGAAGAATGAGGGGAGATCTCATTGAGACGTATAAGATGATGAATGGGATGGATAGGATAAAGGTGGAGAGACTCTTCCCGCTCAAAAAAGACAGTAGGACTAGGGGGCACAGCCTCAAGATAAAAGGGGGGCGGTTTAGAACGGAGTTGAGGAGGAACTTCTTCACTCAAAGGGTGGTGAATCTCTGGAATTCTCTGCCCATTGAAGTGGTGGAGGCTGCCTCGCTAAATATTTTTAAGACGCGGGTTGATGGGTTTTTGATAAGAGAGGGGATTAAGGGTTATGGGGAGAGGGCGGGAAAGTGGAACTGAGCCACGACAGATCAGCCATGATCTTATTGAATGACGGGGCAGGCTCGAAGGGCTAGATGGCCTACTCCTGCTCCTATTTCTTATGTTCTTATGTTCTTATGTGAAGGCCGCCTTGGAGAACGCTTACCCGCTTGGAGAACGCATTCAGCCTCTGACCTTCGGGTAAGCGTTCTCCAAGGCGGCCTTCATGACACACGACAGCGCAGAGTCGCTGAGCAGAGACTGATAGCCAAGTTCCGCACACGAGGACGGTCTCAACAGGGATCTTGGGTTCATGTCGCACTATCTGTAACCCCCGTGACTTGCCTGGGTTTGCAAAACCTCACTTACTGTACTGTCTGGAGACAACACACATCTCTATAACCTGTGATCAGTGCTCCTTTCACACACATTATCAGCCACTTTAGGACTTGAACAGCAGGTTAGGTGGAAAGATTCGCATTCTAATCAGTAATCTCTAAACTGTCTGTGCTTTATATGCTCTGTCCGAGGCCAGAACTCTCCATTCACCTGACAAAGAGGGAGTCCCCTCGAAAGCTTGTGAGTTTACTATCAAATAAATCGGTTGGACTAAAACCTGGTTTTGTCAGACTTTTCACGGGGATTGTGCCAGAGGACTGGAGAGTGGCAAATGTTGTTCCTCTCTTCAAGAGAGGAAATAGGAATGACCCTGGTAATTATAGGCTGGTTAGTCTTACTTTGGTTGTTGGTAAGTTAATGGAAAAGGTCCTGAGAGATAGGATTTATGGCCATTTGGAAAGATGCAGTTTAATCTGGGATACTCAGCACGGATTTGTGAGGGGTAAGTCCTGCCTCACAAATTTGATTGAATTCTTTGAGGAGGTAACTAAGTGTGTAGATGAAGGTAGAGCAGTTGATGTCGTATACATAAATTTTAGTAAGGTGTTTGATAAGATTCCCCATGGTAGGCTGATGAAGAAAGTAAGGAGGTGTGGGATAGAAGGAAATTTGGCCGATTGGATAAGTAACTGGCTGTCTCATAGAAGACAGAGAGTGGTGGTGGAGGGAAAATTTTCAGACTGGAGGCCAGTTACCAGCGGTGTATCACAGGGGTCGGTGCTGGGTCCTCTGCTATTTGTGACTTTTATCAATGACTTGGAAGAGGGGACTGAAGGGTGGGTTAGTAAATTTGCTGATGACACCAAGATTGGTGGGGTAGTGGATGAGGTGGAGGGCTCTTGTAGGCTGCAAAGAGACATTGATAGGATGCAGAGCTGGGCCGAAAAGTGGCAGATGGAGTTTAACCCTGATAAGTGCGAGATGATTCATTTTGGTAGGAAAAACTTGAATGCGGATTACAGGGTCAACGGCAGGGTTCTGAGGAATGTGAAGGAACACAGAGATCTTGGGGTTCATATCCACAGATCTCTGAAGATTGCCACTCAAGTGGATAGAGCTGTGAAGATGCCCTATATTGTGTTAGTGTTTATTAACAGGGGGTTTGAGTTTAAGAGCCGTGGGGTTATGCTGCAACAATACAGGACCTTGGTAAGACCACATTTGGAATATTGCGTGCAGTTCTGATCACCTCACAGATTATCATAGAACTCTACAGTGCAGAAAGAGGACCTTTGGCCCATCGAGTCTGTACCGAACACAACCGGAATGGGAATGATGAAGGAGTACAACAGACAAATAACGTTGACAGACCAAAGACCAATAACCCTACAGGGCATTTGGAAAACAACAGTGGACAAGGAAATCACAGCAGTGACTCTGAACAGACGTATGATGGTGATGGAGACAAACAAAAGAAGCAACTTGGAAATCCACATGTGGAGCTACAATTTTCAAATGCCAATGCTAAGTTATACTGTCAGATTTATTATGCTGAAGAATTCCACAAAATGCGAGAAGTGATTTTGGCAAGCAATAAAGACGATTTCATCCAATCTCTGTCTCACTGTGTGCCATGGCAAGCCCGAGGAGGCAAATCACGAGCTGCTTTAATCCCACCCAGGCCCTACCCCCATATCCCAACATATTTACCCACTAATCCCTCTAACCTATGCTTCCCTGGACACTAAGGGGCAATTTCTTAACATGGCCAATCAACCTAACCCCCACATCTTTGGACTGTGGCAGGAAACCGGAGCACCTGGAGGATATAAGAAGGATGTGGAAGCATTGGAGAGAGTGCAGAGGAGATGCCTGGGTGCTGCCTGGTTTGGAGGTTAGGTCTTATGAGGAAAGGTTGAGGGAGCTGGGGCTTTTCTCTTTAGAGTGGAGAAGGATGAGAGGTGACTTAATAGAGGTTTATAAGATGATGAGGGGGATAGATAGAGTGGACGTGCAGAGACTATTTCCTCGGGTGGATGTAGCTGTTACTAGGGGGCATAACTATAAGGTTCATGGTGGGAGATATAGGAGGGATGTCCAAGGTAGATTCTTTACTCAGAGAGTGGTTGGGGTGTGGAATACACTGCCTGCTGTGATAGGAACTTTCAAGCAGATAGGCACATGGAGCACACCAGAATGACAGTGAGAGGGATAGCTTGAGCTTGGGTTTACACATAGCTCGGCACAACATTGAGGGCCGAAAGGCCTGTACTGTGCTGTAATGTTCTATGTTTTTTATGTTCTAGGGAAGAGTCAATTACTATGGGGCACAGGTTTAAGGTGTGAGGGACAAGATTTAAAGGAGATGTGTGGGTTAGGTTGATTGGCCGTGCTAAGAAATATTGCCCCTTAGTGTCCTGAGATGCATAGGTTAGAGGGATTAGCGGGTAAATATGTAGGGATGTGGGGGAGGGCCTGGGTGGGATTGTGGTCGATACAGACTCGATGGGCCAAATGGCCTCTTTCTGCACTGAAGGGTTTCTATGATTCTGTGATTTACAAGATTATGACAGGCTTGGCTAGAGTGGATAGTCAGAGTCTTTTCCCCAGGGTTGAAGGGTCAATTAGTTGGGGGCAATGGTTGAGAGTGAAAGGGAAAGTTTGAAAGAGATGTAAGGGGCAAGTTTTTCACACAGAGGGTGGGAATGTCTGGAACATGCTGCCGGAGGAGGTGGTGGAAGCAGATTCTATAACAATGTTCAAGAGACATCTGGATAGATACATGAATAGGCAGCGAATAGAGAGATAGGGACCACATAGAGGCAAGAAAATATTAGATTAGAGAGGCACCTGCGTCAGCACAGATTTGTGGGCCGAAGGGCCTGTTCCTGTGCTGTACTGTTCTCTGTTCTATTGGTGATTATGTGGGATGGGTAGGATTAGTAAGTTTGCAGATGGCACAGAGATTGGCCGTGTGGTTAACAATGAGTCTTGGGCTACAAGAAGGTACAGGCAGAATGGTCAAATGGACGGATAAATGTCCATGGAATTTAACCCTGAAAAGTGTGAGGTGATACACTTTGGAAGGAATAATTTGTCCAGGAAGTATCCAATGAATAATAGGACACGAGGTAGTTCTGAGGAACAAAAGGAGGTTGCTATGTTTGTCCACAGATCTCGAAAAGCGGAAGGGTATGTTCGTAGGATGGTGATAAAGGCATATCGGACACTTGTCTTTATCAATCGGGGTACAGGTTACAAAAGCAGGGAGCTCATGTTGGAGTTGTACAGAACTTTGGTGAGGCCACAGCTGGAGCACTGTGTGCAGTTCCGGTCACCACATTATTGGAAGGATGTGATTGCACTGGAGGGGGTGCAGAGGAGATTCACCAGGATGCTGCCTGGGATGGAACATTGAAGTTACGAACAGAGGTTGGATAGGATTGGGGTGTTTTCATTGGAGCAGAGAAGACTGAGGGGTGACCTGATCGAGGTGTACAAGATTATGAGGAAGCCATGGGGCAGCACAGTGGCACAATGGTTAGTGCTGCTGCCTCACAGCTCCAGGTGCCCAGGTTCGATTCCCGGCTTGGGTCACTGTCTGTGTGGAGTTTGCACGTTCTCTCCATGTCTGCGTGAGTTTCCTCCGAGTGCTCCGGTTTCCTCACACAGCCCAAAGATGCTAAAATGACCTTTAGTGTCCCGGGATGTGATAGATTAGAGGGATGAGCGAGGTAACTAAGCAGGGATAGAGCCTGGATAGAACATAGAACATTACAGTGCAGAACAGGCCCTTCGGCCCACGATGTTGCGCCGACCAGTTACAAAACAATGACCCACTAACCTAAACCAATCCCTTCTCGTCCATAAACCTATCCACGGATCTCTTAAACGCCCCCAAACTAGGCGCATTTACAACTGCAGCAGGCAGGGCATTCCAATCCCTCACCACCCTCTGGGTAAAGAACCTACCCCTGACATCCATCCTATAACTACCACCCCTTAATTTAAAGCCATGCCCCCTCGTGCTAGATTTCTCCATCAGAGGAAAAAGGCTATCACTATCCACTCTATCTAAACCTCTAATCATCTTATATGTTTCAATAAGATCCCCTCTTAGCCGCCTTCTTTCCAGCGAAAACAACCCTAAATCCCTCAGCCTCTCCTCATAGGACCTCCCCTCCATACCAGGCAACATCCTGGTAAACCTCCTCTGCACCCTCTCCAAAGCCTCCACATCCTTCCTGTAATGTGGGGACCAGAACTGCACACAGTACTCCAAGTGCGGCCGCACCAGAGTTGTGTACAGTTGCAACATAACGCTGCGACTCCTAAATTCAATCCCCCTACCAATAAACGCCAAGACACCGTATGCCTTCTTAACAACCTTATCTACTTGACTCCCAACTTTCAGGGATCTATGTACACATACACCTAGATCCCTCTGCTCATCCACACTATTCAAAGTCCTCCCGTTAGCCCTATACTCAACACATCTGTTATTCCTACCAAAGTGAATTACCTCACACTTCTCCACATTAAACTCCATCCGCCACCTCTCAGCCCAGCTCTGCAACCTGTCTAAGTCTTCCTGCAAACTATGACACCCTTCATCACTATCTACCACACCTCCGACTTTGGTGTCATCAGCAAACTTACTAATCCACCCAACTATACCCTCATCCAGATCATTAATAAAAATTACAAACAGCAGTGGCCCCAAAACAGATCCCTGAGGCACACCACTCGAAACCGAACTCCATGATGAATATTTACCATCAACCACCACCCTCTGTCTCCTATCCGCTAGCCAATTCCTGATCCAATTCCCTAGATCACCCCCAATCCCATACATCTGCATTTTCTGCAGAAGCCTACCATGGTGAACCTTATCAAACGCCTTACTAAAATCCATATACACCACGTCCACTGCCTTACCCCCATCCACCTCTTTGGTCACTTTCTCAAAAAACTCAATAAGGTTAGTAAGGCACGACCTACCCGCCACAAAACCATGCTGACTATCTCCAATCAATTCTTTACTCTCCAAATAACTATAAATCCTATCCCGAATAATTTTTTCTAAAACCTTGCCCACAACAGAAGTGAGACTCACCGGTCTATAATTCCCGGGGAAGTCTCTGTTCCCCTTCTTAAACAATGGGACAACATTCGCTATCCTCCAATCTTCCGGTACTATACCAGAGGCCAACGACGACCTGAAGATCAGAGCCAGAGGCTCTGCAATCACTTCTCTTGCCTCCCAGAGAATCCTGGGGTAAATCCCATCCAGACCAGGGGACTTATCTATTTTCAGACCCTCCAGAATATCTAGCACATCCTCCTTATCAACTGCAACGCTGTCAATTCTACTCCCCTGCAATCCAGTGTCCTCCTCAGCTATATCCATGTCCCCTTGCATGAACACCGAAGAGAAATATTGGTTCAATGCCTCTCCAATCTCCTCCGGTTCCACACATAACTTCCCTCTGCTGTCGATAACTGGCCCTAATCTTGCCCTAACCAACCTTCTGTTCTTAACATACCTATAGAATGCCTTAGGATTCTCCTTAACCCTATCAGCCAAAGTCTTCTCATGTCCTCTTTTAGCCCTTCTCAACTCACTCTTCAACTCCCTCCTAGCCAATCTAAAGTTTTCTAGTGCACTACCCGAGCCCTCATGTCTCATCCGAACATAAGCCTCCTTTTTCCTCTTAACCAACGGAAAAACTTTTTTGGTGCACCACGGTTCCCCAGCCTTACCAATTCCTCCTTGCCTGACAGGGACATACCTATTACAGACTCGCAGTAGCTGTTCCTTGAAAAAACTCCACATTTCAGACGTTCCCAGTCCCTGTAATCTCCTAGTCCAACCTATGCTTCCTAATTCTCTCCTAATAGCCTCATAATTACCCTTCCCCCAGCTAAAACCACTAGCCCGAGGTTCATTCCTATCCCTTTCCATCACTAAGGTGAACGTAACCGAATTGTGGTCACTATCACCAAAATGCACACCAACTTCCAAGTCTAGCACCTGGTCTGGCTCATTTCCCAGCACCAAATCCAATATAGCCTCACCTCTAGTTGGCCTATCTACATAGCCTCACCTCTAGTTGGCCTATCTACATGATAGGATTGGTGTCATTGTCGACTTGATGGACCAAATGGCCTCCTTCTGCACTGAGGGATTCTATGATGTGGAGATGCCGGCGTTGGACTGGGGTAAGCACAGTAAGAAGTCTCCCAACACCAAGTTAAAGTCCAACAGGTTTATTTGAGTCTCTCACCAGATGAAGGGGCAGCGCTCCGAAAGTGCTACCAAATAAACCTGCTGGACTTTAACCTTGTGAGTCTTCTTACTGTGCCAAGATGATGAGGGGCACGGACAGAGTGGATAAGGAGCAGCTGTTCCCCTTAGTTGAAGGGTCAGTGACAAAGGGACAGAGATTCAAGGTGAGGGGTGGGAGGTTTAAGAGGGGTGTGAGGAAAAACTTTTTTACACGGAGTATTGAGGAAGCAAGGGGGCTGCAGAAAGACTTGGACAGGTTAGGAAAGTGGGCAAAGAAGTGGCAGATAGAATACAGCGTGGCAAAAGTGTGAGGTTCTGCACTTTGGAAGGAGGAATGGAAGCAGAGATTATTTTCTAAATAGAAAAATGTTTAGGAAATCAAAAACACAAAGGGACTTGGGAATCCTTGTTCAAGATTCTCTTAAGGTTAACGTGTGGGTTCAGTCAGCAGTTAGGAAGGCAAATGCAATGTTAGCGTTCATATCAAGAGGGTTAGAATACAAGAGCAGGGATGGACTTCTGAGACTGTACAAGGCTCTGGTCAGACCCCATTTGGAGAGTTGTGAGCAGTTTGGGTCCCATATCTAAGGAAGGATGTGCTGGCCTTGGAAAGGGTCCAGAAGAGGTTCACAAGAATGATCCCTGGAACGAAGAGCTTGTCGTATGAGGAACGGTTGAGGACTCTGGGTCTGTACTCGTTGGAGTTTAGAAGGATGAGGGGGGGAGTCTTACTGAAACTTACAGGATACTGTGAGGCCCTGGATAGAGTGGACATGGAGAGGATGTTTCCACCAGTAGGAAAAACTAGAACCAGAGAGCACAACCTCAGGCTAAAGAGACGATCCTTTAAAACAGAGATGAGGAGGAATTTCTTCAGCCAGAGAGTGGGGAATCTGTGGAACTCTTTGCCACAGAAGGCTGTGGAGGCCGGGTCATTGAGTGTCTTTAAGGCAGAGATAGACAGGTTCTTGATTAATAAGGGGATCAGGGGTTATGGGGAAAAGGCAGGAGAATGGGGTTGAGAAAAGTATCAGCCATGATTGAATGGTGGAACAGACTCGATGGGCCGAGTGGCAGCTCTCCCACTTTCTTGTACAAACCTGCACACACAGTTGAATTGTCCTGACATAATCTGCTCTGTTCCGCTTCTCCTCCACACTGTCTGCCTCCAAAACGGGGCGGAGGACTGCCACACTTCCGTGCCCGCACTGAGACACCAACGCAACCATCACAGCTTGACCATGCTGTCCACGGGCTCCAGCTTCCATCCACTATACAGTGAGAAATCAAACAGGGCAGTTAGTCTCACCACATCCAGTGCAGTCCATGTCAGTCACATCACTGGCTCTCCCAATGTCTCTGTCACATTCCTCCGTATTCCCAACTCAACACCGAGTGATCACATCATCTAGCTCACCCTCCTGTTCACCACAATATCGTAAATGGTTCTCTCTCTCCTCAGCCAGGGTCACACCCTCTCCCATGGTACATTCTGAAGCTGGGGGTGGGGGTGTAGAATTGCACGGAGGTGATTCCCTCCCAGATTACAGCCCCATCTGTCTACACTCAATTTGCACACAGGATCCAGGGAATTCGATAAAGTGGATTCAGAATGGGCTCAGTTGTCGGAGACAGAGGGTGATGAGAGAAAGCTGCTTTTTAACATTACAGCGTGGAACAGGCCCTTCGGCCCACAATGTTGCGCCGACCAGTCTTATGTTTTAAAAAAAAAACATTGACCCACTAATCTAAACCAATCCCTTTTCGTCCATAAACCTATCCACCAATCTCTTAAACGCCCCCAAACTAGGCGCATTTACAACTGCAGCAGGCAGGGCATTCCAGTCCCTCACCACCCTCTGGGTAAAGAACCTGCCCCTGACATCCGTCCTATAACTACCCCCCCTTAATTTAAAGCCATGCCCCCTCGTGCTAGATTTCTCCATCCGAGGAAACAGGCTATCACCATCCACCCTATCTAAACCTCTAATCATCTTATATGTTTCTATAAGATCCCCTCTTAGCCGCCTTCTTTCCAGTGAAAACAACCCCAAATCCCTCAGTCTCTCCTCATAGGACCTCCCCTGCATACCAGGCAACATCCTGGTAAACCTCCTCTGCACCCTCTCCAAAGCCTCCACATCCTTCCTGTAATGTGGGGACCAGAACTGCACACAGTACTCCAAGTGCGGCCGCACCAGAGTTGTGTACAGTTGCAACATGACGCTGCGACTCCTAAATTCAATCCCCCCACCAATAAACGCCAAGACACCGTACGCCTTCTTAACAACCTTATCTACTTGATTCCCAACTTTCAGGGATCTATGTACACATACACCTAGATCCCTCTGCTCCTCCACTCTATTCAAAGTCCTCCCGTTAGCCCTATACTCAACACATCTGTTATTCCTACCGAAATGGATTACCTCACACTTCTCCGCATTAAACTCCATCCGCCACCTCGCGGCCCAGCTCTGCAACCTGTCCAAGTCACCCTGCAAACTTCGACACCCTTCCTCACAATCTACCACACCTCCGACTTTGGTGTCATCAGCAAACTTACTAATCCACCCAACTATACCCTCATCCAGATCATTAATAAAGATTACAAACAGCAGTGGCCCCAAAACAGATCCCTGAGGCACACCACTCGTAACCGAACTCCATGATGAATAATTACCATCAACCACCACCCTCTGTCTCCTATCTGCTAACCAATTCCTGATCCAAGTACCTAAATTACCACCAATCCCATACATCTGCATTTTCTGCAGAAGCATACCATGGTGAACCTTATCAAACGCCTTACTAAAATCCATATATACCACATCTACTGCCTTACCCCTATCCACCTCTTTGGTCACCTTCTCAAAGAACTCAATAAGGTTAGTAAGGCACGACCTTCCCGCTACAAAACCATGCTGACTATCTCTAATCAATTCATTACTCTCCAAATAACTATAAATCCTATCCCTAATAATTCTTTCTAAAACCTTGCCCACTACAGAAGTAAGACTCACTGGTCTATAATTCCCAGGGAAGTCTCTGTTCCCCTTCTTAAACAATGGGACAACATTCGCTGTCCTCCAATCTTCCGGTACTATACCAGAGACCAACGACGACCTGAAGATCAGAGCCAGTGGCTCTGCAATCACCTCTCTTGCCTCCCATAGAATCCTAGGGTAAATCCCGTCTGGACCAGGGGACTTATCTATTTTCAACCCATCTAGAATATCCAACACATCCTCTGTATCAACTACAATACTTTCTATTTTACACCCCTTCACCCCAGTGACCTCCTCAGCTACATTCATATCGTCCTGCGTGAACACCGAAGAGAAATAATGGTTCAATGCCTCTCCAATCTCTTCCGGTTCCACACACAACTTCCCCCTACTGTCTGTAACTGGCCCTAACCTTGCCCTAACCAACCTTCTGTTCTTGACATACCTATAGAACGCCTTAGGATTCTCCTTAATCCTATCAGCCAAAGTCATCTCATGCCCTCTTCTAGCCCTTCTTAACTCCCTCTTCAACTCCCTCCTAGCCAATCTAAAGCTTTCTACTGCACTACCCGAGCCCTCAAGCCTCATCCGAACATAAGCCTCCTTCTTCTTCCTAACCAACAAATCAACTTTTTTTGGTGCACCACGGTTCCCTAGCCCTACCAATTCCTCCTTGCCTGACAGGGACATACCTATCACAGACCCGCAGTAGCTGCTCCTTGAAAAAACTCCACATTTCAGACGTTCCTAGTCCCTGTAATCTCCTAGTCCAACCAATGCTTCCTAATTCTCTCCTAATGGCCTCATAATTACCCTTCCCCCAGCTAAAACTACTTACCCGAGCTTTAGTGACTGGAAGCCAGTGACCAGTGGGGTATATCAGGGAGCTGTGCTGGGTCCCTGTTATTCATTTATATAAATGACATTGATGACTATGTGAGGGGTAGGATTAGTAAGTTTGTGGATGACACAAAGACTGGCCGGTTAACAGTGAGGTGGAGTGTCGTGGGCTACAGGAAGATACAGGCGCAATGGTCAAATGGGCAGATAAGTGAGAGATGGAATATAGCTCTGAAAAGTGTGAGGTGATACACTTTAGACATAGAACATTCCAGCGCAGTACAGGCCCTTCGGCCCTCGACGTTGTGCCGACCAGTGGAACCAATCTAATGACCCTCTAACCTAAACTATTCCAATGTTATCCATATGCCTATCCACTGACCATTTGAACGCCCTTAAAGTTGGCAAGTCCACAACTGCTGCAGGCAGGGCATTCCACGACCTTATTACCCTCTGAGTAAAGAACCTACCTCTGACATCCGTCCTATAATTACCACCCCTTAATTTAAAGTGATGTCCCCTTGTGTTAGCCGTCACCATCCGAGGAAAAAGGCTCTCACTGTCCACCCTATCCAATCCTTCGATCATCTTGTGATCACTGATTGGGATTGTTCTGCCATCAGTGACCAAGCTTCCCACTGCTTGAATTCAAACTGGACTTGAGTTCCTCTCAGAAGCCACTACCTTCTGGTAGTGTGGCGACCAGAATAGAACACTATATTCCAAGTGTGGTTTAACTAAGGTTCTATAAAGCTGCAACATGACTTGCCAATTTTTAAACTCAATACCCCGGCCAATGAAGGCAAGCATGCCGTATGCCTTCTTGACTATCTTCTCCACCTACGTTGCCACTTTCAGTGACCTGTGTACCTGTACACCCAGATCCCTCTGCCTATCAATACTCTTAAGGGTTCTGCCATTTACTGTATATTTCCTATCTGTATTCGACCTTCCAAAATGCATTACCTCATATTTGTCCGGATGTCTCACACTGAGGAGCACAACAGTTGGGAAGTATCAGTGGGAGGCGTGACCAGCACAGCCAATCCCAACATTCCCAGCTCCTTTTATTCCAGAAATCAGCACAAAGCTGATTACCACATCATCTGGGCTCGCTACTGATTCACACCATCCCCCAACGGCCCCCCCACCAACTCAACCAACAGGAGGGCACCCCATGAGCAGTGCCAAACTAGCACTGCCAGTTTGGCATCCTGACACTGCCAGGGTGTCAGTCAAGAGGGTGTGGGGTCTACTAGGGGGAGGAGCCAATCAGGGCTAACCATGAAGAGGAAGGAGCTGGGGCCTGGCCCTGAGGAGGTGGGGATGGGGGTTTGGTCATTGGAAAGTCACCACCCCCACCCCAGGAGTTCCTCAAGTGTTGATGCGACGTGATGGGCCGAAGGGCCTCTCCTGTACTGTGTGATTCAGTGATCTCTCCCTCTTTCTGGAATCTTGTCCAGCCTCAGAAACCCTCCCAGAGGGTTCTGCATTCCCCTCATTCCAGCTTCTTGACAATCACTGATTGGAATTGTTCTGCCATCAGTGACCAAGCTTCCCACTGCTCGAATTCAAACTGGACTCGAGTTCCCCTCAGAAGCCTCTCCGCCTCAATTGCTTCCTTTAATATTCCTGAACAAATCAAACTGGTCTTTGGTCCTCTCACTTTAATGCAGCAGATTTTCCCATTTCGCTGCCATGGGAATCGAGGCGAGGGGTGGATCAGGCAGAAGGTCATTGTCCTCGGGTAGGATTTCCCTCGGGTAGGATTTTCTAGTTTCTCCTTAATTTTTATTTATTCTTTCACATTTGTTGCCGTTAGAGGGCGGTTGAGAGTCAGTCATATTGCTGTGGCTCTGGAGTCACATGTAGGCCAGACTGGGTAAGGACAGCAGATTCCCTTCCCTAAAGGACATTGGTGAACCAGATGGGTTTCTCCAACAATCGACAATGGTTTCCTGGTCATCGTTCCTGAGCCTAGCTTTCTATTCCAGATTGTTTCACTGAATTGAACTTGTAGCAACTACAGGATTTGAACCCCTGTCCCCCCCGTGCTTTCACCAGGGTCCCTGGGTTTCTATTCTGGTGCCATTCCCATGATGCAGCTCTCTCCTTCTCTCCTGTGAAGTTGAAAAATGGTGTTTTCATTTCTCCTAATTTGTGGTTCAATCTATGAGTGACACAGTGGGTTCAATCCCAGCGGCACAGTGACACAGTGGGTTCAATCCCAGTGGCACAGTGACACAGTAGGTTCATTCTCAGCGGCACGGTAACACAGTGGGTTCAATCCCAGTGGCACGGTGACACAGTGGGTTCATTCCCAGCGGCACGGTAACACAGTGGGTTCAATCCCAGCGGCACAGTGACACAGTGGGTTCATTCTCAGCGGCACAGTGACACAGTGGGTTCAATCCCAGTGGCACAGTGACACAGTGGGTTCAATCCCAGTGGCACGGTGACACAGTGGGTTCATTCCCAGCGGCACGGTGACACAGTGGGTTCAATCCCAGCGGCACAGTGACACAGTGGGTTCAATCCCAGCGGCACGGTAACACAGTGGGTTCATTCCCAGCGGCACAGTGACACAGTAGGTTCATTCTCAGCGGCACGGTAACACAGTGGGTTCAATCCCAGCGGCACAGTGACACAGTGGGTTCAATCCCAGTGGCACGGTGACACAGTGGGTTCATTCCCAGCGGCACGGTGACACAGTGGGTTCAATCCCAGCGGCACAGTGACACAGTGGGTTCAATCCCAGCGGCACGGTAACACAGTGGGTTCATTCCCAGCGGCACAGTGACACAGTAGGTTCATTCTCAGCGGCACGGTAACACAGTGGGTTCAATCCCAGCGGCACAGTGACACAGTGGGTTCAATCCCAGCGGCACAGTGACACAGTGGGTTCAATCCCAGCGGCACAGTGACACAGTGGGTTCATTCCCAGCGGCACGGTGACACAGTGGGTTCAATCCCAGTGGCACGGTGACACAGTGGGTTCAATCCCAGCAGCACGGTGACACAGTGGGTTCAATCCCAGCGGCACAGTGACACAGTGGGTTCATTCCCAGCGGCACGGTGACACAGTGGGTTCAATCCCAGCGGCACGGTGACACAGTGAGTTCATGCTGCTGCCTCACAGCGCCAAGAACCCAGGTTCAAACCCAGCGGCACGGTGACACAGTGGGTTAGAGCTGCTGCCTCACGGTGCCAGGGACCCTGGTTATAAGAACATAAGAAATAGGAGCAGGAGTAGGCCATCTAGCCCCTCGAGCCTGCCCCGCTGTTCAATAAGATCATGGCTGATCTGTCGTGGCTCAGTTCCACATTCCCGCCCTCTCCCCATAACCCTTAATCCCCTCTCTTATCAAAAACCTATCAACCTGCGTCTTAAAAATATTGAGCGAGGCAGCCTCCACCACTTCAACGGGCAGAGAATTCCAGAGATTCACCACCCTTTGAGTGAAGAACTTCTTCCTCAACTCCGTTCTAAACCGCCCCCACTTTATCTTGTGGCTGTGCCCTCTAGTCCTACTGTCCTTTCTGAGCGGGAAGAGCCTCTCCACCTCTATCCTATCCATCCCATTCAACATCTTATACGTCTCAATGAGATCTCCCCTCATCCTTCTAAACTCTAACGACTACAAGCCTAGTTTATTCAGCCTCTCCTCATATTTCAACCCCCTCAACTCCAGTATCAGCCTAGTAAACCTCCTCTGCACTCCCTCCAAGGCCAAAATATCCTTGCATAAGTGCGGCGACCAAAACTGCACACAGTACTCCAGCTGCGGCCTCACCAGTGCCCTGTACAGTTGCAGCAAGACCTCCCTGCTTTTATATTCAATCCCCCTCGCTATGAAGGCCAGCATCCCATTCGCCTTCCTGACCACCTGCTGCACCTGCAGGCTGGGTTTTTGTGACTCATGCACAAGGACCCTGAGGTCCCTCTGCACCGTCGCCTGCTGCAGTTTTTCGCCACATAAGTAATAGTCCTTCCTACCATTATTCCTACCAAAGTGGACCACTTCACACTTGCCAACATTAAATTCCATTTGCCAGTTCCTGGCCCATTCGCCCAGCCTATCTAGATCCTTCTGCAGACTCTCCACACCCTCCACACAATTTGCCGTTCCCCCAATCTTGGTGTCATCAGCAAATTTCGACACCCTGCACTCGGTTCCCTCCTCCAGATCATCTATATAAATGGTAAATAGCTGAGGCCCCAGCACCGACCCCTGGGGCACTCCACTAGTCACCAACCGCCAATCCGAATAGCACCCATTGGCCCCCACTCTCTGCCTCCTATTTGACAAGCCAGTTCGATTCCCGGCTTGGGTCACTGTCTTTGTGGAGTCTGCATGTTCTCCCCACGTCTGCGTGGGTTTCCTCTGGGTGCTCCGCTTTCCTCCCACAGTCTGAAAGATGTTGGGTGTACTGGCCATGCTGAATTCTCCCTCAGTGGAACTGAACATGCACCAGACTGTGGCAACTCAGGGATTTTCACAGTAACTTCATTGCTGTGTTAATGTAAGCCTATTTGTGACATTAATAAATAAACTTTAAACTTTCACCCTTCACTCTCTGTTCAGTTAGGAAGGACCTTTGACCCTTACGTACCTGGGCAGAAGCTCAGCGTTGGGCAGCGTTCCCTGACGATCTGTAGGCCGATGTCCCCGTACAGCTGCTGGGCTCCCTCACACATGGTTCCATTGCGCAGGGGCTGAGGACAGGCACAGGAACGATAACGTGAGGTTGTCTCAGCTCCACAGGTTTTGGAGCAAGGGGTCCAGGGAGACCAGAGGCACCATCCACCATCGACTACCAGACAGGGAGAGACAGACAACATCTAATCAGGGAGTGAGCTAGAGACTGAGTGGGAGTGTCAGAGAGGAGTACGCAGAGACAGCAAGCATGCGCGGGGGGGAGGGGGAGAGCGTGCTGGGGGGAGGACAGTGTACGGGCACGTGTAGGGGAGAGCGTGAGCAGGGAACAACCATGAGCAGGGAGGATGAGTGTGAGCTGGGGGGTGAGTGTGTGTAGAGGGGGTTGGGGGTGAATGTGAGCGGGGATGAGATTAATGACATTAATGACATTACTGTTACTTAATGACATTACTGTTACTAGAGAGGCGGTGCTCGACAGACTGGAGGGGCTGATTGTGGACAAGTCCCCAGGACCGGATGGAATGCATCCGAGGGTTCTGAAAGAAATGGCGGAGGTGATAGTGGATGCCTTGGTGGTTATTTTCCAGACGTCACTGGATTCCGGGGAAGTGCCGGATGATTGGAAAACGGCTAATGTTACGCCGTTGTTTAAGAAGGGTGCCAGGCAAAAGGCAGGGAATTATAGGCCGGTTAGTTTAACGTCTGTGGTAGGTAAAATGTTAGAATCTGTCATTAAGGAGGAAATTGCGAGGCATCTTGAAGGGAATTGCTTGATAGGGCAGACGCAGCATGGTTTCGTTAAAGAGAAGTCGTGTCTGACAAATTTACTGGAGTTCTATGAGGATGTGTCTAGGGCGGTGGATAGAGGAGAGCCGGTGGATGTGGTCTTTCTAGATTTTCAGAAGGCGTTTGACAAAGTACCTCACAAGAGGTTATTGCAGAAGGTCGAGGGACATGGAGTTGGGGGTAGGGTGTTAGCGTGGATAGAGGATTGGTTGTCAAATAGGAGGCAGAGAGTGGGGGCCAACGGGTGCTATTCGGATTGGCAGATGGTGACTAGTCTGCAGAAGGATCTAGATAGGCTGGGCGAATGGTGAGCATGGGCGGGGGGAGGGTGAGCGTGAGCGGGGGGAGGGTGTGAGCGGGGGAGGTGAGTGTGAGCGGGGGGGTGAGTGTGAGCGGGGGGTGAGTGTGAGCAGGGGGTGAGCGTGAGAGGGGGGTGAGTGTGAGCCGGGGGTGAGTGTGAGCGGGGGGTGAGTGTGAGCGGGGGGGGGTGAGTGTGAGCGGGGGGTGAGTGTGAGCGGGGGGTGAGTGTGAGCGGGGGGGTGAGTGTGAGCAGCGATTGGGGGTGAGTGTGAGCTCTGGGGTGCTGTGTACATAGAACACAGAACATTACAGCGCGGAACAGGCCCTTCGGCCCACGATGTTGCGCCGACCAGTTACAAAACAATGACCCTCTAACCTAAACCAAACCCTTTTCGTCCATAAACCTATCCACTGAACTGTACTGAACACTGTTCTGAATGATGGAGGTTGGAAGGAGACTGTGTGAATCAAAATTACTCTGAGCAGCAGATCATGTGAGTGAGGCAATGGACAGTGACCACCAGGTGACCGGAGTACTTCCAGCCGGTGCCTGGAGCCTGGCTGCATCTCTCCAAACACTTCACCTCCTTGGCTCCACACCTCAGAGAGCTGAGAAGGCAGTTATATATGAGAGGTCAGGGGGATGTGAGGGGTCAGGGGGATGTGAGGGGTCAGGGGGATGTGAGAGGTCAGGGGGATGTGAGAGGTCAGGGGGATGTGAGAGGTCAGGGGGATGTGAGAGGTCAGGGGGATGTGAGAGGTCAGGGGGATGTGAGAGGTCAGGGGGGTGTGAGAGGTCAGGAGGGTGTGAGAGGTCAGGGGGATGTGAGAGGTCAGGGGGATGTGAGAGGTCAGGGGGATGTGAGAGGTCAGGGGGATGTGAGAGGTCAGGGGGATGTGAGAGGTCAGGGGGATGTGAGAGGTCAGGGGGATGTGAGAGGTCAGGGGGATGTGAGGGGTCAGGGGGATGTGAGGGGTCAGGGGGATGTGAGGGGTCAGGGGGATGTGAGGGGTCAGGGGGATGTGAGGGGTCAGGGGGATGTGAGGGGTCAGGGGGATGTGAGGGGTCAGGGGGATGTGAGGGGTCAGGGGGATGTGAGGGGTCAGGGGGATGTGAGGGGGGTCAGGGGGATGTGAGAGGGGTCAGGGGGATGTGAGAGGGGTCAGGGGGATGTGAGAGGGGTCAGGGGGATGTGAGAGGGGTCAGGGGGATGTGAGAGGGGTCAGGGGGATGTGAGAGGGGTCAGGGGGATGTGAGGGGTCAGGGGGATGTGAGGGGTCAGGGGGATGTGAGGGGTCAGGGGGATGTGAGAGGTCACGGGGATGTGAGAGGTCAGGGGGATGTGAGAGGTCAGTAAGGGACTGAACAATACTAACCAGGACAGGGCTGATTGCTGCAGGTAAATTCTCCCTTTACGCAGGAACTGTGGAGAAAAGAAATAGAATTTAAGAACCCAACTCAAATAAAACATCTGACACAAACCCAAAGCTCCCCCCATCTATGCCTATTATTGCTCCCAAAGTAGAAAACCTCACATTTATCCACATTTTACTGCATCTGCCATGCACACACTCAGCCTGTCCAAATCACACTGAAGCATCTTTGTATCCCCCTCACAGCTCCCCCTCCCACCCAACTCTGTATCATCTGCAAATTTGGAAATAAGACAGTCAGTTCCCTCTTCAACTAAGGGGAACAGCTGCTCCTTATCCATTCCATATAAGATGATTAGAGGTTTAGATAGGGTGGACAGTGATAGCCTTTTTCCTCGGATGGAGAAAGCTAGCACGAGGGGGCATAGCTTTAAATTAAGGGGTGGTAGTTATAGGACGGATGTCAGGGGTAGGTTCTTTACCCAGAGGGTGGTGAGGGATTGGAATGCCCTGCCCGCTGCAGTTGTAAATGCGCCTAGTTTGGGGGCGTTTAAGAGATCCGTGGATAGGTTTATGGATGGAAAGGGATTGGTTTAGGTTAGAGGGTCATTGCTTTTTAACTGGTCGGAGCAACATCGTGGGCCGAAGGGCCTGTTCTGCGCTGTAATGTTCTACGTTCTATTCCTTCCATGAGCATAAAACATTACAGCGCAGTACAGGCCCTTCGGCCCTCGATGTTGCGCCGACCAGTGGAACCAATCTAATGACCCTCTAACCTAAACTATTCCAATGTTATCCATATGCCTATCCACTGACCATTTGAACACCCTTAAAGTTGGCGAGTCCACAACTGCTGCAGGCAGGGCATTCCACGCCCTTACTACCCTCTGAGTAAAGAACCTACCTCTGACATCCGTCCTATAATTACCACCCCTTAATTTAAAGCTATGTCCCCTTGTGTTAGCCGTCACCATCCGAGGAAAAAGGCTCTCACTGTCCACCCTGTCCGATCCTTTGATCATCTTGTATGCTTCAATTAGGTCACCTCGTAACCTTCTCTCTAATGAAAATAACCTCAAGTCCCTCAGCCTTTCCTCATAAGACCTTCCCACCATCCCAGGCAACATCCTGGTAAACCTCCTCTGCACCCTTTCCAATGCCTCCACATCTTTCTTATAATGCGGTGACCAGAACTGTACGCAATACTCCAAGTGCGGCCGCACCAGAGTTTTGTACAGTTGTAACATGACCTCACGGCTCCGAAATTCAATCCCTCTACCAATAAAAGCTAACACACCGTATGCCTTCTTAACAACCTTATCAACCTGGGTGCCAACTTTTAGGGATCTATGCACATGTACCATGAGATCTCTCTGCTTGACAACACTACTAACAGTCCTTCCATTAGCCCTATATTCTGTACTCCTGTTACTCTTACCAAAGTGAATCACCCCACACTTTTCCGTATTAAACTCCATTTGCCACCTCTCAGCCCAGCTCTGCAGCTTATCTATGTCCCTCTGCAAACTGTAACATCCATCCTCACTGTCTACAACTCCTCCAACTTTGGTGTCGTCAGCAAATTTACTAATCCATCCTTCTACACCCTCATCTAGGTCATTTATAAAAATGACAAACAGCAGTGGCCCCAAAACAGATCCCTGAGGTACACCACTTGTAACTGAACTCCAGGTTGAATATTTCCCAGCAACCACCACCCTCTGTCTTCTATCAGCTAGCCAATTCCTGATCCAAACTGCTAAATCACCCTCAATCCCATGCATCTGCATTTTCTGCAGCAGCCTACCATGGGGAACCTTATCAAATTCTTTGCTAAAATCCATATACACCACGTCAACTGCCTTACCCTTATCCACCTCTTTGGTCACCTTTTCAAAAAACTCGATAAGGTTTGTGAGGCACGACCTACCCTTCACAAAACCGTGTTGACTATCCTTAATCAATTTATTTCTCTCTAGATGATTATAAATCCTATCCCTTATAATTCTTTCCAAAACTTTGCCCACAACAGAAGTAAGGCTCACTGGTCTATAATTCCCAGGATGGTCTCTACTCCCCTTCTTGAATAAGGGGACAACATTTGCTATCCTCCTGTCTTCCAGCACTATACCTGTAGCCAATGATGACATGAAGATCAAAGCCAAAGGCTCTGCAATCTCCTCCCTAGCCTCCCAGAGGATCCTAGGGTAAATCCCATCCGGCCCAGGGGACTTACCTATTTTCATACTCTCAAGAATTTCTAACACCTCCTCAATCCCGTCTAGTCTACTACCTGGTATCACAGTATTCTCCTCGACTACAGTGACTTTTTCCTGTGTGAACACTGACGAAAAATACTCATTCAGTGCCTCTCCTATCTCTTCAAGCTCCATGCACAACTCCCCACTGCTGTCTCTGACTGGCCCTAATCTTGCCCTAACCAATATTTTATTCTTGACATACCTGTAGAAAGCTTTAGGATTTTCCTTGATCCTATCCGCCACATTATGTCTCACACAATCTTTACACCTCGATCAGGTCACCCGCTGTCCCAACAAAAACAACTCAAGCCTCTCCAATCTCTCTTCATAACTGAAATGTTCCATCCCAGGCAGCATCCTGGTGAATCTCCTCTGCACCCCCTCCAGTGCAATCACATCCTTCCAATAATGTGGTGACCGGAACTGCACACAGTGCTCCAGCTGTGGCCTCACCAAAGTTCTATACAACTCCAACATGACTTCCTTGCTTTTGCAATCTCTGCCTTGATTAGACTCATAGAGTCATAGAGGTTTACAGCATGGAAACAGGCCCTTTGGCCCAACTTGTCCATGCTGCCCTTTTTTTCAACCCCTAAACTAATCCCAATTGCCCGCATTTGGCCCATATCCCTCTGTACCCATTGTACCCATGTAACTGTCTAAATGTTTTTTAAAAGGCAAAATTGTAGCCGCCTCTACTACGACCTCTGGCAGCTCGTTCCAGACACTCACCACTCTCTGTGTGAAAAAAATTGCTCCTCTGGACACTTTTGTATCTCTCCCCTCTCACCTTAAACCTATACCCTCTAGTTTTAGACTTCCCTACCTTTGGGAAAAGATATTGACTATCTAGCTGGTCTGTGCCCCTCATTATTTTATAGACATCTATAAGGTCACCCCTTAGCCTCCTACACACCAGAGAAAAAGTCCCAGTCTATCCAGCCTCTCCTTATAACTCAATCCATCAAGTCCTGGTGGCATCCTAGTAAATCTTTTTTGCACTCTTTCTAGTTTAATAATATCCTTTCTATAATAGGGTGACCAGAACTGCACACAGTATTCTAAGTGTGGCCTTACCAATGTCTTGTACAACTTCAACAACATCCCAACTCCTGTATTCAATGTTCTGACCGATTGATATCAATGACTTGGAAGAGGGGGCTGAAGGGAGGGTCAGTAAATTTGCTGATGACACCAAGATTGGTGGAGTAGTGGATGAGGTGGAGGGCTCTTGCAGGCTGCAAAGAGACATTGATAGGATGCAGAGCTGGGCTGAAAAGTGGCAGATGGAGTTTAACCCTAAGATATAGATCCCTGAAAGTTGGGAATCAAGTAGATAAGGTTGTTAAGAAGGCGTACGGTGTCTTGGCGTTTATTGGTAGGGGGATTGAATTTAGGAGTCGCAGCGTCATGTTGCAACTGTACACTACTCTGGTGCGGCTGCACTTGGAGTACTGTGTGCAGTTCTGGTCCCCACATTACAAGAAGGATGTGGAGGCTTTGGAGAGGGTGCAGAGGAGGTTTACTAGGATGTTGCCTGGTATGGTGGGGAGGTCCTATGAGGAGAGACTGAAGGATTTAGGGTTGTTTTCGTTGGAAAGAAGGCGGCTAAGAGGGGATCTTATTGAAACATATAAGATGATTAGAGGTTTAGATAGGGTGGATAGTGATAGCCTTTTTCCTCGGATGGAGAAAGCTAGCACGAGGGGGCATGGCTTTAAATTAAGGGGGGGTAGCTACAGGACGGATGTCAGGGGTAGGTTCTTTACCCAGCAGGTGGTGAGGGATTGGAATGCCCTGCCTGCTGCAGTTGTAAATGCGCCTAGTTTGGGGGCGTTTAAGAGATCTGTGGATAGGTTTATGGACGAAAAGGGATTGGTATAGGCTAGTGGGTCATTGTTTTTGTAACTGGTCGGCGCAACATCGTGGGCCGAAGGGCCTGTTCTGCGCTGTAATGTTCTATGTTCTATGTTCTAAGTGTGAGGTGATTCATTTTGGTAGGACAAACTTGAATGCGGATTACAGGGTCAATGGCAGGGTTCTGAGGAATGTGGAGAAACAGAGAGATCTTGGGGTTCATATCCACAGACCTCTGAAGGTTGCCAGTCAAGTGGATAGAGCCGTGAAGAAGGCTTATACTGTGTTAGCGTTTATTAACAGGGGGTTTGAGTTTAAGAGCCGTGGGGTTATGCTGCAACTGTACAGGACCTTGGTGAGACCACATTTGGAATATTGTGTTCAGTTCTGGTCACCTCACTATAAGAAGGATGTGGAAGCATTGTCCACAGATATCTGGCAGTGGAAGGGCATGTTCGTAGGGTGGTGAAAAAGGCATACGGCACACTTGTCTTTATTAAGGGCCGAAGGGCCTGTACTGTCCTATGTTCTATGTTAAAGGCAAGTGTGCCATATGCCTTTTTCACCACCCGTCTAACACGCCCTTCCACTGCCAGAGGTCTGTGGACAAACACGGCAAGATCCCTTTGTTCCACAGAGCGTTCTAGTGTCTTACCATTCATTGAGTACTTTCTTGCCAAATTATTCCTTCCAAAGTTTCCTTGCACTTTTCAGGGTTAAATTCCATCTGCCACTTGTCCACATATTTGTCCATTCCGTCTGTATCTTCTTGTAGCCTCAGACTCTCCACCTCACTGTTAACCACCCAGCCAATCTTTGTGTCATCCACAAACTTACTAACCCTACCCCACATAATCATCAATGTCATTTATATAAATGATGAATAACAGGGAACCCAGCACAGATCCCTGTGGTACTCCACTGGACACTGCCTTCCAGTCACTAAAGCAGCTTTCTCTCATCACCCTCTGTCTCCCACAACTGAGCCCACTTTCAATCCACTTTATCGAATTCCCCTGGATCCCGTGTTCTTTACAAGTCTCCCATGAGGGATTTTGTCCATAAAAACACGTGGTCCAGACCGGGTAAGGACAGCAGGTTTCCTTCCTTAAAGGATATTAGTGACCCAGGTGGGTTAAACATAGAAACTAGAAGCAGGGGGAGGCCATTCAGCCCTTCGAGCCTGCTCTGCCATTCACTTTGATCATGGTTGATCATTGAATTCAATATCCCGATTCCCCCCTTCCCCCCATATCCCTCGATCCCTTTAGCGCCAACAGCGATATCTAATTTCTTCTTGAAATCACACAATGTTTTGGCCTCAACTCCTTTCTGTGGGAGTGAATTCCACACATTCCCCACCCTCTGGGCAAAAAATTTCTCCTCACCTCAGTTCTAAAAGGTTTACCCCTTATCCTCAAACTATGACCCCTAGTTCTGGACTTCCCCACCATCGGGGACATTCTTTCTGAATCTACCCTGTCTAATCCTGTTTTTCCGACAATTGTTTCAACAAGGGAGCTTTGGCCTTGTGGACCCAGAACTGGCTTGCCTGCAGAAGGCAGAGAGTGGTTGTGGATGGGTCTTTTTCTGCATGGAGGTCAGTCACCAGTGGAGTGCCCCAGGGATCTGTTCTCGGACCCTTGCTGTTTGTCATTTTCATAAGTGACCTGGATGAGGAAGTGGAGGGATGAGTTAGTAAGTTCGCAGACGATACGAAGGTTGGTGGTGTTGTGGATAATCTGGAGGGATGTCAGAAGTTGCAGCGTGACATAGATAGGATGCAAGACTGGGTGGAGAAGTGGCAGATGGACTTCAACGCGAATAAATGTGTAGTGGTCCATTTTGGCAGGACCAACGGGATGAAGGAGTACAATATCAAGGGTAGGAGTCTTAGCTGTGTTGAAGAGCAGAAAGATCTTGGTATCCGGGTCCATAGGGCTCTTAAATCGGCCTCGCAGGCGGAGGATGTGGTCAAGAAGACGTATGGTGTACTAACCTTCATTAATCGAGGGATTGAATTTAGGAGTCGGGAGGTAATGCTGCAACTTTATAGGACCCTTGTCAGACCCCACTTGGAGTACTGTACGCTGTTCTGGTCGCCTCACTATAGGAAGGATGTGGAAGCTATTGAGAGGGTGCAGAGGAGATTTACAAGGATGTTGCCTGGATTGGGAGGCAGGCCTTATGAAGATAGGTTGAGGGAGCTGGATCTCTTCTCCCTGGAGAGACAAAGGTTGAGAGGCGACCTGATAGAGGTTTATAAAATGTTGAGAGGAATAGATAGGGTGGATTCTCAGAGGCTATTTCCCAGGGCTGAAATGGTCGCTACGAGAGGACACAGGTTTAAGGTTCTGGGAAGCAAGTACAGAGGAGATGTGAGGGGTAAGTTTTTCACTGAGGGTGGTGAGTGAGTGGAATCGGCTGCCGTCGGTGGTGGTAGAGGCGAACTTGTTGGGGTCTTTGACAAGACATCTGGATCAGTATATGGGATTTAATGGGATTGGAAGTTACAGATAGTTCTATGGTTTGGTCGGTATAGATGTGATCGGCGCAACTTGTGGGCCGAAGGGCCTGTTTGTGCTGTAGTGTTCTATGTTTCATGGTCATCAGTAGATTCTTAATTCCAGATCTTTTTTCATTGAATATATTGAATTCCACCATCTGCCATGTGCGATTTGAACCCGGGCTCCAGACCATTACCTCAGATCTCTGAGTCCGCAGAGCATTGCCCCATGTCTCTGGGTCCCCAGGTCATTGCCCCGTGTCTCTGAAACTGGAGGTGGATATACTTTTTCTGGAGTGGTTGTGGCAGCGATGAGCATCGTGATGCTGGAGTTGGATTCACCGTCAGGAGTCACCTTGTTCAGAAGCTTGATAGTCTACCCAAGGGTGTGAACGACCAGCTTATGACATTACAGCTCCCGCTACAGAACAGAAGTCAAGCCACCCTGATGAGCACCTATGCCCCCACAATGAACAACCCAGACAAGATGAAAGACAAGTTCTATGAAGAACTAGACGCCCTACTGTCAGTGAGCAGTACCGACAAGCTGATCTTGGCGATTTCAGTGCAAGAGTAAGGTGTAACTCTGCAATGTGGCAGGGAGTCATTGGGAAGCATGGAGTGGGCAAGCCCAAATTCATTCAGATGGTACGCCAGTTCCATGATGGCACGATGGCCAGAGTACTGGATGGCAGAGAATCCTCTGAGGCATTCCCAGTCACCAATGGCATCAAACAGGGCTGTGTGCTCGCACCCACACTGTTCAGCATGATGTTTACTGCCATGCTGAATGATGCCTTCCAGGACAGTGTTGTTGGAATCAGCCTCAAGTACAGAGTGGATGGGAAGCTCTTCAATCTGAGGAGACTTCAAGCTATTACCAAAGTGAAGGAGACTGTTCTGGGAGATTTCCTCTTTGCCGATGACTGCACCCTGTATACTGGCTCAGAGCCAGAGATGCAAGTCAGTATGGAGAAATTTTCCACGGCTTGTGACAACTTTGGATTCACCATCAACATTAAAAAGACCGAAGTCATGCACCAGCCTGTTCCTCATGTACCGTACACAGAACCCATAATCACAATCAAAGGGCAGAAACTACAGGCAGTAGACCAGTTCACTTATCTTGGCAGCACCCTCTCCCAAGCAGTGACTGTTGATACAGAAGTTAACTGCAGAATAGCAAAGGCAAGTTCTGTTTTCGGTAGACTGCGCTCCACTGTATGGGAACATTGAGGAATCCGCCCAGCAACAAAACTGAAGGTCTACAGTGCCGCGGTACTCACTACCCTCTTGTACGCCTGTGAAACGTGGACTGTATATCGAAGGCATGCAAGACAGCTCAAACATTTCCACATGACTTGTCTTCGCAGAATGTTACGCATCAGATGGCAAGACAAAGTACCAGACACTGAAGTTCTCTCGAGAACAAGTCTACCATCAGTCCACACACTGCTGATGAGAGCGCAGACCCGGTGGGCAGGTCATGTCATCCGTATGCCAGACGAGCGCATACCCAAGCAGCTCCTTTTTGGGGAACTCTCTGCTGGAAGACGCTCGCATGGAGGGCAGTAGAAACGTTTCAAAGACACACTCAAGGCCTCCCTGAAGTTGCCTGACATTGACACGACCACCTGGGAAACACTGGCACAAAACTGCCCTACCTGGCACTGCCTCATCCACAAAGGCTGTCAAGCTCATGAAGCAAGGTGTATTGCTGAAGCACAACTTAAGCGCGAGCTGTGCAAGTCCAGAGCCACCAGTGCAACAACTACAGCGTCCACACAAGTCTGTCCAATATGTGCCAAAACATTCCGTGCCCGAATTGGCCTGATCAGTTCATCTTCGGACACACCGCAACCAGCCTCAAAATGACTAATGGCGTCGAGGTCCTCATCAATGACGATGGACAAACAACAACATAACTGCAAGATTTTCCGATCGAGAATCCTGTCTCAATTAGGCACTGCCCAAATGCAGCAATATTTCACAGTGACACTCACCAGTTGTTGCAGCCATCACCACGAGGTATAACTGTACCCGGGGAGTACCTCCTCCCCATTCTCACATCCAGACAGGGACAATCTGCTTTCTCAACACAGGATGTCCCGTTCACATTTAAAAGCAGCCCGTTTGGACAGTAACAGCCTGGTTCACAACTCCAAACACACTGCTGAAAAACAGAAACACATCATCAGGCAGGGCGGGAGAGGGAGGGAGCAGGGTGTGGGGGGAAGGTGGAGGGAGCAGGGTGTGGGGGGAGGGTGGAGGCAGCAGGGTGTGGGGGCGGCGAGGGTGGAGGGAGCAGGGTGTAGTGGGGGGAGGGCGGAGGCAGCAGGGTGTTGGGGGAGGGTGGAGCGAGCAGAGTGTGGGGGGGAGGGTGGAGGGAGCAGGGTGTTGGGGGGGGAGGCTGCAGGGAGCAGGGTGTGGGGGGGAGGGTGGAGGGAGCAGGGTGTTGGGGGGGGAGGGTGCAGGGAGCAGGGTGCTGGGGGGGAGGGTGCAGGGAGCAGGGTGCTGGGGGGGAGGGTGCAGGGAGCAGGGTGTGGGGGGAGGGTGGAGGGAGCAGGGTGTTGCGGGGGAGGGTGCAGGGAGCAGGGTGCTGGGGGGGAGGGTGCAGGGAGCAGGGTGTTGGGGGGGAGGGTGGAGGGAGCAGGGTGTTGCGGGGGAGGGTGCAGGGAGCAGGGTGTGGGGGGGGAGGGTGCAGGGAGCAGGGTGTTGGGGGGGGAGGGTGCAGGGAGCAGGGTGCTGGGGGGGGCAGGGTGGAGGGAGCAGGGTGTGGGGGGGAGGGTGGAGGGAGCAGGGTGTTGGGGGGGGAGGGTGGAAGGAGCAGCGTGTGGGGGGGGAGGGTGGAGGGAGCAGCGTGTGGGGGGGGGAGGGTGCAGGGAGCAGGGTGTGGGGGAGAGGGTGGAGGGAGCAGGGTGTGGGGGGGGAGGGTGGAGGGAGCAGCGTGTTGGGGGGGGGTGCAGGGAGCAGGGTGTTGGGGGGGGAGGGAGCAGGGTGCTGGGGGGGGCAGGGTGGAGGGAGCAGGGTGTGGGGGGGAGGGTGGAGGGAGCAGGGTGCTGGGGGGGGAGGGTGGAGCAGCGTGTGGGGAGGGTGCAGTCAGTGGTCGCTCTCTGGATATTTGAGTAATTTTGTTTGCTGAAAATGGTATCTTTTTGAAGCTTTTTGTCTTGCCCACATCAGGACAGTTTGTAATCATACA
Source organism: Carcharhinus amblyrhynchos (assembly GCF_965287045.1). Taxonomy (NCBI): domain Eukaryota; kingdom Metazoa; phylum Chordata; class Chondrichthyes; order Carcharhiniformes; family Carcharhinidae; genus Carcharhinus; species Carcharhinus amblyrhynchos. Next base: position 208,632 of record NW_027649854.1, on the reverse strand, counting down.
AAATATAACAAAGAAAAGGCCCTCGAAGAGCCTCATGTTACAACTGTACAAAACTCTGGTGCGGCCGCACTTGGAGTATTGCGTACAGTTCTGGTCGCCGCATTATAAGAAAGATGTGGAGGCATTGGAAAGGGTGCAGAGGAGGTTTACCAGGATGTTGCCTGGTATGGTGGGAAGGTCTTATGAGGAAAGGCTGAGGGACTTGAGGTTATTTTCATTAGAGGATCCTTCACAACAAGGTCCCTAATTCTACCCGCTTCATTACATAACACCAGATCCAAGATAGCTCGCTCCCTCGTCGGCTCCAACACACACTGTTCGAGGAAACTATCCCGGCAGCATTCCAAGAACTCTTCCTCAAGCCCACCGCGTCCAACATGGGTCGGCCAATTAATATGTAGATTGAAATCCCCCATAATTATCGCCATTCCATTCCTGCACGCCGCATTTATTTGCGCGTTAACAGCCCGCCTCACCTCCAGGTCATTATTTGGGGGCCTAAAGACGACACCCACCAGCGTCTTCCTCCCCTTGCTGTTCCTAATCTCCACCCACAACGATTCCACATTCTGCTCTTTGGCTCCTATATCATCCCTTACTACCACCCTGATACTATCCTTAATCAGCAGAGCTACCTCCCCCACTCTTTTTCCTCCCGCCTATCCTTCCTTAACACTTGATACCCCTGGACATTCAGCTCCCAGTCCCAGTCACCTTGCAGCCACATCTCTGTAATGGCCACCAGATCATATCCATTTGTGCTGATCTGCGCCACCAGCTCATCCACTTTATTCCTAATGCTTCGTGCATTCAGATAAAGTGCCTTCATCCCAGCCTTCACCTGTACCCTATTTGCCGGAACGCCACCAACCTTACTCATGCCCCCTACTCCCTTTATTATTGGGACATCCTTGGCCTCTTCCTGTGCCTGTACCCTCTCCTTTACTTTAGACCCTGTAATTTCACCTACCCTCGCACCCTCCCCCCGTCTAATTAGTTTAAAGCCCTATCCACAGTCCTATTTATACGATTCGCCAGGACTCTGGTCCCAGCACGGTTCAGACCAACACCATCCCACCTGAACAGGTCCCACCTGCCCCAATACTGGTGCCAATGCCCCATAAATTCAAAACCATTCCTCTCACACCAATCCCTGAGCCACCCATTCACCTCTTTAATCCTATCTACCCTACGCCCGTCTGCACACGGTTCAGGTAGTAATCCAGAGATAACCACCTTGTCAGTTCTGCTTTTTAATTCCATTCCCAGCTTTTCATACTCCCTCTCCAGATCCTCAGTTCGCATTTTGCCAATGTCGTTGGTACCCACATGTACTACAATGACCGGATTCTCAATCTCCCACTCCAGGTTCCTCTGCAGCCCAGATGCGACATCCTGGACCCGAGCACCAGGCAGACAACACACCCTTCTGCGCACTTTGTCATTGTGACAAAGGACAGTGTCAATACCCTGAACCACACTATCCCCAATCACTACTACATTCCATTTCACCTTCTCTTTGTCTATGTCCTGTGTCTGCATCACCGTACCGTGTGCAGTTTGCTCACCAACCTCACCGCCCTCGTTCTTGTCCACACTGGAAGCAAGAACCTCAAACCTGTTACGCAGATTGAGAGGCTGAGGCATTTGGGTCCCACCCTCCTTCCTCCTCTCCTCACCCTCCTTCCTCCTCTCAGCAGCCCCCTCTTGTTCCTGACCCTTAGAGTGACCCCGTTCAGAGCACCCACCCCTCTCTGTGTGAAAAACTTCCCCCGCACATCTCCCTTAAACTTTCCCCCTCTCACCTTGAACCTGTGCCCACCCCCCGACCCCCCGTGTAATTGACAGTCCCCCCCTGGGGAAAAGCCTCTGTCTATCCACCCTGTCTGTGCCTCTCATCATTGTGTAGACCCTCTATCAGGTCTCCCCTCAGCCTCCATCTTTCCAGTGAAAACAATCCCAGTTTATTCAATCTCTCCTCATCGCCGAGGGAACAATTCAAACTTCATCATAACAGAGTGTTGATTAGTTGGAAAGTGGATTGTGATTGGTAGATGGTCGCCGTACTTACACAAGGATATTTTGGCCTTGGAGGGAGTGCAGAGGAGGTTTACTAGGCTGATACCGGAGTTGAGGGGGTTGAGCTATGAGGAGAGGCTGAATAAACTGGGCTTGTACTCGTTAGAGTTTAGAAGAATGAGGGGAGATCTCATTGAGACGTATAAGATGATGAATGGGATGGATAGGATAGAGGTGGACTCTTCCCGCTCAGAAAGGACAGTAGGACTAGGGGGCACAGCCTCAAGATAAAGGGGGGGCGGTTTAGAACGGAGTTGAGGAGGAACTTCTTCACTCAAAGGGTGGTGAATCTCTGGAATTCTCTGCCCGTTGAAGTGGTGGAGGCTGCCTCGCTAAATATTTTTAAGACGCGGGTTGATGGGTTTTTGATAAGCGACGGGATTAAGGGTTATGGGGAGAGGGCGGGAATGTGGAACTGAGCCACGACAGATCAGCCATGATCTTATTGAATGGCGGGGCAGGCTCGAAGGGCTGGATGGCCTACTCCTGCTCCTATTTCTTATGTTCTTATGTTCATATGTAATGGTGAATGAGTTAATACTGATGGTGAACTTACCGAGATTTCATCACAGCTTCGGGGGCAGGGTGGGCCGCACCCATCATAGACCGAGCCCTCGACCAAGGAGCAATCTGTCGCTGCAAGAAGGAGCAAAATTCAGAGGAAGCTGAGGAATTCCAGCTCTTTGACCTGGTCACAAATATCTCCTGGTTCATCGATTGATTTTATTAAAAAACAACTTTCCTTTTGCAATGGAGACAAGAAGTCTTCAATATGGCTGCCAAACTCACCTGACCTTTTATAACAGCAACATGGTCATACTTCCAGAAAGTTCCATGGAGAATCCAGGCAGGAAAATCGATTGACATTCCCCTCAAGTGATCTGAAAACGAGGGTGCGCCGCTCCCTGGAGGTGTGAGCTCACCTCCTCCCAGTCACAACATTGGGAACCAGGTTCACCATCAACATTTCTTCAGCAACTCACTTTTCTTTTAAAATTTGGATGTTGTATTATTTGGATGCGGATTGTTTTTCTAACGCTCACCCAGGACTTAGACAGGCACATGACTGGGTTGGAGATGGAGGGATATAGGAGATTGTTTTAAATAAGGTTCAGTAGCCTTGGGACATCCCTGGTAATGTATAAGGATATGGTATGATACTAATGTTTTTCTCTTTTAATTCACAGGTTTTAAGTCGGTCCGCCTTAGAACATAGAACATAGGACACTACAGCACAAACAAGCCCTTCGGCCCACGAGTTGCGCCGATCACATCAACACCTATCTATAACCCCCAATCCCATAAAACCCCATATACTCATCCAGAAGTCTTTTAAAAGACCCCAGCGAGTTCGCCTCCACCACCACTGACGGCAGCCGATTCCATTCACTCACCACCCTCTGAGTGAAAAACTTACCCCTAACATCACTTCTGTACTTTCCTCCCCGCACCTTAAACCTGTGTCCTCTCGTAGCGACCATTTCAACCCGGGGAAATAGCCTCTGAGAATCCACCCTATCTATTCCTCTCAACATTTTATAAACCTCTATCAGGTCGCCTCTCAACCTACGTCTCTCCAGGGAAAAGAGACCCAGTTCCCTCAACCTAACTTCATAAGGCATGCCTCCCAGTCCAGGCAACATCCTTGTAAATCTCCTCTGTACCCTTGCAATAGCCTTGTTGTACAACAAGGGGCATACACGCGATGGGTCGTACTTGGGCTGCTCTTGAATGTTCGAGAATAGCCTAGTGCTTCATGTCGTTAGTGTGTGCTTAAACTGGACCAGATGCTGGGCAGCGCGACAGCTCAGTGACTATTACTGTTTGCTGTGCAGGCGCATGGATTTGGGTCAGTGTCTGTGGGAGTTTGCGCATTCTCCCCGTGCTTGTGTGGGTTTTCTCCGGGTGCTCTGGTTTCCTCCCACACCCCAAAGATGTGCTATTAGGCTGATTGGAGGTAATAAATTATCCCTAAATTAGTTTTCCCTTAATGTGGAATGCCATAAGCATAGACAAGAGTCATGGGTGGAGGGGGGACTGGTAATGTTAAAATAGCAGCGCGGGCTCGTTGGGCCGAAGGGCCTGTTTCCCGGGCTGTTTTTGTTCTTTGTTCTTTGACTATCCACAAGCAGTGACTTTACTAAGCTGCAGCTAGCTGATAATGAGGGGGAGGTGGCGGTTCTGCTGCACCAACTGGAATTACTTTAATTAATGGAACAAAATCTATATTAACGACCTGACTGATTTACCAGAATTCACTGGGGTGGAGGCAGTCTCCAAGATTCTGTCCTGTTTAATAGGGACCGTACGTCAGTCCGAGTTTCCAACTGTCAGTCTGGATCCTCACACAGGAAACACGGACAGACAGACTACGCCACAATCAATAAAACTCAGATAAACAAGGTCAGTGTGTATCAGGAGGATGAGGACAGACAGAGCTCATGTTCACACTGCTCACCAGCTCTCTTTGAGAGTAGAAAGCAGAGGCAGATCCCCCTCCGAGAACTAACATCTAACTCTCACTGAGGAATATCTCTTCCTATAATCTGTAAGAGTGAGTGTGAAATGGGACAACTTTTAGTGGTTGAATGAAAATAACTCCCTGACCCTCTCCCTAAATTCAGTAAGTAACACTTTAGTTATCTAACAGTCAACAAGGCAACTAAACTATTCACAAACCAAGTAAAACATGACTGTAATGGAATGCTGTTTAGATACGTACAATTCCCACTCATTAACAAAAACATAGAACTTTCTCTAAATTACAACCAGGTTTTGCCTCTTCCAGAACATTCTGTCTTCTTTGTTAACTTCAGTATTGAGATGATGTCTTTTCAGACATAACAGAGACCATGAGAGGCGGCAGTTCTCTCTCTCTGAGAGTCGAACTAAGCTGTTACTCAGCACCTTTTCTCCTTTTGTGTCACTGCCTCCCTTCTTTTATATTGATGACATATCAATATTTCCCACAATATGATTGGTCTCTGCTTGCCAAAGCCACCAAATTCAAATCTAATAGGTTGCTGGTAGCTAAGGGCCTGATTCAAATTTAACTGGCTAAATTCAAAAGCCAGTTTGTTGTCTTGGTAAAAACTGCCGCCTGGTCTTTGATGTCAATGTTTCAGTCTGTGTAATGGCACCATAAGCACCAGCGTTTTTAACTCGAATAACAACACAAAAAAACACACCTTTTAATAAACACTTTTATAAACACCAATTTTCCAACAATACCAATCTGTTCACTGTCCATTGAGACTCTTGCTATCTATTTCCATTTCCAGCTCACTTCCTCTCATCCTCTCATTTACTTTATATGCACACATGCACATATCGACATAGAAGCACAGAGGGTAGGAGCAGGAGGAGGCCATTCGGCCCCTCGAGTCTGCTCCGCCATTCATTACAATCATGGCTGATCATCCAACTCAATAGCCTGATCCTGCTTTCTCCCCATAACCTCTGATCCCATTCACCCCAAGTGCTATATCCAGCTACCTCTTGAATACATTCAATGTTTTGGCATCAACTACTTCCTGTGGGAATGAATTCCACAGGCTCACCACTCACTGGGTGAAGAAATGCCTCCTAATCTCCGTCCTAAATGGTCTACCCTGAATCCTCAGACTGTGACCCCTGGTTCTGGACTCCCCCACCATCGGGAATATCCTTCCTGCATCTACCCTGTCGAATCCTGTTAGAATTTTATAACTCTCTATGAGATTCCCCCTCATTCGTCTGAACTCCAGTGAAAACAATCCTAACCAGGTCAATCTCTCCTCATACATCAGTCCCACCATCCCCGGAATCAGCCTGGTAAACCTTCACTGCGCTCCCTCGAGAGCAAGAACATCCTTCCTCAGGAAAGGAGACCAAAACTGCACACAATACTCTAGGTGTGGCCTCCCCAAGGCCCTGTATAATTGCAACAACACATCCCTGCTCCTGTACTCGAAACCTCTCGCAATGAAAGCCAGCATACCATTTACCTTCTTTACCACCTGCTGCACCTGCATGCTTACCTTCAGTCACTGGTGCACAAGGACACCCAGGTCCCTCTGCACACTCCCCTCTCCCAATTTACAGCCATTCAGATAGTAATCTGCCTTCTTGTTTTTGTTTCCAAAGTGAATAACCTCACATTTATCCAAATTATACTGTATCTGCCATTGATTAACCCACTCACCCAACCTGTCCAGATCATTCTGAAGGATCGCTGCATCCTTGTCACAGTTCACCCTCCCACCCAACTCAGTATCATCTGCAAGAACTTGAGATGTTACATTTTGTTCCCTCATCCAAATCATTAATATATATTGTGAATAGCTGGGGTCCCAGCACCAATCCTGTGTCACCCCACTAGTTACTGCCGGCCAATTGGAAAAGCACTCATTAATTCCTACTCTTTGTTTCCTCTCTGCCAACACTCTCTCACACACACAAAAACACACACACACACACACACACAATCTCTATTTATATACAGCATAACAGACACAGTTGTTCCAACACTGACCCGTGGGGGTCAAAACTTTTCAATATCTCCAGTCAGAAAAATAACCATTTCCACAACTCACTGTTTCCTGTTCTTTTGAAAAAGTTTATCCAATTAGAAGCTAATCCTCAATATTGTTAACCAGAGTTGTTTGTGCGAACTTGCCAAACACTTTTTTTAAATCCCCATAGATACCATTTACCACATTCCCCTCATTAACCTTCTCTGTTAATTTCAACGGGATTAGTCACACACAAATCCTTTTACAAATCCATGCCAACTTTCTTGATTAAACTCAAACCTCTCCAAATGACTCTTGTTAGTTCCCTGGTGTTAGATTCAGGGGTTTGCAGTTACTGGGACTGTCCTTGAACCCTCTCATGAATAAGGGTGTAACATTTGCCACTCTCCATTCATAGAACATAGAACACTACAGCACAAACAGGCCCTTCGGCCCATGAGTTGCGCCGATCACATCAACACCTATCTATAACCCCCAATCCCATAAAACCCCATATACTCATCCAGAAGTCTTTTAAAAGACCCCAGCGAGTTCGCCTCCACCACCACTGACGGCAGCCGATTCCATTCACTCACCACCCTCAGTGAAAAACTTACCCCTAACATCACTTCTGTACTTTCCTCCCCGCACCTTAAACCTGTGTCCTCTCGTAGCGACCATTTCAACCCGGGGAAAGAGCCTCTGAGAATCCACCCTATCTATTCCTCTCAACATTTTATAAACCTCTATCAGGTCGCCTCTCAACCTACGTCTCTCCAGGGAAAAGAGACCCAGTTCCCTCAACCTAACTTCATAAGGCATGCCTCCCAGTCCAGGCAACATCCTTGTAAATCTCATCTGTACCCTTTCAATAGCTTCTACGTCTTTCCTATAGTGAGGCGACCAGAACTGCGCACAGTACTCCAAATGAGGCCTGACAAGGGTCTTATAAAGTTGCAGCATTACCTCCCAACTCCTAAACTCAATCCCTCGATTTATGAAGGCCAGTACACTATACGCCTTCTTGACCACCTCTTCCACCTGCGAGGCCGATTTAAGAGTCCTGTGGACCCGGACCCCAAGATCCTTCTGCTCCTCAACACTACCAAGACTCCTGCCCTTGATAGTGTACTCGTTCATCCCGTTGGTTCTGCCAAAATGGACGACTACGCATTTATCCGCGTTGAAGTCCATCTGCCACTTCTCCGCCCAGTCCTGCATCCTATTTATGTCCTGCTGCAACTTTTGCCATCCTTCCAGACCATCCACAACACCACCGACCTTCGTGTCATCAGCGAACTTACTTACCCATCCCTCCACTTCCTCATCCAGGTCATTTATGAAAATGACAAACAGCAAGGGTCCTAGAACAGATCCCTGGGGCACTCCACTGGTGACTGACCTCCATTCAGAAAAAGACCCATCCACAACCACTCTCTGCCTTCTGCAGGCAAGCCAGTTCTTGATCCACAAGGCCAAAGGCCCTCGGATCCCATGCCCTCTCACCTTCTCAAGAAGTCTTGCATGGGGGACCTTACCAAACGCCTTGCTGAAGTCCATGTACACCACGTCCACGGCACTTCCTTCGTCAATGTGTTCAGTCACATTATCGAAGAACTCAACTAGGCTCGTAAAGCACGACCTGCCCTTGACAAATCCATGCTGACTATTCCTGATCATGTCAAACCTCTCCAAATGGTCGTAAATCTTGTCCCTCAGAAGCCTTTCCATCAGCTTACCAACCACTGAGGTCAGACTCACCGGTCGGTAATTTCCCAGGCTATCTCTGTTCCCTTTCTTGAAAATACTACATCCGCAATCCTCCAATCTTCCGGAACCTCTCCCGTCTCCATTGACGATGCAAAGATCATCGCCAGGGGCTGTGCAATCACTTCCCTCGCCTCCCACAGTATCCTGGGGTACATCCCATCTGGTCCCGGCGACTTATCCTGGTCCCGGCGACTTCGTCCCCTGTATCTATGGAAGATCATGGTCGGAAGTGTGGTAGATTGTGAGGAAGGGTGACATAGTTTGCAGGGTGACTTAGACAGGTTGCAGAGCTGGGCCGCGAGGTGGCGGATGGAGTTTAATGCGGAGAAGTGTGAGGTAATTCATTTCGGTAGGAGTAACGGATGTGTTGAGTATAGGGCTAACGGGAGGACTTTGAATAGTGTGGAGGAGCAGAGGGATCTAGGTGTATGTGTACATAGATCCCTGAAAGTTGGGAATCAAGTAGATAAGGTTGTTAAGAAGGCATACGGTGTCTTGGCGTTTATTGGTAGGGGGATTGAATTTAGGAGTCACAGCGTTATGTTGCAACTGTACACAACTCTGGTGCGGCCGCACTTGGAGTACTGTGTGCAGTTCTGGTCCCCACATTACAGGAAGGACGTGGAGGCTTTGGAGAGGGTGCAGAGGAGGTTTACCAGGATGTTGCCTGGTATGGAGGGGAGGTCCTATGAGGAGAGACTGAGGGATTTGGGGTTGTTTTCGCTGGAAAGAAGGAGGCTAAGAGGGGATCTTATTGAAACGTATAAGATGATTAGAGGTTTAGATAGGGTGGATAGTGATAGCCTTTCTCCTCGGATGGAGAAAGCTAGCACGAGGGGGCATGGCTTTAAATTAAGGGGGGGTAGTTATAGGACGGATGTCAGGGGTTGGTTCTTTACCCAGAGGGTGGTGAGGGACTGGAATGCCCTGCCTGCTGCAGTTGTAAATGCGCCTAGTTTGGGGGCGTTTAAGAGATCTGTGGATAGGTTTATGGACGAAAAGGGATTGGTTTAGATTAGTGGGTCAGTGTTTTTTTTTAAAAAACTGATCGGCGCAACATCGTGGGCCGAAGGGCCTGTTCTGCGCTGTAATGTTCTATGTTCTATCTCATTCACTATCTCGACTCTCATTTCCATCAGCAATCTGGGACACAATCCATTTAGACCAGGTGACTGATCCGCTCAAAGCCTTTCCAGTCCCTCCTGTTTCTCAGTTTGCACTGTTCAATTGTCTCACCCGTCTCCACACCAGCTTTCTCGCTGAGTTAGTTCAGACACAAAACATTCACTCAGGAATCCAGCTGAGCCTCGAGGCACCAATCACCTTCTAGCTGCTGAACAGGATCTACCAAAGAGGTGGATGGGGGCAAGGCAGTTGACGTGGTATACATGGATTTTAGTAAGGCGTTCGATAAGGTTCACCATGGTAGGCTTCTGCAGAAAATGCAGATGTATGGGATTGTGGGTAATCTAGGAAGTTGGATCAGGAATTGGCTATCAGATAGGAGACAGAGGGTGGTGGTGGATGGTAAATATTCATCATGGAGTACAGTTACGAGTGGTGTGCCTCAGGGATCTGTTTTGGGGCCACTGTTGTTTGTAATTTTTATTAATGATCTGGATGAGGGTATAGTTGGGTGGATTAGTAAATTTGCTGATGACACCAAAGTTGGAGGTGTGGTAGATTGTGAGGAAGGGTGTCATAGTCTGCAGGGAGACTTAGATAGGTTGCAGAGCTGGGCCGAGAGGTGGCGGATGGAATTTAATGCGGAGAAGTGTGAGGTAATTCACTTTGGTAGGAGCAACAGATGTGTCGAGTATAGGGCTAACGGGAGGACTTTGAATAGTGTGGATGAACAGAGGGATCTAGGTGTGTGTGTACATAGATCCCTGAAAGTTGGGAATCAAGTAGATAAGGTTGTTAAGAAGGCGTACGGTGTCTTGGCGTTTATTGGTAGGGGGATTGAATTTAGGAGTCGCAGTGTAATGTTGCAACTGTACACTACTCTAGTGCGGCCGCACTTGGAGTACTGTGTGCAGTTCTGGTCCCCGCATTACAAGAAGGATGTGGAGGCGTTGGAGAGGGTGCAGAGGAGGTTTACTAGGATGTTGCCTGGTATGGTGGGGAGGTCCTATGAGGAGAGACTGAGGGATTTAGGGTTGTTTTCGTTGGAAAGAAGGCGGCTAAGAGGGGATCTTATTGAAACATATAAGATGATTAGAGGTTTAGATAGGGTGGATAGTGATAGCCTTTTTCCTCGGATGGAGAAAGCTAGCACGAGGGGGCATGGCTTTAAATTAAGCGGGGGTAGCTACAGGACGGATGTCAGGGGTAGGTTCTTTACCCAGCGGGTGGTGAGGGATTGGAATGCCCTGCCTGCTGCAGTTGTAAATGCGTCTAGTTTGGGGGCGTTTAAGAGATCTCTGGATAGGTTTATGGACGAAAAGGGATTGGTATAGGCTAGTGGGTCATTGTTTTTGTAACTGGTCGGCGCAACATCGTGGGCCGAAGGGCCTGTTCTGCGCTGTAATGTTCTATGTTCTATGTTCTATGTACTCTGCTTTTGAATACCCGCAGCTCAGTCCCTGCTCATTCGCTCAGAGACATGGATATAGCACTGGTCTTGATGAATGGCCTGCCAACGCCCACTGCTCATGTGACACACACAGCACAGATTACCTGGACAGTGCCCCAGGCTGCACCATTCTGTCGCAGTCTGTAACCCCTCACAGAAATCTCCACCTCCCTGCGGAGGGGGGTTGTCACAGAGCCGGCTGCGGGTTCGCACTCCCTCCCCACAGCTCCTCGAACAGTCTGTCCACGGAGACCAACTGCCCCAAAGTCCATCTCCTGTAACAAAAGATTCAATAAGAGTCAGCTTCAATTCATTCCTACAAAACCCATCGGTATAGAACACAGAGGCATTTAACCCCAGCACACTCAATAAACCCTGCACTGTCAGAGGGTCAGTACTGAGGGAGTGCCGCACTGTCAGAGCGTCAGTGCTGAGGGAGTGCCGCACTGTCAGAGGGTCAGTGCTGAGGGAGTGCCGCACTGTCAGAGGGTCAGTGCTGAGGGAGTGCCGCACTGTCAGAGGGTCAGTACTAAGGGAGTGCCGCACTGTCAGAGGGTCAGTGCTGAGAGAGTGCCGCACTGTCAGAGGGTCAGTGCTGAGAGAGTGCCGCACTGTCAGAGGGTCAGTGCTGAGGGAGTGCCGCACTGTCAGAGGGTCAGTGCTGAGAGAGTGCCGCACTGTCAGAGGGTCAGTGCTGAGAGAGTGCCGCACTGTCAGAGGGTCAGTGCTGAGAGAGTGCCGCACTGTCAGAGGGTCAGTGCTGAGAGAGTGCCGCACTGTCAGAGGGTCAGTGCTGAGGGAGTGCCGCACTGTCAGAGGGTCAGTGCTGAGAGAGTGCCACACTGTCAGAGGGTCAGTGCTGAGGGAGTGCCGCACTGTCAGAGGGTCAGTGCTGAGAGAGTGCCGCACTGTCAGAGGGTCTGTGCTGAGAGAGTGCCGCACTGTCAGAGGGTCAGTGCTGAGAGAGTGCCGCACTGTCAGAGGGTCAGTGCTGAGAGAGTGCCGCACTGTCAGAGGGTCAGTGCTGAAGGAGTGCCGCACTGTCAGAGGGTCAGTGCTGAAGGAGTGCCACACTGTCAGAGGGTCAGTGCTGAGGGAGTGCCGCACTGTCAGAGGGTCAGTGCTGAAGGAGTGCCGCACTGTCAGACGGTCAGTGCTGAAGGAGTGCCGCACTGTCAGAGGGTCAGTGCTGAAGGAGTGCCGCACTGTCAGAGGGTCAGTGCTGAAGGAGTGCCGCACTGTCAGAGGGTCAGTGCTGAGGGAGTGCCGCACTGTCAGAGGGTCAGTGCTGAAGGAGTGCCGCACTGAGAGAGTGCTGCACTGTCAGAAGATTTTATAACCAGTTCTAATCCCCGCCACCTCCAAACCACTGCCCCTCCAAATTCCTCCTCTGTATCTCTCCATAATCCCTCTCGACCTCCAGTCTCTCTGGCCTTTGACCCCATCCTGTCTCCCTGCTGCCCTGGCCTGGTTCACTCACTGGGACAGTGCTGGATGTTACACGGTGCGTTCTCTTCCTCTGGACCAATGCAGGGCAGGCCATTACCAGTGGCGGGGGGGTTATTACAGAACCGGAATCGATGCTGGTTCCCCCCTCCACATGAAGTGGAACAGTCACTCCACGGAGTCCAATCTGACCAATCACCACTTACTGCAAAGGAAGAAGATTGGGTAAATCTCCATGGAGACGGAGTGAGCGGACACTGACTGTCACACATCAACACTGGACAGTAGTGAGACCACACCTGGAGTATTGTGTACTGTGTCCATCTCCTTGTTTAAGGAAAGGTGTAGATGCATTAGAAGCATTTCAGAGAAGGTTTTCCGGACTAACACCTGGAATTAGGTTTATATCGACTGGAGTGGATACGTACTGGAATCAGAGGTAACTTGATGGAGAAACATCCTCTCGACATCCATCCTGTCAATATCACTCAGGAGCTTTCCATCAAGTTACCTCTGATTCCAGTATGTATCCACTCCAGTCGATATAAACCTAATTCCAGGTGTTAGTCCGGAAAACCTTCTCTGAAATGCTTCTAATGCATTTACACCTTTCCTTAAACAAGGAGATGGATACAGTACACAATACTCCAGGTGTGGTCTCACTACCATCCTGTACAACTGGAACATATCCTCCAGATGTTTGTAATCAGTTAGAATCATAGAGGTTTACAGCATGGAAACAGGCCCTTCGGCCCAACTTGTCCATGCTGCTATTTTTTTAAACCCCTAAGCTAATCCCACTTGCCAGCATTTGGCCCATATCCCTCTATACTCATCTTATCCATGTAACTATCTAAATGCTTTTTAAAAGACGAAATTGTACCCGCCTCCACTACTACCTCTGGCAGCTCGTTCCAGACATTCACCACCCTCTGTGTGAAAAATTTGCCCCTCTGGACACTTTTGTATCTCTCCCCTCTCACCTTAAACCTATACCCTCTAGTTTGGGAAAAGATATTGACTATCTCGCTGATCTGTGCCCCTCATTATTTTATAGACCTCGATAAGATCATCCCTCAGCCTTCTACGCTCCAGAGAAAAAAGTGCCACTCTATCCTATGACTCAATCCATCAAGTCCCAGTAGCATTCTAGTAAATCTTTTCTGCACTCTTTCTAGTTTAATAATATCCTTTCTATAATAGGGTAACCAGGACTGTACACAGTATTCCAAGTGTGGCCTTACCAATGTCTTGTACAACTTCAACAAGACATCCCAACTCCTGTATTCAATGTTCTGACCGATGAAACCAAGCATGCCGAATGCCTTCTTCACCACTCTGTCCACCTGTGACTCCACTTTCAAGGAGCTATGAACCTGTCCCCCTAGATCTCTTTGTTCTGTAACTCTCCCCAACGCCCTACCATTAACTGAGTAAGTCCTGCCCTGGTTCAATCCACCAAAATGCATCACCTTACATTTGTCTAAATTAAACTTCATCTGCCATTCATCAGCCCACTGGCCCAATTGATCAAGATCCCGTTGCAATTGGAGATAACTTGCTTCACTGTCCACTTTGCCACCAATCTTGGTGCCATCTGCAAGCATATTAACCATGCCTCCTAAATTCTCATCCAAATCATTATTCATAGGCAGGCAGAGGGAAGGGGTCATGAAAAGGGATTATAGGGAATTAGGTAGACAGCTGAGAAAGAGGAACGCAAAGGTAGTAATCTCAGGATTGCTGCCTGCGCCGCGGGAGAGTGAGAGCAGGAATGGAATGAGGTGGAGGGTGAATGCGTGGCTGAGGGACTGGAGCAGGGGGCAGGGATTCCGGTTCCCGGATCATTGCGACCTCTTTAGGGGCAGGTGTGACCTGTACAGTAAGGACGGGTGGCACTTGAATCCCAGGGGGACCAATATCTTGGCGGGAAGATTGGCTAGGGCTACTGGGGGAGCTTTAAACTAGAAAGGTTGGGGGGAGGGAATAGAGGTGAGGAGATTGAGAGCGAGGAGGTTAGCTCCCAGATAGAGAAGGACTGTAGACAGAATGAGAGGGAGGTTAGACAGGTGATGGAGAAGGGAAGTGCCCAGACCGGGGGTCTGAGGTGTGTCTATTTTGTGGGTGAGTACAGCGACTTTTTCTTTCTTTTAATAACTAACTTTGTTTTAGTGGGGTTTTTTTTGCTTGCTTTAAGTTTTACCCCGGAAGTAGTTGCGAGGGCACTCGGGTCAAGTTTTTTTTTCACCCTACTATAAATTAGACCAGAGGGAGGAAGCGGTGGCCAGGTCTCTGGAGCTGAGCCAGTAAGTCAAAAAATCAGAAAACAGAGAAGTAGTGCTAATAGGGGACTCCACAGTGAGGGGGGCGGACAGGCGTTTTTGTGGACGTAGACGGGAGTCGCGGATGGTGGTTTGTCTCCCTGGGGCTGGGATTCGGGATGTCTCTGGGCGTGTCCCAGACAACGTCTCTCAACATTTTATAAACCTCAATCAGGTCGCCTCTCAACCTTCGTCTCTCCAGGGAGAAGAGACCTAACTCCCTCAACCTATCTTCATAAGGCATGCCTCCCAATCCAGGCAACATCCTTGTAAATCTCCTCTGCACCCTCTCAATAGCTTCCACATCCTTCCTGTAGTGAGGCGACCAGAACTGCGCACAGTACTCCAAGTGGGGTCTGACAAGGGTCTTATAAAGTTGCAGCATTACCTCCCGACTCCTAAACTCAGTCCCTCGATTAATGAAGGCCAGTACACCATACGCATTCTTGACCACATCCTCCACCTGCGAGGCCGATTTAAGAGTCCTGTGGACCTGGACCCCAAGATCATTTCTGCTCCTCAACACTGCTAAGACTCCTACCCTTGATATTGTACTCCTGCATCCCGTTGGTCCTGCCAAAATGGACCACTACACATTTATCCGTGTTGACGTCCATCTACCACTTCTCCGCCCAGTCTTGCATCCTATCTATATCTCGCTGCAACTTCTGACGTCCCTCCAGACTATCCACAACACCACCAACCTTCGTGTCAAAAGAACAAGAACAGCACAGCACAGGAAACAGGCCCTTTGGCCTTACAAGCCTGCGCCGCCCATTTTAACACTCAGTGAGCTCCTCATTCCAATCCTTCTTCTACCTGCGACTTTTGTCTACATTTAGTGGACTCCACAATAAAGGGGTGTAAATTTAGGTAATTATCTGTGTGCCAGATTAAGGGAGATCCAATTTCAGGACAATTTGTTAACACCAATCAACCTAAAAGCACGTTTTTGGGGCGTGGGAGGAAACCGGAGCACCCGGAGAAAACCCACGCAAGCACGGGGAGAATGTGCAAACTCCCACAGACATTGATCCAAGCCGGGGATCCGACCCGGGTCCCTGTAACTGCACAGCAAACAGTGATAGTCACTGAGCTGTCGTGTTGCCCGTCAGTTGGTCCAGTTTAAGCGTACACTAATTGACGTGAAGCACTCGGCAACTCTCGAAGCAACATCCAAGAGCAGCCCTCGCGCGACCCACCGCGTGTATGCCCCTTGTTGGCCAACAAGGCGGACCGAATCACCTGTGGATGTAAAAAAAGACATCAATAAACATACACAGCTTATACAGACATTCACGAAAGATCCCCAGAAGCTCAAAAGGAAGACAGGTGAGCCATAAAATATGTTGGACGGCCCATAGGAATCTATTGATTCCCAGGAACGACCTGAGGCTCTTGATCCTTAATTAGAACATTCTTTTGTATCCCTCCATCTCTAGTCTGCTCATGTGCCTATCTAAGTAAGCCTTAAACAACTCTAGCGTGCCTGCCAGCACCACCCTACTTGGCAGTGCATTCCAGGCTCCTACAACCCTCTGTGTGAAAAACCTCCCTCTAACATCCGAACTATACCTCGCCCCTCTCACCCTAAGCCCGTGACCCCTCGTAATATTTATTTCCAATCTAGGAAAAAGCTTACCACTGTTTACTCTATCTATACTCTTCATAATCTTATACACCTCTATTAGGTCTCCCTTCATTCTCCGTCTTTCCAGGGAGAACAACCCCAATTTGCCCAATCTCTCCTCATAGCTAAGACCCTCCATACCAGGCAACACCCTGATAAACCTCCTCTGCACTGTCTCCAAGGTCTCCACGTCCTTCCGGTAGTGTTGTCGGCAAACTTACTAACCCATCCCTCCACTTCCTCATCCAGGTCATTTATGAAAATGACAAACAGCAAGGGTCCTAGAACAGATCCCTGGGGCACTCCACTGGTGACTGACCTCCATGCAGAAAAAGACCCATCCACAACCACTCTCTGCCTTCTGCAGGCAAGCCAGTTCTGGATCCACAAGGCCAAAGCTCCTTGGATCCCATGCCCTCTCACCTTCTCAAGAAGTCTTGCATGGGGGACCTTATCAAATGCCTTGCTGAAGTCCATGTAAACCACATCCACCGCTCTTCCTTCGTCAATGTGTTCAGTCACATTTTCAAAGAACTCAACTAGGTTCGATCGGCACGACCCACCCTTGACAAAGCCATACTGACTATTTCTGATCATTCTAAACTTCTCTAAATGTTCATAAATCTTGTCCCTCAGAATCCTCTCCATCAACTTACCAACCACTGAGGTCAGACTCACCGGTCGGTAATTTCCTGGGCTATCTCTGTTCCCTTTCTTGAAAATAGGAACCACATCCACAATCCTCCAATCCTCCGGAACCTCTCCCGTCTCCATCGATGATGCAAAGCCAGAGCCTCTGCAATCACTTCCCTCACCTCCCACAGTAACCTGGGGTACATCCCATCCGGTCCCGGCGACTTATCTATCTTGATAGAATTTAACTCGATGGGCTGAAGGGCCTCTTTCTGTACTGTAGGGTTCTATGATTCTATAAAAGTTCCAACACATCCTCTTTCTTAACGTCCACATACTCAATCTTTTCAGTCTGCCGCAAACCTGTAGTACAACCTCCCAGATCACTTTCCACCGTGAATACCGAGGCAAAGTACTCATTAAGCATCTCTGCCATTTCTTCCGGTTCCTCACAGACTTTTCCCCCTTCACCTTTTATAGGTCCTATCCCTTCACTTCTCATCCTTTTACTCTTCACATATTTGTAGAAAGCCTTGGGATTCTCCTTAATCTTACCCAACAAGGTCTTCTCATGTCCCCTTCTGGCTCTCCTAATTTCCTTTTTAAGCTCCTTTCTACAAGCCTTATACTCCTCTAGATCCTTAACATCTCCTAGCTCTCTGAACCTTTTGTACACCTTTCTTTTCTTCCTGACCAGGTTCATCACAACCTTCGTGCACCACGGTTCCCACGACCTACCAAAACCTCCTTGTCTCATCGGAACGTTATTGTGCAGAGCTCCAGTCAAACATTCCTTGAAAATCCACCACCTTCCTTCAGTACTTTTCCCCAAGAACACCTCCTTCCAGTTTACTCGTCCAATTATCTGCCTGATGTCTTCATATTTCCCCTTACTCCAGACAAACACCTTCCTAGCCTGTCTGATCCTATCTCTTTCCAATGCTATCGTGAAGGAGATAGAATTATGATCTCCATCCCCGAGATGCTCTCCCACCGAGAGATCCGACACCTGTCCTGGTTCATTAGCCGGCACCAGGTCAAGTACAGACTCTCCTCTCGTAGGCTTATCCACACACTGTGTCAGGAAACCCTCCTGAACACACCTAACAAACTCCTCCCCATCTAAACCCCTTACCCTAGGGATATTCCAGTCGATGTTTGGGAAATTGAAGTCTCCCATCACGACAACTCTGTTATTACGACATCTCTCTAGGATCTGTTTCCCTATCTGCACCTCAACTTCCCTGTCACTATTGGGCGGCCTGTAGAAAACACCCAGCAAACTTATCGACCCTTTGCTGTTCCTAACTTCCACCCACAGAGACTCCGTAGACAGTCCCTCCACAGCATCCACCTTCTCTGCAGCCGTGACACTGTCCATGATCAACAGTGCCACTAAGGCAGTTTGGGAATGCTGTGGTATTCGAGACAGTTTGGGAATGCTGTGGTTTTTGGGGCAGTTTGGGAATGCTGTGGTTTTTGGGGCAGTTTGGGAATGCTGTGGTTTTTGGGGCAGTTTGGGAATGCTGTGGTTTTTGGAGCAGTTTGGGAATGCTGTGGTTTTTGGGGCAGTTTGGGAATGCTGTGGTATTCGGGGCAGTTTGGGAATGCTGTGGTATTCGGGGCAGTTTGGGAATGCTGTGGTTTTCGGGGCAGTATGGGAATGCTGTGGTTTTCGGGGCAGT